>NC_067399.1:597909991-598257491 GCF_016432865.1 Antechinus flavipes
AATCAGTAATTTTGAAATACAGTTTTTAAAATGTTAAATACTTTCATGGTTCCCAGATGAAGTAGTCCTGGAATGAATCATCTCTAAGGTCTTAAGCGCTTTTAAATCTATAAGCCTGTTAAATTCTCTTCCTACCATGATTATTTTCATATTATAGGGAAAATAATAATCTTCTACAAATTCTTCAACAATGTCTTTATTTTTGTTCATTAACACCTAATTCTTATCTGAATAGACAAAGGCTAACCTTATCTGATGGGTAAATATATTTATATACATGGCTTTTTAAATAACCTATTTAGAATATACTTTTATATTATATTATCCTGTTAGTGAACCAAATTCTCCTTCAATGTGGTCAAGCTGACCACAACTTTTAAAACTATGCAATAAAATTGCAAGTAGCTGCCACCATCTTCTTTGGTCTTCTTCCTTATCACCAGAGTTTGGAAGTAGCTTTATTGAAGAAAGTAATTGAACATGGTAGTCTCTCTCTAGCCCAAAAGAGGCTAGAAACTCAGTTTGCTAATTTCAGAGTTGGATGGTTCCACCAAGTAGCTCATAGGCATTTTTAGGAGGAAAGCTCACACCTGGACTCTTGCTTAATATACTGTTAAATGTTTGAACTTGTTTAACACTGACTTTAAAAGTCTGAAGACATCATAAAGAATGATGCTTCCTTCTAAGGTAAAAAAGATCTGAAAAGTTTCATGAAGTACACGAACTCCAGTGAAAGTAATGAAGGAACTAAGCTTTCCTGGGGGAGGCACAGAGGACTTTCTCAGGGAATGGAATCATTATTTCCATCATATTTCCATAACTTCATTTTCCAGGTTGGATGACATGATCTTCATTTTCTTCCTAGTATGAAATATACTAGAGAGTACCTAGAAAATTCTTTTGAATCATTTTGGGATTGAGAATTGATCCAGGGAGGATTTCTTTTCCTTGTCTTCAGTCATCTTTTCCCCCATGGGGACACCCTTTTCCTCCTATCTGCCAATTCCAAATTCTATGTTTTTTATTTTCAAGGTCTAGGTCCAGATCTATATATTCTAATCTGTCTCTAATTAGTTTCAATCTTACAGATGAATGAAGTCAACATTAACTCTGACCACATGAAGAGAAGTAACTGAGAATGAAAAAATGGAGAATCTTAACTGAGGCTCTAAAAGTGTTAGGATACTTTATGTGTTAAAATCATTTAACCTGAAGGCAAAAAAGTAACTAAGACAATTAGATTGTTGGTATCAATGTTAAGTGTCAAATTTCTAACAAAATATCTCATTAAAATAAATAATAAATTAAATTGTTTTAAAATTAAATTTGGGGAGCCTTACTCTTAATAAAATGAATCATATGGCAGACTGAATACTGTGCCTGTGTGTGACTCAGATGTTTAAAATTGTCTTCAAATTATTGATTATGTATTTATCTTGGGACCACCAAAATGCAAACTTCTTAATAGCCAGGACTATGCCTTCTATTTCTATTGTGTCCTCCATGTAAATGAATGTTGACTTGAGCATAGCAACTCCTAGACTTTTTTCATTATGGCCCTTTTCAGTCAGCCTCCAACAACATACAGGTAAGGCAACCATTACCTTACATTTGAAAAACATAACAATATTTACACTTTGATTCAGTAAACATTTAAGCATCTGCTGAGCAGAATATTACTTTAAGAAGTAAGGCAGATAGAAGGGTAAGTGTGATAGGTTTTTACCCTTAAACTTTTAATAGTTTAACAAGGGAAACAAGATAACAAGCACAAAAAAGAATTGTATAGCATTAAGAGAGGCAGAGTGGGAAAGAGATCATTTGAAGCTGGAGGAAACAATAATCTAGGGATTAAGAAGGGCCATTCAAAGTGGCCCTTGAAGAATGGTTGGAAATTTCAATAGATGAAAGAGATGACATAAGGAAAAGACGTTCCATGTGAAAGAACTAAAATGAGTCAGGACACAAAGGTAAGAAATCAAAGATCATATTCAGGTAGTAGCAGAGATAAACACAAAACAAAGAGTCAGAAACCCACAGTCAGAACTGACCACACCACAACTAAATGTGTAACTTTGGGCAAATCTTTTAACCTCTCAAACTCTCAATTTTGTCACCAGCAAAAAGGGAATAATAATTCTTGTACTGCTTGCACCACAGGCTTATGAGGATAAAATGATAGAATGTGAAACTTCTCTATTATTGTGAAGCATTATCTAGGTATGAGCCAGTTTAGTTCAGTTTCTCTCTAAATGTAACAGAATTTGCTTGTTTTGTTATTGGATCAAAGGAAATTTAGAACATAAAAAGTATGCAAATATAGCCCAAGTCCCAAAGCCCTTTGGAATGGGATTATTTCATTGATGGAGATACCATTGTGACAGATGGGGCAGAAGTAGTAAAAAGGAAGAAAAGAGAGATATAGACTCTTCAGGTTGTCTTCTGACTTCCAGTGTCAAGATAGACAGTATGAAGTAATCCAATGAAGAGAGAAAATCTCTAGGAAGAAACTGACTTTCTCCATGTGAAGTGGACACTTCAGGGATTTTCCCCTTGGGTGAGATCTAGGACTCTCTCTGTCTCTCTGTCTCTGTCTCTCTGTGTCTCTGTCTCTGTCTGTATGTCTGTGTGTGTGTGTGTATGTGTGTGTGTGTGTGTGTGTGTATCTGTCTGCCTGCCTGTCTGGCTATCTCTATCTCTCACTGAGGTGCTATAAATATATATATATATATATGCTGATTTGCTTTCCTGTTGACTTGAATGAAATGGTTTCTTTACTATTTACTATGTTGCTCCCTCTAGAACTGGCATCTAGTGGGAAAGGATTCAAGCCTTTGAGATCTAGCTTGGGGATTCCCTTCTCCATTATGAAACAGCGATCAGGAATTTGTCTTGAAACTAAAAATTACATCCTGTAGGCTAATAATATTTAAGAGAGCAGAGATAAATATAATTCTAGTCTAGTACTCCTTCTTCCTGATTTAAGCAGAAGTGTCAATCTTTGGGTCCCAACTCCTCTTAGTAGGAATCAAAGTTTCCCTTGAAGAAAGATAAGTTGCCTACTGTTAAGTTACCCTACTTCAAAGTAATATGGCTAATTGGAGAGTAGGGAGCTGGAAACCCCTCACTTCAGCCTCAAGAATGATTCTCTCTAGGGGTTCTGTTTTTTTTTTTTCCTTCACTTCTGGCTTTTAGCTTGGAATGCAGCTTAGAATTCCCTTTGGCCCTAAGGCTAAGCTATTTGAAGCTCTCCTTGCCCAAAGAAGTTTCTCAATGAAGTTCCAGCAAAGAAAGTTGTTGAAATATTACAAAAGGATCAGGACACAAATACATCTTTATAAAGTTTAGTTTGCTGAAATAAAGTAGGGATATAATGCACAGTAGTTTGTTATACTATGACTACAGTAACCTCATGTTGGACAAATGCAAATATTTAAGCTTTTGGAAAAAGAACTCACTATATGATAAAAAAAAAGTTTTGGGGGAAACTAGAAACTAGATATTGATCAATATTTTATATTGTTTACCAAGATTAGGACAAAATAGACAAATGAATTAGAAATAAAGGTATCAAAAGTACATTAGAGAAGCATGGAATATATCCCATCTATCCAATTTATGGATAACAGAAGAATTTATGAATAAATAAGAGAAAGAGAGTGTATTGTGGAATGAAAATGGATATTTTTATTATATTAAATGAAAAAGACTTTATACAAATAAAAACCAATGTAGCCAAGATCAGAAGGAAGGCAAAAAATGAAGAAATTCTGAGATAAAGGCTTTATATTTCAAATATATAGGGAATTGAGCCATATTTATAAGAAATTTATAAATCTTATAAGAATAGGAGAAGAATCACTCTCCAACTGATAAATGGTCAAAAGATATAAAAAGTTTTCAGAAGAAATCAAAGCTATCTATGACATGAAAAATGTTCTAAATCACTATTGATGAAAGAAATGCAAATTAAAATAATTTTGACTCATATCTATCAGATTGACTAATATAACAAAAAGGAAAATGATAAACGTTGGAGAGGATATGGAAAAATAATGCACTGTTGGTGGAGTTATGAACTGGTCCAACCATTCCGTAGAGCAATCTGGGATTATGCCCAAAGAGTTATAAAATTGTGTATACCATCTGACCTAGCAATTTCTGTTTCCCAAGATGATCAGAAAAAAAAGCAAAAGAATTTATATGTATAGCAGCTCTATTTGTGGTAACAAAGAACTGAAAATTGAGGGGATGTCCATCAATTGAGGAATGGCTAGATAAGTTGTGTTATATGATTATGATGAAATACTACTATGCTATAAGAAATGAAGAACAGTTAGTTTTAGAAAAACATGGAAAAGCTTACATGAAATAATACAGAGGAAAGCATCCAGAACCAAAAGAATACTGTATACAATAATTATAGCATCTATTATTAGAAGTATAACTGTGATTGACTAAGCTATTCTGAGAATATGATTATTCAAATCAATTGTGAAGGACTTATGAAGGAAATGCTATCCACCTTCAGAGAAAGAACTGATATGTGCAAATAAGTGTTGTGTATGGGTTTCACATATAGATTTGTATCAGAGTTGCCCTTCTCTAACGTGGTATGGAGAAGGAAACAGAAGACAACTTGGAATTTAAAATGTACCTAAATAAATAAGCAAATAAATGAAGAAACATATTTTTACCTCCATACAGCCACAAAATAGAGGCTCAGCACAAATCCTGAAACAGTAGAACCAGAAAAAAGATAAAGTAAAATAATCTTTTCGCCCAAGAAACTTGGGAAGGTTGGCAAGAAAAGTCTGTCTCATTCAAATAAAGTAGGGAATCCAGGGCAGGAAGCATCTCAGCAAGACAGTATTAAGCCCCACCTCAGCAAACCAGTGATTTCAGTGGATATTATGGAAGTGAGAGTTCCTGAGTCCTAATGCAGTGAAGCAGACAAACACTAAAACCAGGATCTTCCATGTGCTTCAGCATAGCCAAGGAAAGGAACAGACTCCTTTTGTGAGAATTGCCACTTGCTTCAACATAGCCCCAGCAAACAGGCAATCTCTAACAGGCAGACAACCATGTGTTTCAGTATAGCCCCTGGGAAACAGAAAAAAAAATACTCCATTAGCCAGCATATGCCAAACATCACTACTGGGACCCCAGTTCAGCATCAGAATAAACTGCCAGACCCCCTACCACCAGCAGCTGCTCCCACTTACCAGACTCCCTCAGTGCAGATATAAGGATCTCCCATGGGCCTCAAGGTAATATCAATGCAGCACTAGACATTGCTCCTTCAACACTAGCAGCAGAGTTCAAATTTAAAAAAAGGGAAAAGGCCAAAAAAAGAAAAAGAAAAAAATAATTTGGCCACATAAAGTCATTATGGCAACAGGGAAGGTCAAGATATAAACTCAGAAGAGGACAACAGTGGAAAAACCCCTAAAAATAAATGGAAAGTGATATCAAGTCCAGAAAGGACTCATGGAAGTGCTCAAAAAGGAGCTTAGAAATCATGTAAGACAGGTAGAAGAAAAACTGGGAAAAAATGAGAGTGATCTCAGATTGGCTAAGATGACAGGAGAAATGATAAATGTTGGAGGAGATATGGGAAAACTGGGACACTAATACATTGTTGATAGAATTGATCCAACAATTCTGGAGAGCACTTTGGAACTATGCTTAAAGGGCTATCAAATTGTGCATATCCTTTGATTCCCCTATTCCTCTACTGGGCTTATATTCTAAAGAGATCATAAAAAGAGGAAAGGACCCACATGTGCAAAAATGTTTGTAGTAGCCTTTTTTGTAGTGGCAAAGAATTGGAAACTGAATGGATACCCATCAGATGAGCAATGGCTGAATAAGTTATAGTATATGAAAGAAATGAAATATTATTGTTCTATAAGAAATAATCACCACACTGATTTCAGAAAGACCTGGAGAGTCTTACATGAACTGATGCTAAGTGAAGTGATTAGAACCAAGAGAACATTGTACACAGCAACACAACATTATGTGATAATCAATTGTGATAGATTTAACTCTTTTTAACAATGAGGTGATTCAGGCCAGTTCCAATAGACTTGTGATAGAGAAAGCAATCTGCATACAGAAAGAGGACTATAGGACTGAATATGGATCACAACATAGTATTTTCATCTTTTTTTGTTGTTTGTTTGCTTTTTTTTCTTTTTGATCTGATTTTTCTTGTTCAGCATGATAAATGTGGAAATATGTGTAGAAGAATCACACATGTTTAACTTATCTTGGATTACTTTCTGTCTAGGAAAGGAGTATGGGGGGAAGGGAGGGAGAAAAATTTGGAACACAATGTTTTGTAAGAGTGAATGCTGAAACTATCTTTGCATGTATTTTGAAAATAAAAAGCTATTATTAAAAAAATATTTAAAAAAAAAGACTGATGCAAGAGAATTATGAAATATGAGTCAGCAACTTAGAAAAAGAAAACAACTGCTTAAAGTTGTAAACTACTTAATTTACAATTGTCTATTAAAGTTGACAATTAAGTCTGTTATGTTCTACAATTAAGTTTATTAAAAGTAGAATTGTTTGAATGGAAAAGGAGATACAAAAATCCATTGAAGAAAACATCTCCTTAAAAAGTACAATTGGCCAAATGGAAAAGGAAGTACAAAAAACTAATTAAGGAAATTCCTTCAAAATTAGAATTGGACAAGTAGAAATTAATGACTCTAAGAGACATTAAGAATTAACCTCATTCAAAGGAATGAAAAAATATCAGTGGAATTAATGAAAAAAATCAAATGAAGGTGGCATAGCTGTACCAAATCTAAAATTTTATTATAAAGCAGCAGTTACCAAAACCATTTGGTATTGGCTAAGAAATAGATTAGTTGATCACTGGAATAGGTTAGGTTCAAAGAACAAAACAGTCAATAACCTTAATACTCTAGCATTTGACAAACTCAAAGACTCCAGTTTTTGATATAAGAACTCACTGTTTGACAAAAGAAAGTTGTATGGCAGAAACTAGGTATCGACCCACACTTAATACCGTACACCAAGATAAGGTCAAAATGGGTTCATGACCTAGGCATAAAGAATGAGATTATAAATAAATTGAGGAACACAGGATAGTTGACCTCTCAGATTGATGGAAGAGGATGGAATTTATGACCAAAGAAGAACTAGAGATCATTAGTGATCACAAAATAGAAAATTTTGATTATATCAAATTGAAAAGTTTTTGTACAAACAAAACTAATACAGACAAGATTAGAAGGGAAGCAATAAACTGGGAAAACACTTTTACAATCAAAGGTTCTGATAAAGGCCTCATTTCCAAAATATATAGAGAATTGACTCTAATTTATAAGAAATCAAGCCATTCTTCAATTGATAAATGGTCAAAGGATATGAACAGACAATTCTCAGACGAAGAAATTGAAACTATTTCTAGCCATATGAAAAGATGCTCCAACTCATTATTAATCAGAGAAATGCAAATTAAGACAACTCTGAGATACCACTACACACCTGTCAGACTGACTAGAATGACAGGGAAAGATAATGCAGAATGTTGGAGGGGATGTGGGAAAACAGGGACATTGATACATTGTTGGTGGAATTGTGAATACATCCAACCATTCTGGAAAGCAATCTGGAACTATGCTCAAAAAATTATCAAATTGTGCATACCCTTTGATCCAGCAGTGTTTCTACTGGGCTTATATCCCAAAGAGATCTTAGAGAAGGGAAAGGGACCTGTATGTGCAAGAATGTTTGTGGCAGCCCTGTTTGTACTGGCCAGAAACTGGAAACTGAGTAGATGCCCATCAATTGGAGAATGGCTGAATAAATTGTGGTATATAAATATTATGAATATTATTGTTCAGTAAGAAATGACCAACAGGATGATTTCAGAAAGGCCTGGAGAGATTTACATGAACTGATACTGAGTGAAATGAGCAGGGCCAAGAGATCATTATATGCTTCAACAACAATGATATATGATGATCAATTCTGATGGATGTGGCCATCTTCAGCAATGAGATGAATCAGTTCCAATGGAACAGTAATGAACTGAACCAGCTACACCCAGTGAAAGAACTCTGAGAGATGACTAAGAACCATTACATTGAATTCCCAATCCCTATATTTTTGCCTGCCTGCATTTTTGATTTCCTTCACAGGCTAATTGCACACTATTTCAGAGTCCGATTCTTTTTGTACAGCAAAATAACGGTTTGGTCATGTATACTTATTTTGTATTTAATTTATACTTTAATATATTTAACATGTATTGGTCATCCTGCCATCTAGGGGAGGGGATGGGGAGAAGGAGCGGAAAAATTGGAACAAAAGGTTTGGCAATTGTCAATGCTGTAAAATTACCCATGCATATAACCTGTAAATAAAAAGCTATTAAAAATTTAAGAAAGAATTAACCTCATTCAAAAGAATGAAAAAATAGAAGAAAATGTAAAATACCTTATTGGAAAAACAACTGATCTGGAAAATAGATCCAAGAGAGATAATGTCAGGATCAATGGACTACCTGAAAGTCATAATCGAAACAAGGAGTTAAATAGCACCTTTGAAGAAATTATCAAAGAAAACAATTCTGATATCCTAGAACCAGAGAGTAAAATAGAAATTTTAAAAATCCAACAATTACCTCCTGAAAGAGGTCCCAGAAGGAAAACTCACAAGAAAATTTCAGAAAAGTTTCAATTTCTAGAAAAAATATCAGCCCGAAAAAAACAATTCAAATATCAGAAAGCCACAGTCAGGATAAGAAAGTTTCAGCAGGTTCCATGTTAAAGGATCAGAGAACTTAGAATATGATGTTCTGAAGGCAAAGGAGCAAGTACTACAACCAAGAATCACTTACCCAACAAAATTAAGCATAATACTTCAAAGGGAAAAAATGGTCATTCAACAAAATAAAAAGACTTCAAGCTTTCATAAGGAGAAGACCAGAATGAACAAAATAATTGATCTCCAATATCAAGATCCAAAAGAAACCTTAAAAGGGTAAAGAAAACATAAGGGATTCAATGAAGCTGAATTATTTTAATTCCTACATGATCAGATAATACTTGTAATTCCTAAAAGATTATACCACTAATAGTAACAGCTAGAAGAAATATACATAGACAGAGTATGAGTATAAACTAAATTTGAGGGAATGACATAAAAACAATTAGTAGTAAGAAAAGTACATTGGTACAAAAGGAAGAAAGAGATGGAATGGGATAAATTATTCCACATGAAGAGGTGCAAAAAAAAAAAAAAACACTATTATAATGGAAGGAAAGATGGAAGAGTACACTATAGGTATTGCTTGAACTTCCCTCTCTTCAATATTCCCTCAAAAAGGGAATTACACACACACACACACACACACACACACACACACACACACACACTCAGATGAATATTTCCAACAGGAAAGTAAAAGGGGAGGACATTTAATAAAGGTGGGGGGAGGGATTAACAAAAGAAAGAACAGACTGAAGGGAATGATAGACAGAAGGAAAACACTGTCAAGAAGGTAAAGGGTGAAAGGAGAGCGAGAAGAAGTAGGAGAAAAAATAGTCTGGAGAAAAATGCCAGTAATTATAATTATGAATGTGAATGGGATGAACACACCCATAAAATGGAAGTAGATGGCAGAGGGGAACAAAAATCAGAATCCTACAATATGTTGTTTACAAAAAAACACACTTGAAGCAGAGAGACACAAAAAATAAAGCTTAGAGGCTAGAACAGAATCCATTATGTTTCAGATGAAGTAAAAAAGCAGGAGTAGCAATCCTGATCTCAGACTAAGGAAAAAAAACTAATTAAATGAGATAAAAAAGGAAACTACATCTTACTTAATGATGTCATAGACAATAAAGTAATAGCAATATTAAACATACTATGCCAATTAGTACAGCATCTGCATTCAGAAAGAGAACTATAGAGACTGAATGTAAATCAACACATGCTATGTTCACTTTTTTTTCTTTTTTTTAATCCTCTCCTGTAATTTTTCCCTTTTGTTTTGATTTCTCTCTCAACATGATTTATAAAGAAATATATATTTAAAAAATTAATATACATGTATAACCAGAAAGAAATAAAACAATAAAAAAGAAAAAATTAAGTGACTTGCAGGTTCATGATGAAACAAGAGATAGCATCAAAAAATGTAAGATAGATAATTTTGATTGTATTAAATTTAAAAAACTTTTGCATAAACAAAACCATGCAATCAAAATTAGAAGGAAGGCAGACAACCAGTAAACCATCTTTAAAGCAAATGTTTTGATAAAGGACTTATTTATTAAATATACAGAGAAATAAATTAAAAATTTAAGAATACAAGCCACTCCACAATTAATAATGGTTGAAGTAAATGAACAGGTAATTTTCATATGAAAAAATTAAAGCAATCAACAGGTTTATGAAAAAGTGTTCTAAATCATTTTTGATTAGAGAAATGAAAAATAAAATAACTCTGAGGTACCACCTCATACCTGTCAGATTGAATAATATGATAAAAAAGAAAATCATAAATATTGAAGAGGATTCAAGAAAATTGGAACCCTGATGCACTATAGCTGGCACTGTGAAATGATTCAACCATTCTAAAGAATAATTTGGAAATATATCCAAAGGATAACTCTGTGTATCCTTTGATCCAGCAAAGCACTACTAGGTCTGTATTACAAAGAGAGCATAGAAAAGGGGGAAAGACCTATGTGTGCAAAAAGAGCAGCCCTTTCCATGGTAGCAAAATATGAAAAACTGAGGGGATGTCCATCAATTGTGGAATAGCTGAATAAGCTGTGAATATGAACTTAATGGAATACTTACAATATAGGAATGATGAACAAATAGATTTCTTAAAAACCTAGAAAGACATATAAACTGATGCAAAGTGAAAGAAGCAGAACTAGGAAAACATTGTGTATAGTATCAGCAACATTGTATCACAACAAACCATGAATAATTCAGTTCTTGTCAGCTACACAATGATTCAAGATAAATACAAAGGATTCATGAAGGAAAATGCTATCTACATCCATATAAAGAACTGATGGATTCTGAATGAAGACTGAAGTATACTTTTTTCACCTACTTTATTCTTTTTAATTTTTTTTCTTTTTATCTGTTTAATCTTTCACAACTGTGACTGATATGGAAATATGCTTTACATGATAGCACATGCATAATCTATATCAAATTGCCTATCATTTTAGGAAGAGGGGAGAAAAAGGAGAGAAGGAAAAAATGTGGATTTCAGAATCTTGTAAAAATGAATGCTAAAAATTGTTTTGATATATAAGTAGGGGAAAATACTATTAAAATAAGTAAGAAAACAAGTAAATAATTAAAAGTTAGGTTTTTTGTTTTTTTTTTTTTTTTTACTTTTCAATTCTAATTCTTTGTGACTCCATTTGGGGTTTTCTTGGCAAAAATGCTGGAGTAGTTTGTTGTTTTCTTCTCTAGCTCATTTTACAGATGAAGAAACTGAGTCAAATAAGGCAAAGTGATTTGCCTAGAGCCACACTTCTCCACTTAACTAGCTATGTCCAATCCAAACGTTTAAAAAGTTAAAAACTGAAGAATGAAGAAGAGATAAAGTAGCATCACAGAAACCTAGGAAGAAGAGAATGAGTGGCAGTGTTAGGACAAACAGATAAAAACCAAGTGATTTAGTAAGTTCATCCTTTAACTTTTTAAAGTTTGAAAGCCAAGTCCATTTGCTCATGTATTTGAGGAACTCGCCTGATGTACTTTTGTAGTCTTCAAATACTTATTTATAATTTTCCTAAGGAGATTTTTCCAAATATAACTGGTCCAAAATGAGCCTATTTTGTAAATAACCATAAATTTCTCTAATTTTCACTGAAATCTGATTTTGTCAGAATAAGACAGGTGGCATTTATTTGAAGTTCAGAATAATAATAATATTTATATAGTGCCTTAGAGCTTGGAGAGTGCTTTACATGTATCATTTTATTTAATCCTCACTATAATTTTGTGAAACAAATGTCATTATTCTCTCCATTTTTCATATACAGAAATTAAGACTAAGAGAGAATACATAACTTAACCCTGGGTTACACAGTAAAGCATGTCCAAGGGAGACTTTGAACTCAGACTTCAGATTTTTCAACTACTCTCTCTGTCTTTGTCTGTGGGGTGTGTCTCTGTCTTTCTCCCCATCCCCTTCCATCTCTTCTCTCTCTGTCTCTCATTCTCTCTGTGTGTCTCTCATTCTCTCTCTTTCTCTCTCTCTCTCTCTCTTTCTCTTTCTTTCTCTCTCTCTCTCTCTTTCTCTTTCTCTTTCTCTCTCTCTCTCTTCTCTCTCTCTCTCTCTCTCTCTCTCTCTCTTCTCTCTCTCTCTCTCTTTCTCTCTCTTCTCTCTCTCCTCTCTCTCTCTTTCTCTCTCTCTTTCTCTCTCTCTCTTCCTCCTCTTCTCTCTCTCCTTCTGTCCCCTCTTCTTTCCCTTTACACCTCCCCTACTCTCCCCCCATGTCTCTATCTCTCACACATACACACATTCATATTCATTTTCCTTCTTCAGCTAGAATACAAAGTAATTTGAAAAAAAGACTCTTCCCTCTGTGTACTTGTATTGATTATGACCGTTTCTGTAGAATGTCTAGAAGTATGAATGAATCAGGTTATAACAAAAATTTCTTAGGGACACAAAATAGATTGCTCACCAAATATATTCAGAATGCATCACTCAAAGCAGGAAACATTTGTGGCAAGCATATTGCCATACATGTTGGGTTCTATAATCTATATCCTAAATTTCTTAACCTGCTTAGTTAGAAGCAGTAACAGTAGTTAGAGGGTTAGTATTTCAATACTTCAAACCATCTATGTTTTCATCAGTGAGCATACTGCTAACAACTACTCCAACACATGGCTGACAGATGAATTGATTAAAAAGAAAAAAAAAAAACTCACACATAGCACTTTCTTCATAACTGCCCTGTGAAGTAATAATAATAATTAACACTTATATCACACTTACTCTGCGCCAGACATTGTGCTAAGTGTTTTACAATGTCTTATTTAATCCTTATAACAATCCTGGAAGACACATGCTGTTAATATCCCCATTTTAAAGATAAGAAAACTAAGGCAAACAGAAGTTAAGTGCTTTGCTCAGGGTCAAACAGCTAGTAGATGTCTCAGACTGGATTTGAACTCAGATCCTCCTGGATGAATCCCTATCCGCTGTATCACAAAGTATTATTCTCTTCATAATATAGATGTGGAAACTGAGGTTTAGTATAACCATGGTTAACCAAATTAAATTTAAAGGATTTGCCCATTTTGTGGAGGCAGAGAAGATATGATACAAAGAGTGCTAGGTTTATAGTCAGAGGGATTTGGGTTCAAATCTCTACTTTGATGTTTACAAGGGTTACCTGGGATGACCCAGCTGATTGGGTGATTTGACCAGATTCCAGTTTTCCAACTATCTCAAGAGAGATGGATTAGTTTATCTCTGTCATTTCTTTCAACACTCTCTCCTATGAGTCTGTAATATAGGCAGGTCATGGAAGAAATGAGATGAAAACCTAGGTCTCTTGAATATCCTTTCTACGTACAACAAATAGCCTCAGGATTCAGCCAATGATGAGAAAACATCTGTTCCTCAAATATTTGACATATTCAAACACTAGCATGGGAAAATAAAACTATTCTCTCTCTTGCTTTAGTTGCTGAGCAAAGGAATATTTGTTTTTCTCTGTAGTTCTTTTGCTGGCATCCAGGGAGAGGGAGATGGAAGGACGGGCAGAGTCTCCACATGAGTTTCCTACACGTCTCACTTTTGACAACCCTTTTAAAAGTCTTTCTTATGGGACTTTTAAACAGTCTGGGTAAGAAGCAGCAGCTGGACCAACTTTAAGGGCATAAATGAATGTCATTTTTTGAGACACTTATCAATTTATATCCATACCTATCAATTGAGAATTTATAGGGACTATAAAATGTGAGTAAATGCTAGGGAATCCATTTAATTCACCATCAAATGGAGATTTGATAGAAGAAACAGCTAAACTATTAATTACATTTAGGAACCAAGAGCCTGGACTTTGAAGTTAAACATATTTCCCTGTGGCTTTATATTGAGAACTGCTTTTATTAAATTCAATTACTTTTCCTTCTGGCTGGCTCCATAAAGGTGCACCTACTAAAGAAGGATGGCTCTTAACAGAGTTATTTCTACTGGCAAAGAATGGCTGTCTCACTGGGGTTGGTCACTGGAGGAGCCTGGTTCTCCTTAAGCAGAATAACATATGATGATGTTATTCTATGGTCTGGAAGTTTCACCATCTTTCTCACTGGCAATACAACAAATCAAGAAAAGAAAAAAAAACATACTGGTTCCTCTGCCAATAGTGTCATATGTTGGTTGTCCACCTAGTCCCCTTGAGAGGCACTAAACTAAGAATAGAAGGCAAAAGAGCTTCACTCCCATTTACAAATTCTACCTAGGACTAACTCAATCCTTTAAAGTTCTTCTTCAAAGTGTTTCTTGTATGTTTGACCATTTTTTTAAAAAAACATTTATTAAGTATTTACTAAGTACAGACTACCTAGGCAATACAGTGAATAAAGAACTAGTCAGAGTGTGCAAAATGGGGATAAACATAGCACATACCTCTTAGAGTTGTTTTGGGCATCAAATAAGATAATATTTGTAAAGTGCTTAGCACAGTACTTGGTACATTTGTTGTTCAGCCATTTTCAGTGGTGTCCAATTCTTCAGATACACAAAAGCACAAAAGTACACAGAATTCAATGAACCAGATATATTCTCTTTTCAGCCAGCTTCGATAAAGGCTACATATACTCTGCTACTATTTTCAAAGTTTGAATGGTTGAATTCTACTTCATCCACAGGAGCAGATAGTTTTCCTAGTCATGGTTTCATCTTTATGAAGTCTTGTCATCCCTTTGACAAACAAAGCTATAAGTATTTGCTTAGTTTTTGGTAATGAAACAACCAATTTTAGATGTCTTTGGCATTGTTGAAATACTTATATCATCATCAAAACCCTCAGCATCATATGGGAGTAATAATAGTCCATTTCCTTTAGCAAGGTTATTTAACTTCATCTTAAATTGAGTAATTTTGGCTTTCATGAAATAAATGTAAAAATGCTGGAGAGGCAGAATAAGTTATGAGAATAATATAGGTAAATTCAAGGTTATCTCGATGTAATTTTCTTCCAAGTTGGCCTTAAAAAGAAGCCTAGATACAGTTGAGGGAAGAACAACTATAACAGACATGGAGTTAGTGAGTTTTGTTCCAAACCTCAAAGCCCAGAACAAGTCCAAGAAAGCACCTCCATGTGCTGATTTGTTGAACTCCCTTGGATGTGGCTTTCTTGAGTTGGTTTTCCTCACCTTCATCATGTTGAAGATGAATACATTGAGCCAGCTTTGGAGATATATATTTATCATAGTTTAAAATAAAACCAAATCCCACTTGGTCACTGTTTGGACCCTGATTTGCTCAAAATAAATGTAAATAGCAATTGTTTCTGTCTTGATCAGAAATTCTGAGGATATTTCCCTCTCAGATTGATATTGTTTTTGACTAAGTAAAAGAGGTCATTCTCTGCCTCATCACTGATTGGATGGTTTCCTTAGTCAGACTGAGATCTGTTAAGAACTTTAGCTTAAAAAGAACACTATATCTTATTGAATCCAAAGCCACCTCCAGTTCTCCTGATCTATATCTTGCCACTGGGCTCAAACAGCTCTGGAGGAGAAAGTGAGACTAATGATTTTGCACAGCCTTCCCTCAGTCAAATCCAATTCACTTCAATATCATAGACAAGGAGAAACAACAACAACTATAACAATAATGTTGAGTTTTCTTTGATGTGACTTTCCTGAAGTGAATTCCCCATCCTTCATGTTTGATCATTATTTCCACTTTGGAGATGAATCCATTGAACCAGTTTTAGAAACACAGTATTACCATAGTTTAAAACCAAAGTGGGAAAAAAAAAAAAAACCAAAAACATCTCTTTAGGACAGACTAATTAGTTATTGCAGTTGATAAAAGGATGGGTCATGTTCAATGACAAAATCATATGGTGCATAAATTCCGACTTGGAGTCAGTTTTACAGAAATTTAAAAAAAAATAACAGAAATCCATGTAAGCTATCATCTTAAGGAGACATTTAAGCACCACCGACAGACGTTCACTTAGTACTTTCAATGTAAAAAGCACTGGGCTAGGCACTGTTTGGTAGCTAGGTACTGAAAATTTTAGACAAGATACGGTCTTTTCTCTCAAGGGTCATAAAGACTAGTAGAGGTAAGTGGTATGAGATGCTGATGACGTGATATTGTGCAAAAAGCATATTAGAAAGTTACAAATAAAGTTCTTTATGAGTGTTTTATAAACCCATAAGCAAAACTGTTATCTTAGGAGTCCGAAGAACTCCTCAGAGAATTAAATATTATCAGTAAATAAAGTTTTGCTATGTGCCAAAAACATGTTTCATTCTCATCACCTTTCCACCAGAAATGTGCAGAATGTTTCATTCCTGGTACTATGGAATCATGATTGGTCATTGCATTGATCAGAATTCTTAAGTGTTTCAACTGAAGTGTGTTAGATAAATTACCTGATCAAGGTGAGGAGGGAGTCTACTTCATGCATGAGGAACAGCCTCCTAGAAAGATAAAGAGATAAGAGATACATCAGTGGGAAAAGTTAATTTGACCTAGAGGAATGTTGCACTGAGTGAATATCTTCAGGCTGTTCTTGAAAACCCAGCTGCTTGTAAGCTATCTTCCTCTTTTAGATTTATCAATTTCCTTCAAAGTTTACTTTAAGGGAATTAGTATTTTCTTCCTCCTCATATTGTTTTATATTTGCTTCTAAAATCTCCTTATCTGACTTATTTTCCACTAACAAAGCCTGACTGATTTCCAATCTCTCAACCCCTAAGATCTCTCGTTACTTCTGCCCTAATCAATCTTTTTCCTCCCTGTTGACTCTTTGGTGGATTAGTTCAATTAATTTATTGACTATTCTCTTTTTTTGAGTCTCTGATTCCTTTATCATTTCACTGATTGTGTCCTATCAAGCTCAGCCTTGGTTTACTTCTACTATACCATCATCTTAATTCCTACATATGTACTGCTGAGCAAAGAGATTTAATCCCAATACTTTTTCAAGTGATCCCATTCCATCCTGTCTCCTCCGACAGATTGCCTTTGTGCCACCTCCAATCTATTGTTTACTTTCAATATCTCTCTTTCTACCAGATCCTTTATGACCATCAAGTATCTAATTGTCCCCCCTTCTACAGAAAAAGAGTGTTATCTTGCACAATAGACCTATAGCTATCACTTCCACATAGTGATTTTTCCCATTATAATATTGGCATATATATGTATATTTAAATATACACATATATATGAAAACTACCTATTCATATACTTTTAATCATTTACCAATTAGGGAATGACTTATATTCTTACAAATTTGACTCAGTTCTCTATACAGTTGAGGAACAAGCCTTTAGCAGAGAAACGAGCTGTAAAAAACTGCTCTCCCCTCACCTCCCGGATTTCTACTTTCCCCTTAATCTTGGCTACATTGGTCTTGTTGGTGCAAAAACTTTTACATTTAATATAATTAAAATTATAAATTTTATATCTTGTAATGCTCTTTGCATTTTAGTCATGCATTCTTCCACAGAATTGCCAGATAAAATTTTCCAAGCTTCCTTAATTTACTTAAGATATCACATTTATGTTTAAATCATAAATGTATTTTGACCTTAGCTCGGTATACAATGTGAGATGTTGGTCTCTTTTCTTTTCAGCAATTTTTGTCAAAAAGTGATTTTCTTGTCCCAAAATCTTGCATCTTTGGGTTACTAGATTACTATGGTCATTTACATACATACATTGTATACCTAATCTATTTTACTGATCCACTCTATTTCTTAGTTGGTACCATACCACTTTGTAATAGAGCTTAAAATCTGGTATTCTTAAGCTATCTTCCTTTATATTTTTTCATTGATTCCCTTGATATTTCTGACATTTTGTTTTTCTAGATTAATTTTGCTGTATTTTTCTAGTTTTCTAAAATATTTTTTGGTAATTTCAATGGCAGAGCACTGAATAAGCAAATTAATTCAGGTAAATTGTCATTAATATTGATTTGTTGTTGTTGTTATTCAGTCCTTTCAGTCATATCTGACTCTTTGTTGCCCCATTTGAGGTTTTCTTGGCAAAAATATTGCAGTAATGTGTCACTTGTTTCTCCAGCTCATTTTACTGATGAGAAATTGAAGTAAAAGGGTTAATTGATTTGTTCGGGGTCACACAGCTAGTAAGTAGGCCAGATTTGAACCCAGGACGATGAGTCAAGTCTGACTTCAGACCTCATACCCTGTCTTTAATATATCTTTTCTAACAGTAACACACTGGTCCATGTTAATTTCACCATATTCAAATACATAATTATAATACTGCTATCAGGGGATAAAGAAAACACCTACTTTATAAGTTTTTGGTATTATTATAGATGCTTCATTAGTGCATAGTCAAGAGACAAAAGTGGATACTTTTAATTAGATTTTTAACTTATTGTGTAGAAGTAGTCTTTATGGACTAAATAAATCAAAGTGCCCCAAACTTTTGATCATTTATCCCATTAATAAGTGAAATTGAGCAGGGCACCCAAATCATATGTACTAATTTCAATACTTGATTTGATGGGTATAGTAAGAGAAAAGGATAACTCACAAAAATATCTCTAAATGGAAGACATGCATCACTGGCTATTCTTAAGTCATAATAGTCATTTTCTGTTTAATTCATCAATTACATAAATAATTAATTGAAATTTGGCTGTAAATTTCTATATTCTCTGATGTCAGATGATATTCTCTTATTTTCTGATGTCTATATTCTCTGATGATGAAAATTAATACAAAAGTATTTCATTTTTAATAAATGGATTAAAAACCCACCAATACTATGCATTGGAAGATTTTAAAGCAAATTATTATATTTTGTTTCTAAGTTTCTAGAGTGCACAGATGTTGCTTTCAGCAACAAAAATCATATCCTGATAAAAACAATTTCAAAATGTTCATTTTGTAGCATGTTTCTTTCAAAAGTATTTTACTTGCCTACTCACTATAAAAAACTTGTCTGTAAACAACATTAGGTAAAGCATTTATTAAGAGTTTACTGTGTTCCAGACTGGGAATACAAATGAAAACAAAATTGTTTCTATCTTCCAATAGCTTACATTCTAATGAAATGAAGACAACACATAAGAGGGATGGAGGGCAATGTTGCATGGAAAAGTGTAAAAGTCCAGAGTCAGGAACATAGTGGGGTTTGAAGATATATAAGGAACTAACACAAATATATTGCACTCCATTAGGGATCCTCTCCTAACTTATACTCACATGACAGGTTGGATCCCCAAAGGGGCAATTACCTCCAGATTCTAGAAGTATCACATGGTTGGTGACTCCTAAAATTGAACTTCACGAGCACCCACCATCATGTTTCCCATGAGCAACCATTCAGGAGAGCCAATTAGCTCAATGCAAAGATATTACTAAGATAATATTTTAAGAATGAGAGCTATAAACATTTCTTGGGGTATATACTTTGAGAAAAATAAATAGTATCTGGGAGAAGAATAGGGACAAATCTAGAAGGCAATAATGATAAAGCATTCATGTGGGGAACTCTTATGGTAAAAGTACTCCTCTAATACTCTGCAGTAATTTTTCTCTCTTGCTCAGTCCTCACAAAGCATCCCCAGAGTTCAGAATCTGGTGGGCTCCAGGAGTATCCTCCTCTCCTGAATTGGAAATTCAGATGTTTATAGATACCAAGACCAAATAGCCAAATTTTTCAAACACTTTGATTTGTACATTCCTGCCTAAGAGCAATCATACAATCACATATTTATTGAGTATCATGTGCCTGGGACTTCTAGGTATGAAGAAATAAAGACAAAAATGAAGTCTTTGAGGAGCTAATATTCTATTGGGGAGAAAAGTTCATAGAGAATAAACTCAAAATAAATGGAAGATAATTTGCAGGGGATGGTTTAAGGATCTGGGGGATGGGGTAAGTTTTCAAGCAGAAATTGGTGCTTGAGCTAATTCTTGAAGGAAACAAGAGATTGTAAGGTTTGCAGTTGAAGAGTGTTTACCTTATAGCTATGGAACTATTGCCAATGCAAAGACCTGGAAGTAGAAGATGAAATAACATTTATAAATAAGTAAAGATCTTTGCTGGATCATAATATGCAGGAAAAAGAATAACAAATAATACAATTGGAAAGACGGTTTGAATCCAGCTTATAAAGGATTTCACCTGCCAAATGAAAAACTTAATATTTTATCCTACAGGCAATAGGGATCCATTAACCTATATTGAGAAGGGAAAGGACAACTCAGAAACGTGCTCTAGAAATAGAACTTTGACAGCTGTGTAGAGAATGGATAAATAAGGATAAAGGAAAGACTAGATGCAGAGAAATCAATTAGAAAATTATTCCAATAGTCCAAGTGAGAGGAACTTACAGCACCATATATTGCCCCTGGATCTCTGAAGCAGACAATGAGTGTCTGCTGAGATGATCTGGGAGTCAGGGTGGGGATGAACTGGAGGAAGAAAATTTTTGTAGTGATACGGTAAGGATATATAATCCTTCTTCCTGGAAAAAAAAGGAAGAAGTTAAAATGGTGGTCATGGTAAGAGCTGGGTGATAATAGATGAAGGTAGTAATAGAGTTGTATTTGAGATAAGTTCTATAATTAGCTATCCCTCAGTGCAAAACATGAGCCTGGCAGTGTGCTAGAGTCAGGTTAGACTGCTAGAGATCTGACTGTTCAATTTTGAGTGTGAATATTTACATCTTAGAAATCAAGGAATATTATGAATCATGATTTAATTTGTTATTTTGTTGATTTCTAGACTCAAGAAAGTATTGAAGAAAATATTAATAATGCATATAAAGCTTAAAGGTATATTATATGTATGTGTGTTGTATGTATTATTATTAATTTTAAATAAATTAATTTGTTAAACATTAATGAGCTCATAAGAACATGTGTCTCACTCTCCTACTGGTTTGTTGCATACTTCATGGGTCATCCAAAGATCTCTTAGGGGAACAATTCCATCTTTAGAGATTAATCTAGATCATTGGATGATGGTAATGAATATACCATATCCATACAACAATGACTATATATTGCAAATAAATAATAATAGGAAGAATCATAAGGTTGTTTAGTGCACATGTAATTAGAGCAAGGGGAGTTAAATGGTCTTATGGGATATTTTTACTAGGCTGGAATAGAGTCTGGAGAATGATTCCTATGACACCATTGTACACACTTTTCTGAAGACAGAATTCTCATATCTACCAGATACAGCTCTTCCATCTCATAAATTGTGTACTATAAACACCGAGAAATTATTTTTCATAGTAATCATCCCTCCTTTTTGTATTTCAGAGAAACCACCTTTCTGTTTGCATCTAAAAAAAAAATTGTTTCCCCTAAGATTAAAGTTCAACTTACACTAGTTTTTACTGAAGTTGTCTCCATCTTGGGATTTGGGAGATCTTTTACTCTCTTGATTAAATCAGAGGAACAGTCTAATCTCCTCAGCAACGAGTTATTCACAAATTATCACTGGGGCCAGGTTACTCTTACAGATGACCAATCCCATTCAATGTATATTCATTCAATTTTAGACAATACTCTCCAAACCTGCTGATATTTTCTATTTGCAACATTTATTCTTCTCCTATACATTGAGCATATTCAGTCAGGTACTAAAGAGACACTCTCAATTAGAATGTACTTTTTGGGTTAGTAAAAGTGTATTTAGCTGAGTCGTTAGAAGCTCTTCTCTCATGAAATGATTTTTGTATTTTTTAATGAATCTTGCATTTCTTTACCTTGTTTCTGTTGTATCTCCTCTACAAAACTGTAAACTCTTTGAGAACAAGAACTATTTGGTTTTCCCTTTAAGATGGCCCGTATTATAATAGATTTAGACTTTAGAGCTTAAAGTGACTTCAGAGTTTATTTAGTCCAAATCCTCTCATTTTTGCAGATGAGGAACTGAAGCATGGAGAAGGGGAATAAACATTTATTAAGTTCCTACTATATGCAATTCCTTGTGCTAAGTGCTTTATAAATATTATCTCATTCAAGAAGTCAAGTAGTTTGCCCAAGATTTTACAGGGGAAAAAATACCAGAGCCAAGATACAAACTGACTCTTTGTATTCTAAATCTAGGGCTTTTCCATCATGCTACACTGTCTTCACTCAGTAAATATTTGTGGAATTGACATAAAAACATTTTACATATCTCATCTTATAGTAACCTTGTTAGATAGATCAAATAAACATTATTATTCCCATTTTACAGATGAGGCAGAGCATTTAAATAACTTGCTCAGGATGGTGTGGCTAATAAGTTACAGACATAGGATTAGAAGCCACATCCATAAAACTGCCTCTCCATATCTGTTGAAAGCTACTTTTGAGAAAGGCAGACAAGTCCCTCTTCAATCTATTGGCTGCAATGATTCTAGCCAACTCACATAGCCTTCTAATTCCTTACAACATTCTTTCAATATTGCCCAATATTGTCAATCTGCACTGATAGTGTACTGCACTGCACTAAAATTTATTGTAATCTGGAAAGGTGGCTGTACTATTTTAATCTATTCTTGAATGCAGAAAGATTTAAGTACAATTAAATATGACATAGTCTGAGGATGGAAAAAGACATTAAAGAGATACTATCAATATTAAAAGTCCAACTGTTGCAGGACTTACTACCAAGTATTTGTGAGCAAAGAAAAAATGCAGATGCATAAGAAATATGAAATAGGATAATTTCAGAGCAAAGGTGAATGATGAGGGAGGCAAAAAGCACTAGCTAGAAAGCAAAGATTATAGAGAAACTTTAGGAGAGCACAAGCCTAATAAGTAAAAACAAGAGCTAAAATGAAAAGAAACTGCACAGGTCAAGATAAATAGGATATTTTCAAATGAAAAGGAGAAGAAGGGTCAGTGAAGTAGGTAGTAGGTTGCTAAGAGATGGAAATGAAAACTTAGTGACAGAAAAGTTATAGCATTTCTTTCTCAAAAGTTGATGTGCTTATTTGTTTATAAAAGGAAGTTGGGAGCAGATGTCAAGAGAGGACATAAATTTCCCAAGAGTGGCAAAAGGAGTCCTGGCCCCCAATGCACAGTCAAGAACAAACAACAAAACCCTGCCACAATGTAGACCTGTTTTGTGGCAATTTTGAAGACAGAGCAAAAGAGACTTTGCTGAAGCAAGGAACATGTATTATTAATTAGCAGGTGGAAATTAAACAATTACTGTAAAATTTATTTTAAACTATTATTCTCATTACTCTAGAAGGGATGTTAAGATCATTTCTTCAGTTTGGAGATGAATTAATTCAAACAAAAGTCTGTTTTAACAGATTTGTGTTTGTGCTAATAACTCATCCCATGAAAGAAGCTTGGATAAAAGCAGATAGAAGAATTCTTGGGAAAATAACACAGTTCAGGTGCTTCCAGAAAGCAGTTCTGGAGAAATTGAAGTTATATTATTTTCATCATCCACTGACTATTTTTCAGAACAATTCATTCCACTGAAACACTAAATTGAAATCTTCCAGACACATTAAATTATATTTGTTACTATTATTGTTATTATCAACAATAAAAACTCATTTTTATATGTTTTAAGATTTCATAAGAAATATGAATCAGGATAATTCAGGGTAAGGATGAGTGATGAGGGAAGATAAACATAGTAATCTACAAGTTCTATTATCTTCATTTTTTTGTTAAATTTGTATCTTGACTGAAGTTGCAAATCCAAATCCCAAACTTGGTCTCATTCCACTGTACAATGCACAATCCTGTTTATTCATGCTAGAATTCAGAGCTATCCCTAGCTATCCCTAGGGTGAGATGATAGGGGGTTTATGCCAGGGACCCAATTGTACCTTTCTACCTATTTTAATCAAATCCTATAATTTTATATGTGATTATGGTGGTATGACATGCTAAGCTGGCGAGCAAGAAAGCAGGGATCAATCATTTTTGTCTTATTTTTGTGTGGGTTGGACTACTCCTAGTTGTGACTTTCCCTCAGACTCTCCCTCAGACTCCACCCTTCTGTGGAATAGTTTTTCTTTCAAATCAGTCCCATAAAATGATGAAGAAATGAATACCTTAATGCCATCCCAGACACTGATGCTGACTCCTTTCCTTAGAGAAACACTGGAAAAAGTGGGTAGTATAAAAATGAATCAATAACTATTTTCTAGCTCTGAGTCTTTAGATAAAGATGCTACTCTGCAGAAAAATTACTCGTTTAAATCTCTCTTTGCCCTTCCAATTGTTCCTTTTTAATGCAGCATTCAAATAGTAACAAGCAATAATATATGTAAATTGGCAAGGCAGTTTGGATAACATCTTTATCCTCTTTGTCAGCTGAAGAAACAAAGTAAGTTTTTAATCACAACAGAGTAAGAAGATTTTCAAGAAATAAAGATAAATCACCTCACTCTCACCCTCTGACTTCAAAGAGTAAGGAGATTCTCCTAGATGTCAAGAGTTTGGGGTAGGAAGAATCAGTGCTCTTATCCTCACCCAGATACAAGCCATGGAATATTCCCTATGTCAGTGCCTTGATCTACTTCACCCCCTCCCTTCTTTTTCTTTCCTTTGGTACTGGGTCTTGTGAAATTTTTGATAGCTTAGAAGCTGATGGTCAAAATGGCAGCATCTTCTCTAAGCAAGGCAGTTGTGATGGCATCCCAAGGAGCATTAGTGGCATGTATTAGGGGGAAATACCTGCATCAGGAAGTTCAGCCACTGCCAGGAGAAAATGTCTAAGTAGCTGTGGAAGAGGATTTATGTGACAGGAAGAACTGACATCACGGAGAAAGAGATCATTAAATAGAATCCTGAGATCAGTCTGTGATCAGTCAAAAGTGAAAGGTGAAATGGTTAAATAGCAGCCTTGTATAGATAATTTCATGTCCCAATAAGGCCTGAAAAATCAATCTTTCAACTGAGTTTGCTAGCAGTAATACTGGATTCTAATCTGATCATTCTATATCATAGGTCATGATTCCTTTGTGTTTATTATTTCCCTTTCTGTATGAGAATAGTAGATCTATTCCACATCTAATTCATGTTTGTATATCATGTACCATTTTTTGTTCTGTCCTTTTGGGGAATGGAAAACCCTAGACTAGAATCAAAATATAATTGTCCCAGAAATGGTTGTAAGGGGGAGTGGCAAGATAATGAACATGAGAATCATGAGGAATGAATGTGAGAGTCAATTGTTTCAGTGACTAATAATAGGATGAACTCACATACAAAACTTTGGAAGGGAGCAAAATGGATTAGAAATCAGAATCCAATATGTTGTTTAAAAGAAACAAATATTCACAAAGTCACCAACCTCATTTTCTCCTTTAGAGTTATTAGACTTGGACCTGGATGAAATAGAAGACCTTGGCCTTTGTAAGCTGGGTCTTTAACAGATCTATTTGACTGAAGCAATACCCATTCAGTGATTAAGGCTAGATAAGAAATGAGGCAGAGAATGGCTTCTTTTACCTAGTTAGAAACAAAAACAAAAACAAACATCCTATGTAGAAGAGGAAGACACTTGGGATTTCTGGCCAAAACAGCAACAATTTCTACTCATATTCACTTTGAGTCAATTAAGATGCAAAATGACCAACTAGGCTGGCCTGAGAACTACTGTTGGCCAATCAATGAGGTTCAGAGTGAAATTTCAGGGGTCCTCAAACTATGGCTCCGGGGCCAGATACAGCAGCTGAGAACGTTTATCTCCCTCACCCAGGGCTATGAAGTTTCTTTATTTAAAGGCCCACAAAACAAAGTTTTTGTTTTTACTATAGTCCGGCCCTCCAACAGTCTGAGGGACAATGAACTGGCCCCCTATTTAAAAAGTTTGAGGACCTCTGGATTAAGGTTTACTCGTGAAGAAAGAAATCTATCTGGTAAGAATAAAATATCCTAGGAAAGAAATATTTGTATTGCCTGACTAGTTCCACTTGGGTCCTTAGTAGGGCAACTCCAGAAGTTTTTTTTTTTTTTTTTTTCCCTTTTCATTTTCAAAGAGGACTATGACATCACCGATGTGATATCGTGACATGCAAGTGAATTGGATTTAAGTGAGAGAGGTCTGGGCAAGGTCACCTGCCTCAGTTTCTACTTCACAACCATCTGGTTCCAATGGAAAGATAGATCAGGATGACTGGAAATGGCCCTGGATGCAGTGGAAGAGCTGGCTCTTTTTAAGCTAAGGTCTTAAAAAGATCTCAGTTTGAGGAAATGCCCAATCATTGATTAAGGCTAAGTAAGAAAAAAAAAGGAATGATATACATAATAAAAGGAAGAACATCACTAGTCAAGGGGAAGATAGTAACCTCTTCTCCCAGGCTTAGTTTAGTCCAATGTCTTTCTTCTTCCATTTACTTTCAGCAAACAGAAGCCTTTCGAAGTTTGCTAGAAGACTAGCCTCTATAAACTGAAATGGACCAAGGAACAATGCTAAGCAGGAGCCATGTGAGACCAGACGAGATCAAGAACAGGGGGTGCAGCACAATGACCTCACCAGAACATCTCAGCACTTCTGAAACTTTGGAGACTATAGTGTGTGTCACTCCATAAGTGTTCCCAATATGTATCAACTTTCCTAACTGATATTTTGTCTATCCATGGGAATAGTATGAACCAAAGTTATGGGGTAAATATTTTGCTGTGACTTTTATTATGATTCTCTTTGTTAAATGGCTTCATTTAGGAAAAAAAGAAACAAGGATAAGTTTCCTAAGTCCCAGGGAGAGACACTGGATTTTTGTTCATATATTTGATAGATGTTATGCAAAAGCAATACTTGTCAGTTGGAAACTTTTTTACTAACCAATCCAATACTTCCATTAGTCTTTCTTCATTCTTCCTAGAGTTTTCCAAAAGAGTATATAAGAGAGGAAAATGTGGAATGTTCAATTGTTTCAGTGACTAATAATAAGATGAACTCACATATAAAACTTAGGAAGGAGCAAAATGGATTAGAAATTAGAATCCAACACTTTTAAAAGAAACAAATATTCATACAGATAAAAATCTACTGCAGAATTTATTAGGCAATTTTTTAAAAAATCAGGGTACTAGTTATGATTTCAGATACAGAACAATAAAAACTAAAAAACATACAAGTTTGGTAACTACATGTTTACTTAAGGAAACAAAAGATAACGAAATAATATCAATACTTTGCTTTACTGTGGCAAATAGTATTGATCAAAAACTAAGAACAAGAATTATCTGCCAGAGAGAAATACTAAAAGTCTTTCTAACAAGATCAGAGATAAAACCAGGATGCTCATTGTCACCACAATTATTTGATATAATTTTAGAATACTAGTTGTAACAATATGATAAGAAAAAGAAATTAAAGAATTACAGCATTGGTAAAGAAAAAAAATTTTTTTTGATATGATGGTTCTTTCAGTAAAGTAGTAGGATATAAGACAAATCACCAAATCAGCTTTTCTATATATTATAATGAACCTCAACAAAAACTAGATAAATAAATTACATATATACACACATATATACACATATATATAAAGAAATTCTATTCAAAATAATTTAGAAAATATAAACTAGTTGGAAGTCTATTTGCCAAAGCACACCCAGGAATTACATGAAGAAAAAAATAAAATACTCTTTACATAAACAAAAGATATAAATAATAGGAGAGGAATATAAAAATAACTATTACATTAATTTACAGATTCAATGTCTTTATCAAACCACACAAAGTTTACTTTGTAGAATTAGGTAAAGTTCTATAAAAATTCATCTGCAAGACTAAAAGGTCAAGAATCTGCTAAGAAACTCAGAAAGCAACTTGAGAGAAATGAAGACTAAATCAATATTTAATGATATATGCCACCAAAACTCAAATGAATATATGACCTAGATATAAAAGGTTATATCAGAGGAAAATAATTAGAGAAGGGAAGGAGATATCTTATACCGCTAAGTTTAAAGAAAGAATTCTTAAACAAATGAATGAAGAAGATGACAGAGAATTGAATGAATAAGTTTGATTATACAAAAGTAAAAAGTCTTTGCACACACATAGGCAATGCAGCTAAAATTAGAAGGGACATAGTTGATGGGGAGAAATTTTTGCGCCACATTTCTCTGATAAAGGTGCATAAATATTTATAGCAACTCTTTTTGTGGTGACAAAAAAAAAACTTCTAGAAATCAAAGAGATAACCATAAATTGGGGAATGGCTAAACAAATTGTGGTGTATATAAATTTAATGAAATATGAATGTAATACTACCGTGCTGTAAGAAATGAAGAAATAAATGATTTCAAAGAGACATTAAAAAGACATGTAAAAAATGATACAGAATGAAGTAAGCAGAACTAGAAGAACAATTTATACTAAAACATCAATATAAAAATGAACAATTTTGAGGAATTTTATAGACTGATGAAGAATGAAATGAGCAAAAAAAGGAGAACAATTTATACAATAAGAACAATACTCTAAAGACAGTTTTGGAAGCTATAAAGAATTCTGACCAATGCAATGGCCATAACATGATTCCAGAGAACCAATGATGAAGTATGCTATCCACTTCTTGACAGAAAGTTGGTAGATTCAGCATACAAAATTAGAGTTGAATTTGTTTGTTTGTTTGTTTGTTTTAATACAACCAATGAAGGACTTTGACAATGCATATTTTTAACAAAGACTTTGTTTTTTTCTTTTCTTTTTTTTCCCTATGGAATGGGAGGTGGGAAGAAGAGAAAATAGATTTGTTAATTTAAAAATAAAGGCCTAATATCCAAGGTACATAACTAATTAATACAAACAAATGAACAAGAGACTGTTGTTTAGTAGATAAATGGGCAAAGAATATGAACATGTAATTCTCAAGAGAAGAAATCTAAGCTATCAACAACCAAATTAAAAATGTGTTTCAAATCACTAATAATAAAAATAATTCAAAATAAAACAACTCAGCAGTGTTTTACTTCACCCTACATCAACATCAGATTGACAAAGATAACCAAAAGGAGGAAAATTTCAATTACTGTCTGTGCTTATTGGAGAAGAAACTCATTAATAGACTGTTAGTGGAAATATAAAATGTTCCAAAAATTTCTGGAAAGCAATTTGGAACTGTAGCAGGAGAATCCCTGACCTATGTATATTCTTTAGCTTGGTGATATTATCACTAAGCATATGCCACAAAAATTAAAAAAAAAAAAAAAGAGAAAGGATATATGTACACAAATATTTACTGCAACAATTTTTGTGGTAATAAAGAATTATAAAGATATTGGATGCCCAACAATTGAAAATGGCTGTATACATTGTGGCTTTATGAATTTAATGGAATATTATTGTCATAAAAAATTACAAAAGAAACATATTCAGAGAAACCTAGGAAGATTTAAATGAACTAATACAAAGTGAAATGCGTGAAACACCACAGTTTTTACAATGACCATAATATTGTAAAGGAAAACAACTTTTAAAGACTTAAGAAAAATTATCAATGAAATGCTCAATCACTACTCTAGAAGATGGTAAAGTATTCCTTCTACTTCTAGAGTGAGAGATGATAGACTAGTTGCAGAATGTGACAAGTATTTCCACATACAGCCATTACAATATAAATGTGTTTTATTTTACTATATCTTCGTTACAGAGGAGGGTTTTTATGTGTTGGGTGAGAAAGGATTAGAGAGGAAGAGAATGAACAGAGTAATCATGATGAAAAAAAGAAGAGAAAAGAAAAGAAAGCAAATGAAGCATTTAAAAATATTGTCTATAGAAAGGGACCAGGAGGTTCAGACAAGCAGAAGAATGTTGGCACTGTCAAGTTATGTTGAACATACATTAAAAGGGATAAGTTGGATTTCATTGATTCTTAGTTTCATGTACAATCATTATTTTCTGGCCTTATCTACATATGAAAATGCTCATATTTACTCATAATTTTCTAAAGAGAGGCTTTGTAAAGGTAAATAGTTTTACCTGACCAAATTCAATTACCCTCTCACAGACCCTGAGATTTAGACTTTACTTTTAGTTTTCTTTAAACTATGTTCTGCTAGGGTTGTGCTGGTAAATATTTAACAATCAGCTCTCAAAAATGTCCTCATAACAGATTTTTGAGTTAAATCTACATTATTAAGGTTTTCTCCATCACTTTCTTAAGTTCAGACATTCAGCAAACTAAGAAACCAAGTCCCGCTTTGTAACATTCTGATTTCTGAGGTATAAATGCTCAAACTGAAAATTTAAACATAGACTCTAGCTAGCTCCAATACATCCCTAGTTTCAACTCACTAGAATTCTACAGCTGATAATAGATAATAATGATTTATGCTTACAACTCTCCTCTAGAAAATGACAATTTCACTGTCAAGTACTCTGCCCCAACTTTTCATTGTTCTTAAAAACTTCTGGAGTAGGAGAGTTTGTTTTCTAAAGCTGTTGCACTCAAAATATAGTCCAGAGAATCCTGGGAGTCTCTAAAACCCTTTTAGGGAGTCAATAAATTCAAAATTAATTTTTTAGTTCTAATATGGAAAATATCTATAAATATAATCCAAACAAATAAAAACTCTTTGGGCAGATCTTCGATTTTTAATAATATAAAGATACTGAGAACAAAAGTTTGAGAGTCATTGTCTTAAAGTACTCTGAAAATGTTGACAAGGGATTCCTACAAAGAAGACCAGAGCTTAATTTATCCAATTCGACAATTCGATTCAGCAAACGTTGCTAAATTCAAAGCACTGGGAACATAAAGGCAAAACCAAACTAGTCCTTGCTCCTAAGAAATTTATTTTCTAAATATTTACAGATATATAAATACCAAATAAACTGATAGCAGAGAAAGCATTAACACCTATCAGGATAGACGACAAAGAAGAAGAATTAAGCTAAAAATTCTGAGACAGGAAGAAAGAGTGAACGTCAGATGTCTACAAAGTTTCTCCATGAATTTAGCCAACCCAAAGAATTTTCACTGAATTTCCTCCAAATTAGGTTATCTAGAGCATAAAATTCACTTCTAAATGTAAACAAAAAACCACCCACTATCCATGCCTCAAATACCTGCTGTTTAGTTTTAACACATGTAGAAATTCATTGGAAATCAGTTTCTGCTGAACAAAGTGAAATTCTCAAGCTATTCTGCTCAAGATCTGGGAACTAAGGGAGCAGTGACTGCTGTAGGAGGAGACAGGATGGTCTTCCTGGACAAGGAAGAATAGAAACCTCTAGGGTATTATTACTGGAGCAAGAGTGGTGAGATTTCTCCAAAGTGGGTGGATTCTGATGAGCAAGTGTGAGTGATGGAAAGAGGAGGAGCCGCAGTTACTGCATTTGCTACCACAATCAGGAATTAAATCATGAGAATGTCACCTGGGGCTGGATTGGGAGACTGTAGCTGTCTGAGTTTGTCTAGCAGGATAATTGTGACATTGTACCACTCCCCTCTTTCCCTCCATTTATTCTTGCCAAGAAGACTGAATTCCTATTCCCAAGCTTATCTCTATTTTTCAAAGTTACATTATATTGTTTAATTAGTCTTGAATGCTGAGATAAAGTTTTGATTGATCATAACTGCTTCTGGTTTGTGCATTTCATTATTGTGAAGTTTGAAGAGAAAGAAGACAGATACAATGAAGCATGTAATAGGAAAGGAGAGACAAAGAAAAGATGGAGAGGGGAGGGCAGAGAGAGGAAGAGAAAAAAGTAAAAGAGAAAGATAAAGGGATGAAAGAGGGAGAGGAAAAAGAAGAGGGAAAGGGAGCGGAAGAGAGAAATGTTTTGTCTGAATTTTGTCATGCTAGAGGATCTGGTAAAAGTCATATCAGTTGCTATATTTTCTAAACTTCCCTAAATAGGGAAAGCATGGATCTGTCTTTTTTTCCCCCTAAGCAAAATATAATCTAAAAATATGTCTAACTGGTGGGGGCAGAGGACAGGGTTTGCGGTAGTTACACCATCCTGTTATCTATTTTTCTCAAATATTCTCAGAGAGCTTCCTTTATAGGGAAGGATCTAAGTGTAGTGACTATGGGAGTAGATTGATGACAGCCATGTTCTAAGCGTGGGGGGCAGAAAAGGAGTGCGATTCCTCTTTTTCCCTTCTATACCAACTCAAAGGTGGGCTTAAACTCTCAGACATACTGTTACACACATTTTCTCCTCCAATCTTCAAGACTGTCTCAATTCTCTGAAAATTCCTGTGAAAATTAAAAAAAAAATAAATATTGGTCATTTTAAAGAGTACACTATCACATATGTACCTACTTCACTTGACAAGTTCAAGATTTTCCAATATTCAATTCAATTCAATTCAATTAAACAAGCATTTAAGTACTCATTTTGTGTTCTAAGCATTAAGGTTACAAGGACAAAAATTAAACCGCTCCTGCCCCTGACAAATTTATAATCTACCATAATATGCTTTTCTGTCTGCTTGGACAGTAGGCTATGATTATTTTCATTTCATAGATGAAGAAGAATTCAGTCAGTCAATAAACATTTATTAAGCACCCAATATGTACAAGTATCATACATACAAAAGTTAAATATTCAAAATAAAAATGATTTATTCTAGGAATGTTTACATCTTGCTTTAGATCGACTTTAGGGTAGTTATGAAAATAGAACAAAAAAGGTAGATTTTTAATTTGTGTGAAAGGATTCCAACCCTAGTAAATCTGGAAAACACAAGGGGAAAAATATACATGTTTGTGTGTGTGTTTCTGTATTTTTCCTCCTATATATTCTCAGTTTACTGTCAATATAACATATTTCTTGGTACTTTTCATAATGTCATTTGGTAGATTTTTAAAAATAAAATTCCATATGAAATCAGTAGTATAGCCCAAGTTGAAATGTTGAAATAAAACTAAGAAGTCACAAATGTTTAATGTATTTTCTCAATCTGGGATGAAACACACTATGCAATTTGAGAAGGTACTTTATTTTAAAAGAGAATATTATGATTATCTGATTCAGATTCCTGACTTGTGTTGTTTTATCATTCATATAAGCTATTTTCTGACTTCTTTAGGATGTCATAATGTAATCCCCAAATGCTTAGGTACTTAAAACTTTTTCCCTAAAGCAGCAGGAGTGATTATCATGAATGATAAGTAAATTTGTCAGCTTTAGAGCTCCAAAGCTGCTTCCATCAATCTAAAAGAGAATTGCTTGGAGGCTAGAGAGAGAAATGTGTATAATGTTGTACTATAGGGGATTTGAAGGCTTGGTGATGAGTTGTTTTCATTTTCTCTCTTTTTCTTTTCATTTGAAAGTTGCAAAAATATATGTATTTGTTATAACCTAATTTCCGAAGGAAATATTGAAAATCCTTTTAATTGATTAAGTTTGCTGAAAAGCATCATAGAAATAATGGTTTTAGGAGTCATTTGCCAGAAAAGACTGAACTTCTTAACAGTGATCCAGCTGGAACTTGCCCAGAGCATTGTACAAATTCTTCGACACAATGGATGACTTTTTTTGTCTCTGTAGTTGAAAATTATACCTATTAGTTCTATTTATCAGTGGGTAAACTTGTTAGAACACATTCAGAGGTTTGCTTCTGTTTTTATTGAATGTTTAATCCTTCTGTTTTCCCTGTTAAGGATATTTGAATATAAATATAATCAAATTTGTTCAATGTCAACTATGGTAAGGTACAGAGGCAACACAAAAAAATAGTTCTACCAAAATTCACATTCCAAGCATATATTCTATAAATATAGCACAGTGTGATGCTATATTCAAAAGCAAAATCAGTATAATTATCTCCATTAATAAGACTAGAAGTAATAGTGAATTTCATAACAAATGAATCTTCAGAGGCTCTTTAATAATGCCTCTGAGATAAAAAAACAAACTCCTCATCCTGGAATTTAAAGTTTTATACATTTTAGCTTTCACTTACCTTTCCAATCTGATTTCATATTATTCTCTTTCACATACTTTTAATTTCACATACCCTCTTTTTGAAATGGACTGCTATTCTTCCCTATATGTTACAATGCATTTTCTATTTGTGAGACTTTGCATAGCTCTCTTCTGTGGAATATGCTACCTTCTCACTTCTACGTAATAGGATTACTGATTTATGCTACATTATTTCTTACCCTCTAACTTACTAGAAATATCTGTCTCTTGGGGAAAAAAAAAGGGGGGGGGGCACAACTAGGTAGATGAAATAGAAAGCCAAAGGTGGAGTCAAAAAGATTAATCTTTCTGAGGTCAAATCTGGCTTTAGACATCTACTGGTTATATCCGTGTTTCCCCGATAATAAAACCTATTCCGAAAATAAGCCCTCCCCTTACTGTGTAAGATTCCTCTAAAATAAGCCCTTCCCCCTAAAATAAGCCCTATTGAGATTGCTACTGTAGTGAAGATGATCCCCTGCGCTGCACGCTACATTACAGTACCCTCTGTATGCACTGTTCCCCCCGGTGAAACACACGCCGCGCTCCGAGCTGCATCCAATTAGAGCTGCAGCAGTGAGCGCGTCATCCTGTTCTTCCCCAGTGATTTGCTTGCTGGCGCCATTGAGAGCAGTGCCGCGGAGGAGAGCTGAGGCAGGACAACATAAAAACCCAGTATGTAAGAGGGAGTGAGGGGGCATGATGGAGGATAAAAGAACTCAGGGGGCATGATGGAGGATAAAAGAAGAACTCAGCCAGCACTCACCGCGCTAAAGAAATGAAGAACTTCCTTGCAGAGAGAAGAATAGATCAAGTAATGATTCCTGCAGGAATCACTGCCTATCTCCAGACCCTTGATATTGCAATAAATAAGCCATTCAAGGACCATTTGCCCATGGAAGTCAATGACTACATTGAAAATAGAATGGAAAGAAATCAGCATGGAAACTTTGTGAAGCCCTGTCTGCAAGAAGTCGTGACTTGGGTGAAGAAGTCATGGGATAAAATTACTGACAGCTGTGTCGCCAAGGCACTACGAGCAGGTTACCTGGACAAGACATGTTCATTTAAAGAGAGCTCTAGTGCTGGACATGACAGATTGGGTCCACTTCTTCTGAAGGAAATAGAGGCGCAAGACATCCAGGACAGAATTCAGGGTATGGACACTTATGATAATGTTGTTGAAGAAGATGACATGATCATTATTGAATAAAGGTACTTTTTTTTGTTCACATTTACCTGTTTATTAAAATTGCTGTCAATGTTCATTAAAATAAGCCCTCCCCTGAAAATAAGCCCTCTGGTGTTTTTCTGTCCAAAAAAATAATAAGACAGTGTCTTATTATCAGGGAAACACGGTATAACCCTAGGCAACTCTGTGCCTCAGTTTTCTCATCTGAAAAATGAGATGAGGAAGAATATGGCAAAGTGTCTTTGTTAAGAAAACCCCAAATGGAGTCAAGAAGAATCAGACACAACTGTACAATAACCCTTTTTAAAAAAAAATTTAAATTTACATATTTGTGGATATCCATCCTAGAACAACTAAACTCCCTGAAGGCAGGGGTTCTTTTTCCCTTATCCCTACAGTCTCTAGAGATTTAGTCAATTTTATTCTATTGAAACAATTAGCTCTTTATTAAAAAACAAAAACAAAAACAAAAAACCGCACACCATTATATCCCTTAAAGTCCAGGCAGTCCCCTCCTTTACTTCATTATTAAATTTATATCAAATAAAAGTTGGTAAGCTAAATCCCAATGACCTAGAGCCCCGATTAGGAAAAATCTAACATTAAGGATGAGATCTGGCTCTCTCTAATATTTTAAATTTATATTTGTCTCTGTTACTAGACAGGAATAAGAGAAGTTGGGAAAAAAGCATAACTTTTTGTTGGAACTTGACTTTATCCTTGAAGAGGTGAATATGACAAGTCCAAGGCTTCTGCTCTAAAAGTAATATCTATCAAAAGCTTATATTCCATTGGAAGATACAATGTGTGCATATAAAAGATATATTTTGTATCTCTATATATCTATTTATAATATATATACAGAAAACAAGATATATTCTAAATAAATAAAATAATATGTGGAAGGAAGACATGATCTGTAGCTAGAATTACACATCAACGGCTCACTATCTTTCATAAAGCCTGGATGAAAAATATCTGTACAACAAATAGATACAAATCTCAAAATATCCTTGAGAATTCAACAAGAAAAATGACCTGGAACTAAAGGATTATCAGAGCACAACTTTTATTGAGTGATTTTAGTCATGTCTGACTCTTCATGATCCTATCTGAGGTTTTCTTGGCAGAGATACTGGAATGATGTGCTCTTTCCTTCTCCAGCTCATTTTACAGATGAGGAACTGAGGCAAACAGGGTGAAGTAACTTGCTCAAGGTCACACAGCTGGAAATGTCTGAGGCCAGAGTCTTCCTGACTCCAGGTCCAGCAACTCTATCCTTTTTGTCATGTTAGCAGCCCCCAGAGATATAACTGCTACCCACAATTGTCCAGAATTTAAGAACAGTGTTCTGGTATGCTTTTTTTCCCAAATAGATGTTGCTAAAAACAAATATTCTCCAAACTACACGGAGTGAAAAGCTTTCAAATTATAGAGAATTAATAAAAGAAATGGAAACCACGCAGGATCAGGATGGTATCTCAGAGATGCAGGTAAGATATTATCCCTACTGTCCTCACTGTTACTAGGGTGGTGTGAAAAAACATTTTCAAATGAGATCATAGAAGATCAGTTTACATCACAACACTTTTATTCTATTAAAAAGGTTATTTTATGCACCTGTGCAATAGTCTGCAGAGTATTAAACATAAAATAGCCATAATAGCAGGATAGAGACTTGCCCCATGACCATTTCCATTGGAGCTTATTTGAAAAAAGATGAGAACAGGATAATAATGATGATGATGATGATATTTATACAGGGAGTCCCTAAAGTCTTGCTGCAGTTTTAAGCTATTAAAGCTTATTAAAGCTTTATTTGTTTAAGCTGTTGAAACTTTATATTTTACCAAGACTTTTTTGACACTGCATGTTTTTTGGGTTTTCAAAGCACTTCATATACATTATTTCATTTGAGCTTCACAACAGTCCTATGTGGTAGGTACTTCAGAAATAATTTTCCCACTTTTTAAGATGGGGAGACTGAGACTCATAAAAGTTAAATATTAATAATAGCTGATGTTCATCAAGCATTTAAAAGTTTCCAAAACATTTTTACATATATTATCTCATTTGAGTCTCACAGTCACCCTAAGAGGTAAGGATGGTACAGACATTAGTTTCATTTTAAAGATGAGAAAATTTGAGACTGAGACCATTTTAGTGACTTCCTCAGGGTCATATATCTAGATGATTTTTGAGGCTTGATTTGAAACTGTCTTCTTTGTCTATGTCCAGAGTTGCAGACTCAGAATTTAAAAAAAAAAAAAAAGGAGAGGAGGGTAAAGTTTAAAAGGATCATAGGGACTGATGTGAAGACTACCGAAGTCCCAAAGGAAAAGAGAAAAATGAATTCTTTAAAGGAGACCTAGGAAGGAAGACTGTGCCAGGTGTCACCCCTTCAGTTTAAAAGCTTCCTTGTAGGAGGTAAGGAATGCAAATAGAGATACCTGGGGGAGATTGGGGGATACAAACATGAGGCAGGGCAAAAACTGATGAAGACAAGCCCTTGTGGCCCAAGCACAACCCTCACTCAAAGCACTCGTTAATGAAACAGGTACTAGAAACTAAAAGCATAGGAAAAATGAGTCAGAAAGAGGGAGGCCATTGAAGACTTAAGCCCCTTACCATTATTCTGTCTGAAGTGGAGTGGTTCCCAAGAGAAGGACCTCGGTGAAATCAAGTTGGGAGTTAAAAGTAAGAAGGCAATCAGCATCAAAAGCTTTCCTGGAAGGAAAAGCAATTACTGACCTAGGAAACTTAAAAGGGAAATAAATATATCTTAAAGGTATAGGAAAACAATTGCATCTGTTGAATGGAAGTAGTTGCTGAAAGTTATAGAAATGCTCTTTTCCAAATCTATTTCTCACAGTCTGTAATTGCTCAATGGACACAATTATTCATATTAAAATCCCAGTGTTTACCATTTTAATAAATAACTCAGCACACTTAATAAATTCTTATTGGTTGATTATTTAAATCAATTGGATAAACATGTATTGCATCTAACACTTGACTGGGAATCCTGATACAGAAAGTTTCATAGACTATGAAGAAAGACTTCATAGAGAGATAAGCTGTGTCTTATCTAATCCATATGCTATCCCTAATTTATCTTGTGACCTTGGAAGAGCCATCTCACTTGAAATTCAGTTTCTTCATTGGGAAATTGCTGGGAGTGGAATTACTTAATGATCCCATGATTTCATGAAGAGCTAGAATGCTTTCTTCCTTTGGGTGAGTAGGATTTCTTCAGGGAGAAAGAAGGCAAAGAGAGCAATTATAGTTATAAGGAACACTAAAAGCAAAGATATGAATATTAGGCATAGGATGTATCCTGAATAGAACACAGAACATATAGATGAAAGTACATCTGAAATGAAATAAAGCTGAAATAAAAACTGGTGCCAGATTGTGAAAGGCTTTAAATGTCAGGGAAAGGACTTTCAGCTTTTTTGGTTGGCAATAGAAAAATGGTATAAAATTTTGAACAAAGTAGTGACATTATTGGTTCTGTACATAAGAAAAATGTATCTGGCAACAATTAAAAGTAAAATCCCAAACTAGGTAATGTTACAGCTAACATATATAATGAGATACTTCTTCAATAATTCAAAGTTTCATCAAGAGGAAACTAGTTCCCATCAATGCAGACAACAGTTTCTCTTCCTTAAATTTCTTATGAATTGATGTGGTCAGAAAAAAAAAAAAATTGAATAGTACCCTTTCCATCTTTTTCTTAGCCAGGCTAGTTCTCGTATGATAGATATACAAGTGTACTGTTGGGTGCATTATTTGAAATCATTCAAGTTTGGTAAGAGTTTGAGTTTGTGGTCTCCCAATAACTCCCAGAGTTTGAGTTACTCTCAAACTCATCAGGTTTGGAGTAGAGTAGAAGCTTAAATCTGATAATATAAATATTGGCCTAAATGATCTTGACCTTCAGAGAAAGTGGTGTCAAGAAGGTCATCAGAGAAATGTAGGTCAGAAAAACAACAACAACAACAACAACAACAAAAACAAGGGGCATTCATCTAGCAAGAGGAAGGAATAAATGATGGATAGTCAACATGTTTAATTGGTAATCACACAACCCAAGAGAATGAGAAGAAGCCCCACAGCACCTGGGTTAGCTCGCCTGTGCAGGATTTATAGGAAAATGCGGATGTTATACAGAATGGGGAAGCTTGCATCAATATCATGGAAAGGGGTACCCACTTCAATAAGAGCACAGATCCAGTGGATCATTAGAGAAATCTTAATCCTGACCTTGGGCAAAAGTGCTACCTGGCTATAGAAAACCAAGGGAAACTATCAGGACAGAGCTAGATAATGCCAATGGAAACTAAGCAGCTGTCATCAATGTGTCCAAGCTAAATGCTAAACTTCTGACTTTCATAAGTCAATGGGATACATCATTCAGTGACTACCTATAATTAGCCACAGTTTAGGAAATACTCACTTGTAGATATTATCTTACTTTCTGGTTTTAAATCATGTTCTTCAATAAGTCATTGCACAAACCAGTTAACTAATTTAAAAGTTGGGCATGATTTACTAACTTTCTCTCCTAACTCTTTTAAATGTTACTCAGTTCTCAAACCTACTCCTTTCTCTGTATTTCTAAAAATGCTGATTCCTGTGTCAAGATTTGCCTATTGTTTGTTACTTGGAGAAAGCCCCCAACCAGTGAAATGTGTGCAGCTTTCTGCCCACCCCTTCTTAAAATGAGACTGTACAAGGTCAAAAAAGTCAAGAGATTCCAGATGGAGTTGGAGCTGTTTATACACAAACCATTTGTTCTCTTAAAAGATCAGAAGCAAGTAATTTATTTTTTAATCCAATCTATTTGTGTCTGGATCTTTAATGATTATATTATGCTTTTCCAGCCTTCAGAAAAACTCAATGGTGGTAGTAGACAAAGGACAGCCATTCAGAAATTGACTGCACATTACAGTGCATCCAAAATATAGCAAGTCAAGCCAAAAAATGTCTCCTTAGGTTTGTCAAGGACCAGAACACAAATCCTACCTAGAAAATTATATTTAAGCATTATTTTTTACTATTAATACCAGGTTTAAAATCAATGGGGTCAATGGAACTTTGATCACTAGATATAAGCTATTCATTTCAACCTTGGGCATTTCTCATGCTCAGTAACAAAGATAAATCAACCAACTATTACCATCATTCAAATTATGAAACACTTTTGCACAAACAATTTTATTCTACCCAGGAGCCACTAGAGGAAAACACATTTTTTTTTTTCTTTCTTTATAAAACTCTTAATCATGTAATGTTTTTCCAGTCGGCCATTTGGTATTTATTTTCCCCTCTCCCACTCCCTCCCCCATAAAAATAACTCATTTCCAGATTGGTATTGAAGAGTTTTTTTCCATGTTCTTTGACTTAACATTTTCTCTCCTTGTTCTATTTCTAATTTGGGTAAGAACCTTAGTGGGAGAAAGTTCCATGTGGGCAGTTCAGAGACAGATCATAATGCAGTATTTTAATTCAATCTCAATAACCATTACAAAGTATCTACTATGTGCTAGGCACAGAAAGTAATGCAAAAATTAATAAGATAAAATTATTAAAGAACTGTCTCATTTCTAGGGACTATTCAGTATTCAATTAATCAACCAACAAGCATTTATTAAGCACTTACATGGGACAGATACTCTACTAGGCCTTGAGATATAAATGAAGAAAAAAGGAAGAAACTCTCCCCTCAAGAATGATAAACATTCTATCAGGAGAAATGATATGTGAACATATACATACATACATACATATCATGAGGCAGCTAGGAGGCAGAGGGGATTGAAAGCCAGTCTTGGAGTCAAGAGGACCTGAGTTCAAATATGTCCTCATTCAACTTGACATGTACTAGCTGTGTGACCCTGAGCAAGTCACTTAACCTGATTGTCTTAATAAAAAAAAATAATAAATAAGTATATATCATACTTTAACATGTTAACATGTATGAGACTGTCTGCCATCTAGGGGAGGGGGTGGAGGGAAGGAAGGGAAAAGTTGGAACAGAAGTGATTGCAAGGGACAATGTTGAAAAATTACCCATCATATGTTCTGTCAATAAAAAGCTATAATAAAAAAAGTATGTATATATCAAATGTAGAAAGAAAATACAAAGTCGAATAAAGGCACTAAGCAATTTAGAGAGGGGAATTAGAAAGAAGCTCCCTATAAAAAATAGGAAAGAAAGTGACAGAAATGCACTCCAGATATAAGAAACAGCCTGTGTAAGAGCTGAGGGATAAGAGAAGGAATGTTACATGTGAAGAACAGAAAAGTCCGTTTGATCAAGACCTTAAAATGTGTGAAGGAGGGTTGCATGTAATAAAGCTTGGGACCAAGCTGTGACGGCCAGGTGGATGTCTCTGAATTTGCTCCTAGAAGCAATAGGGAGCCAGTGAGGCTTACTGAGTGACAATGCCAGACCTGTACTTCAGGATAAACCATCCACCTTGGCAACTGGGTGAAATACGATTTGGAATCTTTGAACCTTAGAACCTTAGACTTAAAGCAAAGAGTCCCATTAGAAGGCTTTTACAATGGTCCAGGAGAGAGATGATTGAGATCCCCACTAATGTAGTGGCCATGTGAGAGAAATAGTAAAATATGAGAGAGGTCATAGAAGTCAAGTCATCAAGATTTGGCAATATGATTGGATATGTGTGTAGGGGTGGGAAGAATGAGGAATGCAGGATGATTTTAAGGTTGTAAACTTGGAAGGACTATAATGCCCAAGATGAAATTAATAAAGGCAGGGGGAGGAAAGAGATTGAGGGAAAGGGATAAGTTCTGGGAAATGCTTCGTGTTTATTTCAGAATTATCTCTGGAAAGTTCATCACTGTCTAAGTAGCTTTTGTTTTTATTTTAGTTCAGGACATAGTGATAGCAGCACATAGAAATGATTATTTATGTATAATTAAACCCTTGGTGAAAAGAGATCTGTTAATTGCAAGATCAAAACCAGATCTCTTTTAGTGCTGTGGGGTCCATCTGTCATTAACTCATTGTCTATGGGTCAAAGGCAATCTAAGGAATGACAATGAGATATCATCTCAATAAAATGATAATACCAAATCTCTATTAGTTGTTGTCACTTAGATTTAGTTAAGAATTCGTAATCACTTTTTCGTCAAGGTTTCTTAATCACTCCTATTGTCCTCTAAAGGGTCAAAATGGTCTTGCCCAGAATCACAGAGTTGGAAGGTACTCCAGAGGCCACTTTAGTCCAATTTATACCTTCTTAAAACTTCTACAATCAACCTATCAACCTAATAACAGGTCATTCAAAAATTTTTCTGAAGGCATCAAGTGGGGTGAGAACTCACCAACTCTTAAGGTAGGTCACTCCATTTCTGGAGAATTTAATTACTAGGACATTTTTCCTTTTATCAAGATTAAATTTACTCCTTATTCTCCCTGCCTTGAACAAAAAGAAAAAAATATAATCCGATTTCCAAATGACATTCTTTCAGGGTGTTTACAACCCATCTTGAACTGCTATAAGAGAATTGATTGTTAAATTTTTACAATGAACATTTACATTTTTGAAATAGGCAAATCAAAGCTTGAGCTATTATTTTATTGATTATCTAGACTTAACAAAGAATAAGAAATAATGTTAATACTGATTAAACTTATAAATACATCTTTCATAATTTCATAATTTTTTGGAGAGCTTATTGGTTGTTAAATATTTATCAATACTTTCCTGAATTTCATTCAATGCTTACAGACGGCAGTAGATTATTATATAGTATTGCTAAGTGGAACACAAACTTATTGAAGATGAGGACTGTATTTAATTTTTGTCTTTGTATGCTTTTGAAATCTATTCTCTAAAATCTAGGTTACATATCAGACTATGATTGAACCTGAGTCAGAAAGATATGAATTCAAATACTGTATCAGATTTTTATTACTGTAAGTAGTCATTTAATCTGTCTGTCTCGATTTCCTCATTTGTGAAGTAAGGATAATAGCACTTGCTCCACAGGGTTGTTGTGAGGAACAAATGAGATAACTTATAGTTTTCTATATAAATGCCATACAATCAATAAGCATTTATTAAAAGTATGTATGATGTATTAGACATTGTACTAAACAATGAAGATTTGTAAAAAGAAGGCAAAGGGGTGTCTGCCCTCAAGGAGCTCATATTCTAACAGAGGAGACTGCATGCCAAATATATATACACACACATATGTCAGATACAAGTAGACAAAGATAACCATTTGTATCTATGTCTATCTATCTATCTATTGTAAATAGAAAATAAACTCAAAGCAAGGGCAATTTGGAAGCATAGGAGGATAATTAGGGAAGGTAGTTTGGGAAAGGTCTCTTGTAGAAATGGGATTTGAACTGAATCTTAACGGAAGCCAGAGAAGCCAGGAGGCAAAAACAAAGGAAGTATTCCAAATATGGGGACAGTTAATTAAAAATCAAGGGGTTGGAAAACAGAATGTTGTGTGAGAGGAAGAATAAAAAGGCCAGTGGTACTGATAGTCAAGTAGGTATGGGGAATGCAATATAAGGCAAGAAAGGTTGGCAGAGTTCAGGTTGTGAAGGGTTTTTAATGCTAAATAAGGTGTTTGTTTTATTGGATTATCGGATACTGTACTGGTAATTCCAGATCTAGTAAGATTTACTGAATGTGGGACATAGTCAAATGTAGTCTAGAAAAATAGCTTTGACAACTGAATTGAGAATGAAAAGAGACTTAAAATATGGAGTTCAAGCATAAAAATATTATAATAGCCCAGGAGTAAGCTGATGGGATCCTTTATCAAATTAGTGGCTGTGTTGAGTACAAAGAAGGGGATATAAGGTTCAAAACAAAGCCTCACTGGGTAAAAATCTAGCAAGGAATTCCCTGATAGAACAACAAATCTAGACTAAAAAACAAGAAAACAAAGAACTAGAAAAAAATGATCTTTTATATACTATCATTTGAATTATATAAACCAAAAATATAATAACTTTTTTCATTAGCCATTTCAAGTATCTAGCAACTGAGTCTATAAAATGACCTCTTTTGGTCCTATTTATAAATATACTTTATATTTATCTGATTAGCTCTTGTTTAATATTAACATATTTGCTCCAAGTGGATAAGACTTCCTCCAAAGATCTAATTTGTTCTACTTCAATGACTATAAAAAGTCCTTACTCCATCCCCATTTTTTTTTCACTATAGCCTCCCAAATTGATTACTGAGATGTTCACTATATTGATCCTTACAAAAATAAAAAAATTATATTTTTTATTATTTATTTACTAGAAAACTACCTATGTAACTTGGGGTAGAAGTTATATCACTGTTCCTCAGTTTCCTCATGTTTAAAATGAGGGCATTGGAAAAGATAACCTTGAGATTTCTTTCAACTCCAAATCTGTGAAGTTATGATCTTTTCTCTAAACCATATAAATCTTAGTAAAAACTATCATATCAATTATCTGGAAAGCAGAACAATATATATTCATAGATATGGGTTTTTATTTGCTCTCCTGAAGCTAAAGTTCTTACAGATGTGTATACATTAAAAAAAAAAAATCTTGATTACAAAACCATTGAAACAAGAGTAAATAAAATTTATTACTATGCAAAGCTAACAATACACCATATTGGCATCCTAAATCTTGAAAGTAGACACAATTCCTCAGTTAAATATACAATTAGGATGAAAAAAGAAATAGAAATCAATTCAATATTCTGATGATATAAACTTTTGGATTTTGAAAGGCATTTTTAAAAATTTAGCCACTGGAAAAAGAAGTCAAATGATTATCATGGTAAAGTTATTATTCTATTTATCTTTGAAGAAAAAAAATAATAGCTTCCAGCCTGTTTTATACTACTTATTTCCCTTACACACTCTCTAGTCCAACCTAATAGTGATACCGGACTTATCATTTTGTGGTCTCATTCTGCCCTAAAGCATATGCATTTGCTCAGTGCATAGAATGGATGCCTCTTTGCACTTCCCAGCTTTGTCTCTATTGAAACTGTTCTCTTTAAGACTCCTCATGGTTGCCAACTTTTCTAAGGGTCCCTAGTCTAACCAGTAAGGAAAAAGCCTTTCCTAGTCCAACAAGAAATGATCTCCTCCTCGAATATACTGTCACTCAGATGTCTCCTATCCACTTAAATCCCATTCTAACTTGTATTACAGTTGTTTGTATACTTTTCTCATCTCCTTAACTAGATAGAAAACTTTGAGACAGCATGATCTATGTCATTTTCTTATATTTGTTGTCACTAGAGTCTAGTGTCTTGCACACATATTTCAATGTTATTGCTCATAGTAGAAATCGAATAATCATGTCTTAATCAAAATATTGTTTCTTGAATTAAACATCCATATACAACAAAACCCATTATAGCTTTTTGAAGTTATATAAAATATATATGTTCTCTACATAGGTTATGTGTATGTCTAAATGGATCTCTGTAAATGTGGCTCATGGGGAAAAGAGATTAAATTTCACTGGAATCTAACCTACTCCTTTCCAAGAGAGACTTTAATTCTTGCCAGGAAAGGAACAGGAGAGTAAGATCATAAGGCTGGTTAGCTTTGCACTCTGAAAGGGGGTTAGAATTTTATCTACCTGGCTCCCTAAGTACTGTTAGTTTAGGGAAAATAATTTTTAGGTTCACATCCTATTTTCCAGATTCTATCCCTTATTGAGGAAGGAATATTCCAGGCCATATTCAAATCCTCCCCATGTTTTGAATATCACATATATTGAAAAGTAAATAAATCTATTTATCCAAGCAGATAGCAAACAGAAATTGAAAGTTACATGAATGAGACTATACCAGACAATACACAGGATTGAATGAGATAGTATTTATAAAGCCTTTAGCACAGTTTCCAAAATATTGTAAGCACTTAATAAATGTTTGTTTCCTTCCTTCTCACCTAGAAAGAATGAGTTCTCTCACTGGGAGTGAAATATTTCAACTCACTCAAAAGAGAAAGTCCTTAATCTCATCCAAGGAGAAAGTTTCCAAAATTTCTAGTGTGACAAGCTGGAAAAGAAATACTAGAGGCATCAGCCTCTTACCAGTTTTTATCCTTCTCCAAGGATGGAACCCTGAAGAGAATCTGGAAATCTGAAGCCAGAAAAAGAATCATTTCTTTCAAGTTCTCTCAATTCCACTCCTCAAAAAAGCATAGATCATTTGATCTGAATGGATCTAGTAAAACAATCACTCAATTAAATCAACCACTCAATCAACAAATATTTAGTAAGTATATACACCAAATGTTTACTAAGTATTCATATATGTCAGGCACTATGCTGGGAGTACAAAGACCAAAAGCAAAACCATCCTTGACCTTAATGAGCTTACATTCTAATGGAAGAGACAATATGATATATTTGTACACACACATTTATACACAACAGATATAATTTATAATACATTTTACTTACATGTGTACCTGATATATATGATATGAAGATATAGATAAATGATAGTCTTAAGAGGAAAGGCATTTTCATTAGCAGCTAATGGCAGTTGTGCAGGGTGGAGGGGGGGCGAGGGATGGTGGGGGAAAAGAATGGAAGTAGAGGAAGGGAGAGGTGAGGAAGGCCACTTGCATACTGTCATCCTTGACCTAGGTCCAGGGATATTTAATTAATTCAGTAACCATTTATTAAAAGCCTACTATGTGCCAGAACTGAAGATACAAAAAAAGAGATAGAACACAATTCTTGTCCTCAAAGATCTCATAATCTAATTATTATAAGATATGAAGTGGGAAACCATCACGGGGAGTCAGCCAATTAAAAAGGTATGGGAAAGGAAAATAGAGAGACCTTGATGTTTTATGCAATTGCAAGCAGTCCAGTGTCGTCAGACAGAGACTTTCGTGTGGTGTGTGTGTGTGTGTGTGTGTGTGTGTGTGTGTGTGTGTGTGTTATCATGTAGTCATGATTGGAAAGAAAGGAAAAGAGTCAGATGGTAAAAAAAAAAAAAAAAAAAAAAAAATTAAATATTCAACAAAGGAGTTTATATTTGATCCTAGAGAGAAAATGAGCCATTCAAGATTATTGGGTAGGGATGGAGAATAAGATGGCCAATTCTGTAGTTACTATTTGTCCTTCATTTTCAAAAAAGACTAATGATACCATAGGTTGATGTCTTGACTTGTGCGTGTGAACTGGCTTTAAGTGAAGCAGCTGCACAAAGTTGACAACCTCATCTCTCTTCCAGTGTCATTCAAATCCAGTGACAAAACAAAAGTCAAACAAGTGGCAATGGTTTGGGATGCAGTGGGTGGATGACCTTCAAAATCTAAGAGCTTCACAGTGCTTACTTCAGCCACCTTCAAGGTCGCTGGAATAAACTGTTCTTATCTGACCATTCTTCCAGGAGAAGTCTTCACATGCTTCAAGAATCATTAAATCCACCAATGGGTTTGAGCCCCGTCAATTATCCTCAATCTGCCTTAGCGTATCTGCCAAGAGGGAATTACAATGGAATGATCACTTTTCATGCTACAGTCTCTTGGAGCCATAGGTGAGATTTGGATACAAGAGAACACTAAAGGTAGATGGGCATCCCTGAAAAAGGCCATAACATCATCTTCTAGCTGGGGGCAGCAGTGGGATTCGGTGACCCCCGAATATCTGAGCAGCCTTTATATAAGGTATAACAAAGAAGCTAGAGAAGATGACCTAAGAAACTAATGCATTGTTGGTGAAATAGTGAATGCTCCAACCATTTTGGAAAGTGGGCTATCAAACTGTGCATATCCTTTTGCTCCTGCAGTATCTCTACTGTGTCTGTATCCCAAAGAGATCATAAAAAAGGAAAAGGACCCACATGTGCAAAAATGTTTGTAGCAGCCCTTTTTGTAGTGTCAAGGAACCAGAAACTGAGTAGCTGCCCATCGGTTGGGAATGATTGAATAAATTATGGTATATGAATGTAATGGAATGTTATTGTTCAATAAGAAATGATGAGAAGGCTGATTTCAGAAAAGCCTGGAGAGACTAATATGTGAATTGAGCAAAACCAAGAGAACATTGTAACAGCAAGATTATGTGATGATCAACTGTGATGGACTTAGTTCCTTTCAACATGAGGTGATTAAAGAAATTCCAATAATCTTGTGATAAAAAGTGCCTTCCACATTCAGGCTTTTGGAGGCCAAAGTATAGTATTTTCACTTTTTTTGTTCTTGTTTTTTGTTTCCTGGGTTTTTTTTCCCCTTTTGATCTGATTTTTCTTGTGTAGCACAATAAATATGTAAATATGCTTAAAAGAATTGCACCTGTTTAACTTAAAACTTGGAACACAAGGTTTTGCAAAGGTGAATATTGGAAATTATTTTTTTCATGTATTTGGAAAAATAAAAACTATTAAAAAAATTTTAAGGTGCCTTAAAAATTGTCTGCTTACCCAACCCTAGCCTGATTACTGCAGCAGATGAAGCTCCCATTCTGTGTTCAAAACCCTAAAAAATGTAAAAAACTTCTGCAAAGTTGTTTCTACTTACCATTGATGCATAAAATGTGCACACACTCATAGACAATAAAGATGTTATGCTCTATGAACAAAGCAAAATTAAATTAACTTAGAAGAAACACAAGATGTGCAAAGTTAGAAAATTCACCCTAAATGTTCATAGGGACTATTTGTATCCAACCTGTATCAGAGCATTCTGAGATCATTTTGATTTAATCAGTCACACTTAGACATACTAACTTGACTCTAACATATTGATGTTATTTTGGTTCTTTTCAAAAATGAAGGACAACAACCAGCAAATTGCTTAACTTCTTAATGACAATAGATACCTCTCTAAGATAACACCATAACGGCAAGCCTTCAAACAATCTGCATGGTTTATATAATGGGCACTGATAATATCACAGATTCAGATCCATTCCTGCCCCCCAAAGTTCTCAAAGTCACAGTGACAGCTCATGAGGAGAAGAGATTAAATTCCCCTGGAATCTGGCAGGGGAAGATAGGATCTTCAGCTTTGGATGTACAGATAAGTTTAGAACCAAATTGCTCATTAATCTAATTTTAGAAAGGAGTTATTCACACTGAAATTTCAGGACTATGCTTTCTACACAAATTTTCTTAAATTTCATGCTTTATTTACTGTATACACAGCAATGCATATATATTATGCATATGTATGCCACAGATGGTCTTAAAAACTCCATATTTCATAATTTTATATGAAACATGGTTATATAAACAACTGAGTAAAAATTAAAATAGTTTACAGTTTGTTAATCATAAAAATGATACCCAGCAACAGTCTATTAATACATTTCCAACATAAATATTATACAAGCACATTAAAAATACTGCAGTTGAATCAGTCAACAGCTATTTGTGATACATCAATATTTCTTGTAGTTCATTTGCCTGCAGCATAATCTCACTTATTTAGAGAAAGGCCATTTTAGTTTTTAGATTATCCACTTGCTTCTCCTCTCCATCCGCCTGCCATTTTTTCCTACTCATTAGCAGCCCCAGCTTAGGTGGGATGAGAAAATGACATTTAATTTTCTTGCTTCTTAGAAATGCCAATCAATTAGACTTTCAGTTATGCATGGTAATGGGCAATGATAATGGAAATTAACCCTAATTCAAAAAATTTCATTTCAAATTTAAAATTTTCATAGTTTCAATTTATTATGTACACAAACAATTCAGAATACTTCCATTTAAATTGTCTAAGGAAAATCATGAAGATCAAAACTGGCAGGATGAGGTATCGGACACTGAGGTCCGCTTTTTTGCTGAATTGCAAAGCATTCAAGCTCTACTACACAACTCCCTAAGGCTGCCCAATTTACAGTGGAGAAAACTAAGAAAAGAGGGTAAAATATCTTGCCTAAGTCCCTAACTGTCTGAGGCCACATTTGAACTTCCTGGCTCCAGGCTAACACTACTGTATCTGCAAAGGCGCCTCACTACCACTGAGAGATTATTGTTTAAAAGAGACATTTCATTTTTTGATTCCAATATTGCACTGCTGTATCTATCTCAAGGACATCATTTTCAAAAATAATGACTCACATAAACTAAAATATTTCTAGCAGCATTTTTTTTTTTTTTTTTTGGTGTAGCAACAAACTGGAAACAAATTGTATGTGAATAGATAAGACAACAGTTAAACAAATTGTGGTATATTATATAATAGAATATTACTGATGCATATAATTAGTACAGAGAGGTTTGGAAACATTTGTATGAACTAATGCAAAATGAAGTGAATAGCACTAGCGGGAAAGCCCAATGAACAGAATGGAAACGGAAAGAATAATGAAACTTAGTGCCACAAAATTATAATGACCAAGCTCAGAGATAAAGAAAAGATAACAATGACGACTAACATTTGTATGTCACTTTTTAAGATTTGCAAACTGCTTTAGATTCTCACAACAACCCCGGGAAGTAGGTGCTATCTATCTCCACTTTGCACATAAGGAAAGTGAGTGCTCTCTCCAGGGTCACTCAATTGGTAACATCTGAGCCTGGACTCAATCTTGGGTCTGTATGAGTCCAGGGTTCTAGCCACTTTGTTAACCAGTTGCCTCCAGTACTTTTCTGTGTGATGGTTACCAAACCCATAGATTCTTTGATGAAGAGGAAAATGAGTCTGAAAGTTTGGTATACTACATATAATATCAGATATTTTTGATATTTTGGTTGGTTTTAATGAACTTTTCTTATTCTTTTTAAGTTCCTTTTTTATAAAGGATGACTTTCTGGGAAGGGAACAGAAAGGATACATTGGGAAATATAAATAAGGAAAAAAACAAAAAACATACAAAATTTATTTTTAAAAAGCTAAAAATATAAAGATCTTTTATTTCAGGATTAATTTTGAAGTTATTTTTTTTAAAATTGTTATAAATGTGAATTTGGATAAAGATATTAATTTTGATATTTTTATAAATGTTCCCTAGGTTGTCAATTCAACTACACAATAGAGTCTGGACAACAGACATTCTATAACCCCTTGTTTTTGTTTTTGTTTTTTTCCTAGATGGCTATTAGGTTAGACTCTTGATTGAAAATAGATATCATTTCGGAGGCTCTCCCAGATAAGCAGCACAGAGTCATCTATCAATACAAATATCTGGAAGACTAATTGTTTAAAAGAAAATCTCTTTGGCTTCTAAACCATTCCAAAGACAATGGCCAATATGACCAGATATTTGTCATTGTTTTATGCTGTGACTATATGTATATACACATATGTTTGTAACATAAACTCCTATATATATCTTGGATATAAGGATTCAATAAAAGGAAGTTGCCTCAATTGTATCCCTTATTATGTATCACTCTTTTCATTATAACTATATTGGTTTTATTTATTGAAAAAACTTTTAAATCTTATGAAATAAAAATTGTCTATTTTATCATCTATGCTATCCCTTATTTAGGCAATAACTCTTCCTCTATCCATAGTTGTAAAAAAAATTATCCCTTTCTTTTATGGTTGTGTATTCATTTGGAACTTAATATAGTACATGGTGTAAGTTGTTGATCTAAATCTATTTTTCTGCCAGACTATTTTTCAGTTTTACTAGCAATTTTTTACTGAACAGTGAATCCTTATTGCAATATTAGCAGAATATTGAATATTCCACTACTATGCTAATTTGCTTCTAGAGTTTACATATACCAATTCTATTCCATTTATAAAGTTCTGTTTTGTTTTTTACTTTTTAAACTTGTACCAAATAGTTTTGAAGACTCTTTCAAGAGAAGAAATACAGTCAGGTTTTTTCAACAAAGATTTACTATGCCTTTTGTGAAGCTACTCCTTCCTGTTCCTCCCATTTAATGACCTGAGAAAGATAAAATATTCAAATGTGCCATTTAAACTTAAGAATTATAGGAAAGCACACAGCGGACAATATTCTCATGTTGGCAGGGTTACTGAGACTGCTAGATGACACAATGGATTTTGTCCTAGGAACCCAGAGTGAGAAAGATCTGAGTTCAAATCCAGTCTCAATCACTTAACAGCTTTGTGATCCTGAGCAAGTCTGTCTACTTCAGTTTCCTTATTTGAAAAATGGGGATAATCAATAATAGCATCTATTTTTCAGGGTTCTTGTGAGGCTAATATGAAATACTATTTAAAGAGCTTTACAAATCTTACAAAGTACTATTATTGGTATTATTTAATCTTCTATATTTGTTGTTTGTTGTTTGTTCTTATATTACATCAGGAAGATGATGGCATGATGTGCAAGTGAACTAGATTTAATCAAGGAAGTATTGTGAAAGCAACCAGTCCCACTCTCTCTCTGGAACCATCTGGATCCAGTGATAAGATACAGATCAGAATGCAGCAGATGGCCCCTGCTGGAAATGATCATCTTTTTAAATTAAGATCTTGTCCAGGTCTTAGTTTGACTGAAGCAAAAATGCCCATTCAGTGATTGAGGCAAGATAAGAAATGACACAAAGAAAGGACTCTTTTGCCTAGTTAAAAAAATTAATCTGGGAGGGAAAGACCCTTAGCCAAAACAAAAACAATTGCTATTTATCCTCAATCTAAACCTTGAAACTCAAACACTGACCAATGAGGCTTGGGCTAGGGCCTACTGTTGGCCAATCAATGAAAGACAGAGTGATTTGGGTTTAAGGTATGGTCCTTAAGAAAGAAATCTAGCCCATTAAACCCCAAGATATTTTACCAGGAGAAAGAAGAAATAGAAGGAAGAAAGGAAATCTTTAAGTTTCTAAGTATAACAAAATAGAAGTATTCAATCCAATTGATGGAACCAAGGTAAAAAAGGAGATCAGAAGCAACACTACATAAATATCGTGTAGTTGCTTACATCAATATTCTAAATGGCTACCAGTGGTAGTATCCGAGGTGTTCTTCAAGTAAAAAAGAGAACAGCATAAAGATTAATAATATTGAAACTGATAAGTCATTTTCTCTGTAGAACACTGGTAAATCAGGTATAAAACCTGCTGCATTTCTAAGGTTGTAGTGCTGCAATCTCCCCAAACCCTCTTTTAACATGCCTGAGGTTTCCTCCTGTTCGAGTCCAGCCTCAACTTTTGTTCTCTACCCTTAAACAGTTTATTTTTCTTCCATACTTCTTCAGTACAAAAGATATCTCCAACTTAAGACACAATCCCACCCTAAAACATTAGGTTTTTGGAGGTTAAGCTTCCCAAACTTGTAAGGTACTTCAGATTTACAATGCAGGTAACTCCCAAAGAGACTGATTCAAAGGTTACAGCCTCATTCATTGCATCAGTCAGGCCTTTGATGGTGAACTGGCCCAAGAGCTGATTAAACCAAGGTACATTGTCAATACAAAGCACTCTTTATCTTAGCCCCTAGCCAATAGTTGAGCTCCTACTACTTCTTTCAGATTCCCTTTGTTCATTGCAGCAAAAGGAGACATTAGTCACAGCCAACCAACTTCCCAACATCTAAAATCCTCTTGGACTAAAGGGGAAATTGCCCAAAGTAACATCAAAGGAGCTTAAGTTAACAGACACTTTATCATAAAAAGGAAGGAGTCAGACCCCCAGAGCCTTTACTGTCATTGAAAGTACTATTCTTTTATGGCCGTATTAGCAATCTACCACTTCAGCAAGACTGGGTCTTTCATAGCCATGTAGAGTATCAAAGACTGGTATATAGACAGAATACATAGGCTGATCTTCTCCAGGATTGTCTAAAGGGACTGGGAATTTAGGGCCCAAACTGAGGGGCCAATTCTCTCAGTTAACTACATTCCAAGATCCAAAATAAAGTAAGTCGGATATTCATTCAACAGAGATCCCATACTGCTGATTCCAGCATGTTTCTAAATTGGGGGCTTGTGCTTGGGCCAAACTCCACTCCCGTATTCCTGGTTGGGGTAAGGAGGCCCTGTTTGATCCTGACTCCAGAAGGTAGAAGTAAGACATATATAATTGTAGTGCCGGAGAAACTGAGGCAAGATAGAGATTAGTTTTTAATATTTTATTTGTATTTCTGAGGAGAGATTTTCTGGGATCAAAATAACTGAATAAGTTCTGGTATATGAATGTTATAAAATATTGTTCTACAAGAAACGATCAGCAGGATGATTTCAGAGAGGCTTGGAGAGACCTACGTGGACTAAGGCTAAGTGAAATGAACAGAACCAGAAGGTCATTATAAATGGCAACAGCAAGATTATATGATGATCAATTCTGATGGGCATTTCTCTTTTCAATGATGAGATGACTCAGGCCAGTTCTAATGGTTTTGTGATGAAGAAAGCCATCGACACCCAGAGAGAGCACTGTGGGAACTAAATGTGGATTACTTTTTTCATGCTTTTTGTTGTTTGATCGCATTATATTTACTTTCTCATTTTTTTCTTTTTGATCTGATTTTTCTTGTGCAGTAAAATAATTGTATAAATATGCATATATTGGATTTAACATATATTTCTATTGTGTTTAACATATATTGGATTATTTGCCATCCAGGGGAATAGATGGGGGAAAGGAGGGTAGAAATTTGCCATGTTGAAAAATTATCCATGTATATGTTTTGAAAATGAAAAGTTTTAATAAAAAATGAATTTCAATTTCCCCATTCTTTTTCTGGCATCACTATTGCTAAGCTCCTCCCCTCATACATCCTCTCTCCACATTAAAACAAAGAAAGGAAGGAAAAAACTGTAATGGTCTGAAGCTCTTGAAGCTTTCATTGCACTGAGGTCCCAAGCATTTGAGGCTAATTGGACAATATTAATATATGTTTGGAGAAAGAATGGCCCTGCCCACTCTCTGTGCAAGTTTGATGTGTTGTATAGGAGATTGTATAGACGATTTGATGGGTGGAGTGAGAGAGGCAGAGGCACTGCTGGCCAGATTCGTGTAGTGATTGCTCTTACTTTGTATTGCCATTGCCCTTCATCACCGCAAAGAATAAAGCTCAAGGATTTTCCCTTATTCTGACTCCGGCTGATTTTAATATACTCTGAGTGCTAAACGCAGTCATCACAAAAGACATGTAAAAATTCTTAGCCAAGCAAAGGAAATCCATATAATGGCCATGTTCAAAAAATGTCTCCTTTTGCATCATGTTTGTCATCTGTCAAAATGTGGATAACATGCTTCAACAAAAGCATCACAAGTACTCTGGATATATAGTTGGCCATTCAACTGATTGTGAATCTGTTTACTTTATTCTGAAACACTTCATACTCTCTGTTATTCTCTTTCGTCATTCTTCAGTGAAATAATTCCATTATTCACATGCCACAATTTATGCATCCAGTTTCCAATTATTCCAATTTCCAGAGGCAATTTAGAGTACTTCTTTAAATTTTTTTCTATGCTTCTCTTCCTCCACCTATGACTCTTTTCTCTACTTCCCTATCTCTATTTCCTTGCTGAATATTTACAAACTGTAAGTGCATATGTGTATGTTCAACTTCCTCCATCCATTGAAGATGAATGATTCATCTATATCCCTTTTCTCATATTCTCATGAACTTCAAAGAGAAACATCAAATGTCACTCCCTTGCTTCTCCTTTCCATACAGTATATTCTTTTTACCCTTTTTTCCTTTCCCCTATCAAAAGTTCCAGAACAAAATCAATGCACTTCAGGACTTTCGTTTCTCTTATTTAGTTCCCTCAAAGCCCTTTGAACATCCTAAAGTTCTATAGGGAGACTTTTTTTCTTCTATTCCCACACCTCACTCTTAACAGAATGTTAACACTACATCATCACTACATCCTTCCAATTGTTCAAATGAATTTACCTTTCTAGATTTCTTTTGATTCTTGTATTTTTATTTCAAAGTTCAGAAATGCTTGAAAGCCTTCTATTCCAATAAAGAGTCATTCTCTCCCAACTCTGTATCACATTAGATTTGATTTAGGTCTGCAGACTATTTTTGATTGAAAGCCTGCATTTTTGCCTTTGGAAATACACTATTCTAAATTTTCCTTTGGTTTCAGTAGAAATTTCCAGGTCTTAGTTTTGCTGAACTTAATTCTTTAATACCTAAACTACTTATGTGTACATTGTATTATATTCTTATTGTGAAACAATTCTCAATTATCTTTAAACTGTTCTTCATACTGTACTGTTAATTGCTGTTTATATCTCTGACCTTTTGAACTACTTCTTTCTCGATGCTTTGTAGTTACTTCTTTGACAAAGGAATATATTTTTTGTTGACATATCTGGCACTTTTATTTTGGGGGCTCCTTTCAGGAGGGTAACTGGTAGGTTCCCCTTATCTTTACTTTGTGCTCTGATTCTAACAAATATAGAAACTCTCATTTATGATTTTTTTCTAAAAGCAGAATATCTTTTGATTTTACGATTCTCACCTTGATCTGTTTTCCTTATATTCCCTTCTATTTTGATTTTTTTCTAATACGTTTTTGGGAACCATTAATTTCTATTTGATGGATTCTAGTTTTTGGCAAAGTATAACACTTTCTGTTTTAAGTTGTTTATTTCCCTTACATTTTTCCCCTTAAGAGTTTTTAAATCTTTTGCTTCATTTCTTCTAAGTATTTGTGTAGTTACTGTGGAAAATCGATCTTTTTTCTTTTAGCCTTTTTTTTATGAAGTTACTCTAGAGGAATTTCTAGATAGACAATAAATTTTTAATATTGTTCAATATTTTCTTTGATTTATTCATTTCTTCAGTTTTACTTCCTGAATTGAGGTTTTGTGCCTGAGCTACAACCTCTGCTCCATATTTGAATTTGGATTGAATGGTTGGCCCTTTGTGGTCTTTTACCTCCCCTCAGTTTCTATAAGGATTTTCTCTTCCCTGGATTAAAATTCACTGATTGAAGTTCAATCTCTGGATCTTCAGGGTCTACTCTGGTATGTGAGTTCTTAGGCTGATTCCCACCCATTGCTATTTCCCAGGGTTCCTAATACCTCCACCATATTGCTCTTTCAAAGGAACCCTTTTTTCTTGCTGATTCAAGATACATGTCGTCAGCCCATATCTGTTCATGCTGGGAAACTACTCTGTATAGGTGGTGGTTTTCTTGATAGACCTTTTTCCTATTGCCAGAAAGATTCTAACAGTACTTTATTCCAATTCTATCACAGAAGAAGTCACTTACTGTTGTTTCTCATTGAATTTCTTGATGATTGATTTGGTGTGAATTCTAGGTTTAGTGGGGAGTAGGTATGTGGGAATTAGGTGGTCTCCCTCTTCAGGACCCATCTCGTCTAAAAGCCAGGCTGTGTATTATTTTTAACACTAAAATCATACTTTCAGTAATGGATCGGTATACCATTTAGCCCTCCCCAAGAATACAACTGAAGTGCTTCTTCCTATCATGGAGCTGAACATGGATTCTTAAAGTCTGTGCCAGTAGAGCACATGTTTTAAAAGAGTCTATTAAGCTGAATAAGCTTTATATATGCTACCCATTGAGGTCAAACATAGCCAAACATCACCTAAAGATGAATCAATACATGACACATTCTTTGGCTAAGGCAACTTCTTGAGCAGCTAAAAATACAAAATGGTCCCTAGCTTGGATAGCCCCTTTGGTTCTACTAATAATGGTTTCAGAGAAGCAGAGCAGGGTGCAGAAGGTGCTAAAAATTACATGTCTTAAAACTATCAGTACTAATCTTATTCTTGATACTTTTAGTGAGATAAATATTCAAAGGTCAATGAATTGCTCTAACACTTATTAGATGAACAGCTATCCTGGCATTATAGTTATAAATGAAGTGAGGGGAGGAAAAAAAAAAAAACAAAACACAATATATGAGGAAGGATTCTGGTTATGAAGGAATTTAAAAGCCAAACAGAAAATATTACATGTGATCTTCAAAAAAAGGGAACTGGAGCAGCTAGGTGGTACAGTGGACAGAGCACCAACCCTGAAGTTAGGAGGACCTGAGTTCAAATCTGGCCTCAGACACTTAACACTTCCTAGCTGTGTGATCCTGGGCAAGTTACTTAACCCCAATTATCTCAGGGGAAAAAAAAGGGGGGGGGATTTACTGAATAGTGAAATGACATGGTCTGAACATGAAGTAGAAAGAGACTTGACAGGCTATTTTAAGATTCTAATTTCCCATGTTTGAAAATTAATTTTATCCTTGACTCTGCTCACTCACTTCACGTAGCCAATCAGTTGCTAACCACCACAACACCTCCTATATTTGTCCTTCTCTACATTACTCATTATTTACCTCATATGAGGTCCTAATTCAGGACCTTATCACTTCCCCCTTGGATTATCCCAATAACTTTCTATTTGTTTTCCCTGCCTCAAGTTTTTCCAATTTCCTATCCATTTGTCACAAATTCCGAAGAGATTGTCCTGGATGGCCCTAGATGTCTGGAACTCCCCCTTCCCCTTACTATACTTCATAGAATTGCTATCTACTTCCAAAGACTGGATCTTCCTACATTTGGTTTTCTTTCTCTCGCCTTCCTCCAACAGCTAGAGCTCTCCATCAAAATTACTATTTACTTTGCACATCTTTGAAAAATTTAGCATTATAGAATCCTATGTTTAAAGCTAGTAGGGGTCACATGGACCATCAAATCTAATATCTTCACATTACAGAAGAAGAACTTGAGGCTCAGAGAGTGATTTGCTCAAAGTCATAAAGTAGTAAATGGTGGACCTGGTATTCAAACTTAGGTCCTCTGACTCTACCAAACAATCTTCCCACTGGTCCAAATGGCCTCCACAAATGTGAATATGTGGCTTTCCTCCTACATAGAGTAAAATCCTTGAGGGCAGGGACTGTTTCGTTTTTGCCTTTGTATCTACAATTTCCTTAAAACCATTAAGAGTTGATTAATAAATATATAGTACAAGTTGACAATTAACCCTTCATTCATTCATTCATATAAAATTGACAATGAACAATTCATTCATAAATAATATTTATTAAATGTCTCGGTTTTTCATGTAGTATTGGGGACAAAGAAATAAGCATTCCTTGCCCTCACAGGGAGTTTACATTCTAAATGTTAACATATTAAATTGAATTATATATATATATATATTCACTAGAATATGAAATTCCAACAATTCTTGATTTGCCAATTTGTTAACCATATTTTTAAAAGGAAATATCCTCACATGATTGCTGAAACTATGCTGGCTGGCTGACTGCAACCATCTCTTTAAAAATCTGCTCTAAAATTTTGCCAGGAATTGAAGTCAAGCTTATGGATCTAGAATTTGTAAATTTCATTTCCTCTGCCCTTCTTTTTTAATATGGAAACATTTGCCCTTTAACTCTCCAGTCTTGCAGGACATCTATTCTTCATGATCTTTCCATAATTTCTGATATTGGCTCAGCTACTGTTTCCTTCAGTACCTTAGAATGTGGTTTATTTGGGTCCTGAAAGGACAACTGTTCTTCTCTCCTTACCTTAGATATTCTCCTTTGAAAGAAAAACAAAAACTATCTAGAGCCAAAATAAGAATTGAGCAGAAAAACCTTCTGACAGTTATTATTAGATTTTGGGTAAGGTATCCTTTAATCTTTTTCATCAGCTTGTTCATTCTCAGCTTTAGAAATCTTGATATTAGTCCCATAGTACAGTGCCTAATATTTGTATTCATTCCATTAGGTTCCCTTGTTTTCAATGTCATAAAAAATAATCTCTACATGGGCATATTTTCTGTGCATCCATATCTAACTCTTCAAATAATTCACATTATTTGAATTCATATTTCCTCATCAGAAAAATATATTCATTTCTGTCTTCAGAATTTTATTGAGAGCTTGTGATCCCACTCCGAAGAATATCATTTACAAGATCCTGACTTTGAACTCTTAGAAAACTATTCTACAGAAATATTGGGTGGTTATTTAAATAACTTCCTGGTTTTACCCTTCTCAGTAACAAACTGCCAAACTGTCATCAATTCTACCATAGCAACCAACTCCTACCACCTTTGAGTAAGAATGAAGTCACATTGTAATTTTCCCTTTTGGCTTCCCCACCTTTTTTTTTTTAAAGATGAAAGTGTATTTAAGAAAATTAAAAACCATTAACCATTTTCTTTTGTCAAAAGTTCCAACAGTTATCTAGATAACTGATATCTCCTATCACTACTATTATCATGCTTCTGCACTAGATTTGGGTTCTGTTACTAAAACCTATTTACTACCTTTCTAGTCAAATGTTCTATAGTATACCCAGATGACAAAATCATTTTATTCTCCTTTTACCAAGTTTCACCTAAATGTTTTCCACAATGCTATTTTTCTCTCCGCTCTTTCAATTTCTTCACCTGAGTATATCTTCTCAGTAGGCAATATTTTAGCAACCTCTCTTATCCATGATATTCCTTTTGAATAAGGTATATCCTTCCAATAACATTTCAATCACAGATCTCATTTTATTAAAATTAAGTGATTCTTCAGTGATCAAATTTGCCTCATTGCATTACAAGCTTGATGTCATCTTAAAATTGTAACATATATACATTCAGATTTACACATTCAAGGCCAGGGGGTTCACTATTTGCTCCTTTCTTGAATTTTGTCTTCTGTGATTAGATATCTCAAAAGCTCTTCTGTCATGTTGCAGCTCTACTCATGACGGTTCCTGGCTTAAAATCTTAAAATCAGATTTCCAAATTTCCAGGTAGATATAATCTTGGCAGCTTCTGTATTAGATATCTTATTGCCAGTGAAGAACCTAGAATTTCTGTACTTCATGTTCCAGATATTCAAAATTCCATTTTTAATGTTGTTCTTAATTGTTTGCTTTCCAGATTTGTTTCTCTTCTGCATTCCCTCATTAAGAAGCAAGAAGCATGGGTGAAAATGCTACTTTTGTCCCGAAAGTCTTCAGTTTCTTGAAGAATCCAATCCTTGGAAATGCTTTCTCAGGCCATTTTGGCAATATTCATATCCAAAGCATCACTAGAAGTGTATTGTACCTATTTTTGACAAATTCTGAGCCATCAGGAAGACAACAGGCCTCCCTATTGGTTTTAGTTTGACAAATAGTCCCTCTGTATCCCTAGCAAATACCATATATTTACTCCTTTTTTGGGAAGAATCTTATTGGATTCTCTTACTTGAAAGGATCTGTAGACCTATTTTTATTTTTTTCTAGAGGATAAAATAGAAGTTTTGTCATCAGTCTCCTTTCTCTTTTTAAAAGAACTTAATTTTATTTAAATAAATTAATTTTAGCTTCAAGTTGTTCAATAGTCCTTTCCTTAGACTGTTTTTTATATATCACTCAATCTCCAGATGCCAGTCTGGCTTCCCTTTTGCCTCTTCAGATCATTTTACTCATTTTTCACATAGGAAAATCATTCTCATCTTTTTAAAGTAACTTATTCTATGATTATGTGGAATATAGAGATATTTTTCAAAATCCTTCACTTTTTCTAGGATGGAAAAAAATTCATGTTAGCCCTGCCAAAAATAAAAATCCTGCAATTCAATGTAAGTCATTCTTAAATTCTTCCTATTCTACAAAATTAATGTCAAGACCTTTTGCTGTGTTTACCTTGCCTTACCAGCTACCTTTCTGAGTCATCTCTCCTCAGTTCTTTCTCAGTCTTCTTTCTTCTCCCTCATCCTTTTCTTCTTCCTTCAGATCCAGCCATTCATTTACATTCCTCAAATCTTCCTAAATTTCTCTTATCCAAATTTAATGTTTTTTTTTTCTCACAAATTTGCCATGCAATCTTTATCTTAAAAGAGACTTAGCAAAAACGAAGGAGTTGAATTTAATAAAGTGAAAATAGTAAAGGCTAGAGAATGAATTTTGAAGAAAAATTAAAAAAAAAACCAATTCAGATGCTGGGAATTAAATGGCAATGAAGACACATAAGGTGGCTTTTAAATAAGAAGCATTATTAACATTGATGACTCATAATAAGTGGCGTAAAAAATATCTGGAAAATATACAACCAAAAAAGGAAGTGGACAGGTCATAATATAGCAAGAAAGAGATAACAAATGGATCATCCAAATACTATACTGTATTCAAGGTATAGTGAAAGAATTAGTGATATATTGCCATCTTGGACAGATGCCCTCTGAAAGGTCTATGGAAAATCATGGACCAAAAAACCAAAAATGTATAGGTTGAAAAAGGCATGGGGTCCATTGTAATTTACCTTTAATAAAAAAACAGTATCTCATATTAAAATTGTTGCAATGACATAACATCTACACTGTGAAGTAAATATAAGTGCTATTAGCCCCATTTTGAAGTCAAAATAAAGATAAGTATCTGATGTGAGATTGCATTATTCTATGCTGTCTTATACTTTCCACAGCTTCAATGAAATACTATCTTCAGCATCTAACAATATCACTGCTGTTTTTCTGTTGTTTTTAATAATGGCAATCAAGGGACTTTCCCAAGGGACACAGCTAGTAAATGTCTGAGGTTGTATTTGAACTCAATAAGGTAAATCACCTTTCACTGTGCTGCCTAGTAGCCTCAGACAGGCAACTAATCAATGCTTTACTAAGTGCCCAATTTATTTACTAAGTGTGTAACTGACTTCAATTATATATAGAAAAGCTGGTGGATCAGCTTCATAACAATCTGTGAGAAAGACTTGGAGAAAAAAGCAGGAAAGCGAGTAAGGGATGAATCTTTTACACTCAAATTGGCAGTCATGTAACAGCTCGATGGCTCAGTGGATAGAGCCCTAGATTCAGAAGGACCTGCGTTTAAATCCATCCTTTAGTTGTGTGACCCTGAGCAAATTACTTAATCCCAACAATCCCTACTCTGAAGAAGCTCATTCTAATTGGGAAACCACCTAAAAATAAATGTGTGAATTAGATGTAGATGGATAGTAACTACTTTAAGCACTGAGAAATTTGGGGAAAGGCTCCTAGCCTGAAGGAAGCCAGGGGATAGAGATGAGAGTTCCTGGAACGGATCACTAGTGGAAATATGTGGAATTGGGAAATGAAGTGTGACACAGGCAACATTTCTGGATGGCAAAATTATTGAAAGGGGCAAGGTAAAAACACTTGGATCAATTTAAAAATTGAATGGATGAGAGAATGGACTGGAAAGAGGCAGAGACAACCAGGTCATTGCAGTACTTCCTGAAAGAGGTAATGGAGCTCTACACCAATGGGATGGCAGTGTCAGAAGAGAGAAAGGAAGAAATATGAGAAGTATTAGAAATTCAATCTTCAAAACTCGGTGACTGACTGGCTATGGGAGAAGTGTGGAAGTAAAGATTTAAGAAAGACATCTAGGTTGCAAGCCTGGGTGACTGGGAGGAGGGTGGTGAGCTTAATAACAGGAATAAAATGTAAAAGGGAAATCAATAAAGTTTTTTCAAGAGTCTGTGTGTGATGTGCAAAAATGTTTGTGGCAGCCCTTTTTGTAGTGGCTAGTAACTGGAAATTGAATGGATGCTCATCAATTGGAGAATGGTTGAATAAATTATGGTTTATGGTATATGAATATTATGCAATACCATTATTCTATAAGAAACGACCAGCAGGATGATTTCAGAAAGGTTTGGAGAAACTTCCGTGAACTGATGCTAAGTGAAATGAGCAGAACCAGGAGATCACTATATGAGGCAACAATTCTGATGGACGTGGCTCTCTTCAACAATGAGATAATTCAAACCAGTTCCAATCGTTTAGTAATGAAGAGAGCCATCTACACCCAGAGAGAGGACTGTGGGAACTGAGTGTGGATCACAATATAGCATTTCCTACTCTTTGTGTTATTATGTGCTTGCATTTTTGTTTTCCTTCTCAGGTTTTTTTTTTTTTTCCCTAGATCCCATTTTTCTTGTTTAAATATGTATAACATATATACGATTTAACGTATACTTTAACATATTTAACATATATGGGACTACCTACCATCTACGGGAAGGGGTTGGGGGAAGGAGGGGAAAAGTTGGAACAAAAAGTTTTGCAAGGGTCAGTGTTGAAAAATTACCTATGCATATATTTTGTAAACAAAAAGCTATAAAAAAGTCTATATGTGTGTCAACAGGGTGTTTTGATTCTGTATTATCTCTACACAACATTCTGTTAAAAAGTCTTTATTTTGTTAAACAAACTTGGTAGTAGTCTTATCAAAACTTTTTTGATGGAACCAATGGAACTAGAGGTTTTTCTTTCAAGATTTGAGTACTTTAGTATTCTACATACATTGGAAGACTAAACTGAAACTTACTAAATAAATGAGTGAGATATAACTGACAACTTTTCAGTTCTTTTCAATTCAATTCCATTCACAATATGATTTTTCTAACTTAAAAGATGATAGCAGTAGTACAATGAACAGAGTGCTGGGCTTGGGGTCAAAAAAAAAAAAAAAAAAACTAATTTCAAATTCTACATTGACAATGATTAAGCATGTGATCATGGCAAATCACTTTCCCAGCTTGCTTTCTGTTTATTGCAGGGGGTTGGACTCATGGTCTCTAAAATCCAAAACTACTCTAATCTATGATTCTATGAAATGTGCAAAATACAGTATTTTAAGTTGTATGAATTTGACTATTTTATTTGAGTAATATTCAAGATTACTGTTTAATCTATATTTCCATACTTATATGGGATGAAAAATATGATGTGTTATTCAAACAAAAGTACTAAAGATTCACATATATACTGAAAAGGAGATATGTAGGCAATTTGTTTACTATTCTCTTAAATGCTTTCATACTTATTTATACTCATTCTTACAGAACATATCTTTCCAACATAATGAATAAGTCACCTACTAATGTATGTACTAAACTAAAAGAAACGAACTATTGTGATGTACTTTTGAAATTTATTAACATTTCAGACATGCAATTAAATAAAATTATAGACCATTATATTAAGATTATACATTTTAATCAGCTATAATAAATCAATACTTATAATTAACATAAAAATTCTGATTCTTCATGCATCAGATTACATAAATTTGGTGTCACACTAAACGATATTTAAATATACTTGAAAGTTTTATATCTTCAAAAATGTGTACAAGTGACTACAGTATTTTTAATAAGACAAGTATATATTCTTCTGTTATAAATAACATTTATATCTTTTGCATACCTGCTAAATATACACATTCTAGGATCTGCAGCAATTTTTCATCCTTCAAAATATAAAACATCTGGAAGCTTCTAACATGAATAAACCCAAATGTATTATTTGTAACAGATTTCAATTCCACATAAGAGTAGATTCTTTTGACATAGAAAATAAATGAAATAAATGATGTCAACTCTAGTTTAATGCTTGAAGAGCTTCTACATTTCTTAACAAATGCATCTGAAAACCCTTCATATGTAGATTAGTTAAGGTGCTATCTATTGCATATTAAATACTTCCAATGATTACATCTGGATTATTAAAGTTATAAATCCATTAAAATGGAGTTTAAAATGGAAGTGCTGACAGACCTTTAAATCTAGTATCATGAACTAGCAATGCCATAATCCTTCACTTCTTACTTCAAAGAGAATAAGTGAATCAACATGCTCTTAAAGTTCATTTTAACACACACAACTTACACCTACCATAACTACAAGATGTATGAGCACATGAACATCAAAAAGTTTCAGTATGATTTACAAATCCAAGATAGGCTTTTCTTTAAAAGCTATAGAAGAAAATAAAATCTCTGGTACAACAGTAATTGTAGATATATTAAAGAAAGCAGTTCTTGTTTCTTTTTAAGATCCTCCTAGTCAGAGAAAATGCATTCTCCCTCTCCCTTTTGAAGAAGTTGGGGATGGGGGAAGCACATATGAAGAAAGCAAGTTGTTCACTGATGAGCTCAGTTTTGCTCAGGTTTTCATTCGTGAAATCGTTTTTAAGAACAAGGCAACATTTTCATAATGAGAAATTACAACTAGATCTTGATTTCCTGCCCCCCAAAAAATCAATAAATGTAGTTATGGCAAATCTATGTATAATGCTACATTCACGCATGCAAAGGTGACAAAACAAAACTCAAGACAAAATATAGCAGCAAAAAGTAACATCTAACTGTTATACATTCTTCATGAATGAATAATAAGCTATTTTATTTACAACTCTAAGATATAACCCTGGTATTTGTTCCATAAATGAAAGTTAAATGCATTAATTGTAGGCAAGTATTTCCAATATTATCACCACTAAATTGGATTAATACTGAAATTGAAAACATAGAAGTGATTATATAAAATAAAAACTATACTATGATATAATAGAAGTTTCTCAGCTTATAACAGGTTTTGAGATATATTGTGTAAATTGTTTTATGATTAGATCAATGAAATGCTTCTGAGTTTATAAATATACTTCAGTGAAAATAAAAAAAAAATTAAGTATTGTACATTCTACTAACAAATTCATTAATTTTACCCTTATTTCTAAACTACTAACTTAAAAAAAGAACTTGAATTAAGTTATACTTCAAAAATAAAAGCTAAATGATTATTTTCTGCTTTTTTGCAATTCTAAAAATTGAAGAGTTTTGTTTCTATTTTCAACCAAGGGCAGATTAAAGACACTTTCACTTATAAACAAAATTTGAGGAATCATTTTTTCATCTGCTTTTAATTATATTGATTTATAACATAATTATATTGAAAATAGCATCCAGCTCTAAGTCCATGTAAGTGACAGTAACCAATAACTGAAATAGTTTCAGGTGGTACTAAGTGTTTTTAAAAATCAAGTTTTAATATAATACTCATTTTGGCTAACAACGATAAAAATAAAGAGCTTAGAGATTCTTGTAGATTTGGTTATGTCCTACTTAAGAGATACATAGATACACATGGCAGAATAAACATTAATTATATAAAAACATATTTGGCCAAAGTACACGAAAATCTAAGAATCTTTGTGGCAAAAACGAACAACTCCTTACGTTATATTTTCATTTAAAAAAATGATTTAAGAAATGTTTTTAAAAAAATCTAAGTGAATTATAATGATCAAAATCATGACCTTTGGCACCAGATTCAAAAATATTTGTTAACAAGATCTCAAATTAAGGGGGAAAAAAATCACATATTGATATCTGAGGTATAGCCACCATAGATTCTAAATACAAAACAGTAAACTGGAGGTGGGAAAGTTGGGCAAAATCAATTTTCCAAATTTTAGAAAATGAACTATATGTTGTTTAGGAAAATTATTTCAGAATTTTAATGATACTCTCTTTGGAGAAATAAATACATACTGTAAAAGAGTCAGATTCTTTGGAAAAGTACACTCACTCTGACCCCAAATATTAAAGTGATCAAAAAGATAATTCAAAATATTATATTTTTAAAAGTTCTTTATCTAACTCTTTTAATGGATACTATTTACTTGATTATAGATTTTAGTGAAGTTGAGCTACAAGTATCAGAAAAATTACAAATGTTCATTAAATAGGGAGACATCCCAAAATGAAATGAATTTAACATTAGAAGAGAATTCTTCCTTCTTAACTTATCATTGTAATAATTTCTTTAAATTCACTGAGTAGTAGGCTTAAAAACAAAACAAAACAAAACAAAACCTCTTTTTCTTTGAACATACCATTTCCATCTGAAATGATGGGATAATTTCACATGCTTTTTACAAAAATATCTAAAGATGCCCTATAGAAGTAACTAAGCGTGCTTTTTAGAGGGAAGAAAAATTTAGCAGAAAAAAATTCATTATATCAAGAATTAAAGAATATATTATTATTTGAGTAAGGACATGCACTAGAAAACTACAATCCCTTTATCTAGTCTTTCTTGGGTTTAAGGTTTTAAAAATTCCCTAACCTGAAACTCAATGCTTAAAATTTATTTTGCTTTTGTCAATATTTCTACATTGTCCACTTAACGCAAATTCCTAAACATCTTTTGTCCTATTATAAATTATTCAAGTATTTTATTTGGCTATCTTTTTTATTTCTTGTTCTTTCTTTGACATTTCTCCTCTTAACATCTAGTCCACATCTTTAAAAGCATGCAATATTTTTACTAAAAATACAAACACAAAAACCCATATTTTTTATTAGTTTGTTACAAACTTCATATTTTTCACACAAAAATCAAATTCAGGATAAAAAAATGAGTTTCAATAAGTATCTAATATCTTGAAGTTGTAATATTCTAAGACATTATCAATACTACACAAATATGACACTCTTTATACCATTTCTTCCCATGAATATGAGGAAAGGATTTTAAGTATTACATTACATTGCAATTCACTCTTAAATCAAATATCACATGGTTATGACTGATTCAAAACAATCTCTACATAAACAGTAATACTAATATGAACCGATTTTTGTTTTGCACCAATAAATAAAACACATTCACATGTTCAAATGAAGGACAAGGGAATTCAGCATTAAAAGGTACCAATTATAAATTTAAAATACTTAATTATGCATATGTGTAATTAGTGTTTCTCTGGCTAAATATTTCTGAAAAATCAAAAATGAATCATATTTCAGAAGGCAGGATCTGAATGATGAAAAATTTTAGCAACAGATAAGCATTTGGAAGATGAATGTTACAAAGGTGAATGTCTGCACCAACAGATTAATCAAGAATACAGAAGTAGGCTTGGAAGGCCTAATATACATCTAAGGAAAAGTTATGCTGCCTAGTGATTATAGCCTTTTCTTTAAATATTTATATATTTAACTCACTTTAAGAGATGACACTTTTGGAGCAATCCGCATATTTAAATTTAAAACAATTTCTGAGAAATTAACAGGAAAAAGTAATAAAATTTAAACTTGTTGTACAGCATCTTCCATTAACATTTTAAAAGTATGAAATGCAGTGTTACTGGCTTATTAACTCTTAGAAAATTTGCCAGCTTTTCTCGAAGGTTCATATGGCACTCTGAGTATACTTGGAGTTTCTTCCATTACTCTTACAAGAAGATTGTCAATGTAGTCCTCAAGTTCACGGATATGGGTATCTTTTCTTTTAAGTAGTTCTTTGTGTTTCACCAATTCTTGTATTACTTCTTCATACGTAAGGCTTCGATACCCTGCAGTGGCATCAAAAGGATTGCTATCCTGGAACAGGATAAAAATACTTGTTTTATTGGATGTTATGTCATAAGTAAACAATAAGATCCAAAGAAAGGCTTTGAGGAATCAGGATATGGGGGAAGACTAAAGGAGGAATGGATATGAATGATTGTCAATCGATCCTGGAAAAGAAACACTTATTTTTTACATATTTTTCCTAACTACAACAACAAAAGCACCAGTATATATTTGTTTACACAGATCTCTAATAAAAATCTCCATTAAGTTTATGGTTTCTCAAAAATAATACCTATTCAATTTCAACCTGGTTGGTACATCGTTTTCAATAACAGTACATGCTCTTTATACTTTACTGTTTTTCAAACTTAAAGTTCTTTGTTTCTGTCACAAGGCAGGTCTCCCTTGACAAATTGCAAATGGCTTATAACTAAAATCAAATGGAACATTAGTATTCAACTAAATAATTTTACAGATAGAAACTTTCAAAGAATGAAACTATAAAGAGCAACTAATCTCAGAAATCTCTGTGCAATAAATGTGGTTCCACTACAAACTGGTAACATTTTCACTTATGGACAGCAATTTCACTTCTTTATAGTCATAACACACAAACATTATTTATGATATGACACTATTTAGAATGTGACATAAGGTATTGGCCCCACATATATTTTAAGTATTCAATATATGTTAAAAAAAAAAAAAAAAGCAAGAGTTGAGATTACAAAATCAAAAAGCTACAGAATACTGGGGTTGGAATGTAGCTCAATGAACAGTTAGTCCAAGCAATATTAGAAAAATATCAGTAACATAAATGACAAGTTGTCATCTAGTCAATAAGCATTTATTGACTGCTTATTCTGTGCAAGGGATTACATTCAGAGATAGGGATTCAAAGATTGGCAAAAGATGGTACCTACCCTCATGGGCTAACAATCTAATCTAATCAGAGAGATAACAAGCAAACATATATGACAAATAGGAAGTAATAGGGGAAAAGCACTAATATTAAGAAGGATTGGGAAAGACTTTCGGTAGAAGATGGAATTTTAGATGGGACTGAAGGAAGCCACAAGGCAAGGATGAGAAGGGCTAGAGGACAGCCAGGGAAGATGGTCATGGAGCAGCAAGGACGCCAGAATCACTGAATCAAAGACTACGAGGAAGGAGGAGAGGTACATACTACAAGAAGACTGGCATGGTTATGAAGGGCTTTGAACACTAAACAACATTTGATTCTGAAAGGAGAGCCTAGGGGGAGGGATGTGGATGGGTGTGTGAGAGATAGACACATGGTCTGATCTGAGCAAAGGATTATTTTCACAAATAATTGGAGAGAGACTTGTGGCAACCAGCAGGCTACTGCTATAGTGTACCTATCAGAGATGAGAGGTAGGATTCACCTAAAGGTGAATCTGTGAGAGGGAGGGGTTGTAGAGAAATTGTGAGGAAAAAAAAAAAAAGATGTCATTAGGATTAAGCCTTGCATCAAAAATGGGCAAGAGTTTAGGAGGAAAGATAAGCTGAGTTTTGGACAATATGAGTGTAAGATGTCTACTGAACTCAGTATCTCTCACTATCCATATCCAAGATGGATAAAATGAAGAAAATCAACAGGGCAAGAGTTCCAGTATTAAAAAGGGAAAGACTTCTTGTTTAAATTTTTTTTTTTACTCATTCACTCCCCAGGTGAGGAGAGTAGGGTCTTAACAAAGTCCAAATTCAGGAAGTATGCCTATAAGAATAAGTAAAAAGAAAAACAGTCTCACCCTAAAAATGATTGCAAAATATTTTCAAATCAAAATTACCAAAAAAAAAAAAAAAAAAAAATACAATTTGGACACAAAGTTGAGTTACGTTTCCCAGGAAGACACGAATCCAGAATTTAAAAATAAAGACCTTAAAATTATTTTTATAACAAAATCAGAGAAGCACATAAAAAGTTGGAAAAGAAAGAGGGACTATAAAAGAAAATTAACTACTTAAGAAATACAACATCTTAATCAAAGAAACCACAGATTTCTTGAAAATCAGAAGGGACCAAACAAGTTAGTTATCATCATGAGACAAATAATGAAACAATCAAAAGAATAGAAAAAGTAAAAAACAAAAACTCCAATTAAAAAACAAAACAAAAAACTTTGACCTGGAGAACAGACTCGAGGAGAAATGATAAGCATCAGTGAACTGTTTAAACGCTGCAACGCCCCCCCCCCCCAAAAAGCCTACATGTTATATTTAAAGAAATAATAAAACTGCCTACATCTATGATTAAAAAAATAATCAAAGGAGCTACATAAGAAAGATCTTTAGTACTGGTTTTGTTGTTTTGATGATCTTAAAAAGGAAGGAATGAAAGAAAAAAGAAACTAAAGAGAAAAAAAGGAAGCAGATCAGTGGAAGAAATTATTTCACAAAACTGGGGGGAGGGGGAGAGGCTAAGTTAAAGACGAAACAAATGAATAAGGAAAGGATGTGACACTTGAACTTCATTTTCAGGTATAGAGAAATATAGTTCACTCAAGAGAAACTAGAAGGAAAGGGGAAGAAGGAGAGTGAATCCAGGGAGGAGGGTGAATGTCCAAGAAGGTTTAAAAGAAAAGAAAGTATAAGAATTTGTGACTGAGTTCTGCATAAAGAAAAGAGAAGGAAAGGCGTGGAAAGCAGATAGGTAGGAGCAGACACATTTTGCATCAAACCTAAAGCACTGGTTTTAAACATACTCCTTCCTCATCAACACCTTTTTTTTTTTGTAAAGAAGACACAAGAAACTGGTGGGGAAAACATGTAAGAGATTAGAGATAAATTCACAATGAACTCTCAAAACTATGAATTTAAATGAAATGAACTAACCTATAAAATGGAATAGGAGAGAGAATACATTAGAAAGCAGATCCAACAATATGTGGTTTCGTAAAGTTAAACAGTGTGGGACAATATTGTTTTTGCTTCACTCAAAAAGGCAGAATCTGAGAGAAAGAAAAAGTAAAAAAACAAAAAATATCCAGACTTGACTAAACGATATTAAAAGGAAACTACATTATTAAAAAAAATAAATAACTCAGAAAATGTAATAGCAATTCTAAATATATGTGTACTGAATGGCTTATCATCTAAACAGTTGAAGCTGTATGTGTTTCAGGAAGAAATGATGCAATAAAACTATTAATAGAGGGGAACCTCTATGTATATCTTTGAGACCTAGATAACTATTAATAAAAACAAAAGATAAGTAGAATTTTAGATATGTAATATATCTATGGCAATTGCTGAATGGGAATAGAAAGGAGTACACATATTTTCAGCAGTACATTGCAGGTTTTTTAAAAAAGAATGAAATAGATTAACAATAAACAAATAAAATTAATTGAAATTATTCTGCCCAATTATATGCCAATGAAACATATAATGAGGCTATGTAGAAGACTTTTGATAAGATCAAAGGTTATACAAAAATGTCCATTATCACCACTAGTATTTGACTGCTATAAAAATGCTGGCTATTGCAATAAGGCAAGACAGAGACAATGAGGAAATAAACACAGGGAAAAAGAAAATTAAATTAAAGATTTTCGCAGAAGACAGATATAATGATTTACAGAGAGAACCCTTGAGTCAACAGAAAATTAAATGAAAAATAAAGTAGCAGGAGGAAGATATATGCACCATGAATTACTGGTACTTACTTCTGTGTACCACTATATTATTACTAACATTGTTTTCAGTAATAAAACTCAGCATGAAGAGAATAGGAAATTCTATTTTAAAAAACAACAAAATGTAAACAGGAATGTACTTGTGCTTACAATTAACTCCTAGGCTGAATCTTAAATGCAAAAGCAACATCAGAGAATTCATTGTAGGGATTAGATGGTGTGTGGGAAAAACAAGGGAAGTAGTTCCATAGGAAGGTGACATTTCTAAGCGTGGCAATCAATCAAAGGTTTGCCCCAGAAGAAACCTAAATATGGGGAGTATCAGGTGGCTAGAGAGAATGAGGGCCTAAAGGCCACTGTATTCTCTCTCTATGCCAATTACTCTTATCTACTCATATATACTTATACACACAGGAAATCTCAGCAAAAAAAGACTTATACAGATACAGCTTTATACATACCAACAAATAAAGACACTGATGACTATTTGGCTTCTTCCCTAACTTTCAATCTTGCATTAGCAATGACCTATTGGACATTTCAAACTGATGTTCCAGATATGGCTCAACCTCAAGATATATAAAACAGAGCTTATCTTTTCCCTAAACTGTTCCCTTTTCTCAACTTCCCTATTCCTGTCAAAGGCACTCAGAATCTCCCAGGGTCCTAACTTTACCTTCATTATCAACATTATCTTTAACTTATTTTCCTTCAACCTACATATCTAATAAGTTGCCAAATGCCTTATCTGTACTACATCTTTAAAATTTGACTCTTCAGCACCACCTTATTAAAGGCTGTCACAGTTTCTGCCATTTGAAATTAAAAATATTAAAGTATTACTTCCTTTATTCTACTTGTATCCCCCAACACTTGGTACAGATTCTAGCACAAAGTAGATTGCAAATAAATGCTTTTTGACTGACTCAGTTATGTTAGCTTTTTGCATACAAAACCCCATTTTGGACTCAGACACTCAAAATACCCTGTTTTCCTAGTTCCTTTATTTTTCATGACACTTTTGAAAAACAGATTTTTCTCTCCAATAGCTCAATTGTTGAAAATACTGTGTTATTATATATAATCTTTTGTTCCCCCTTAGTGAGATATTTTAGGAACTATAGTTAAATGACTTTTTTGCACTCTTATCCATGTAACCAACTTTTTTCTGAAGAATATGCAAGCAAATAGATGTAGGAAACATATCTATAAGTATTAGTTTGATTTCAACTCGTCATAGCTATCAATGTACAATAATTCAATTTATAAATATGCTTAGACTGAACATATTAGCTAAGTTTCTGAATGATCTTTTGAAAAGATCTAGCCCCATATTACACATATCATGTATATATATATGTACATATATATATACACACACATATATATGCACACATATATTTATACTGTCAGACTATATATGATACATATATACTTTTCCTATACATTTAAGAAATATACCGAAATATTTCTAAAAATCTAAAAAATTTAAATAAAATATCAAAATAATTTCTAAAAACTCATTTTGGATCTAAAATCATTTTGTTTTTCTGAGTTTTGTTTTTTTTTTCCTCTTGAAGACCCAATCGTAATAAGGAAAGAAATGAAGCAAGCATAATGTGAAAGCGAGATAACATGGTTTGTTCCAAATAATTCTTATCAAGGGAAGGATATTATAATGGATCTAAGACCTGTCCAGAAACAGGTTTTGAAATTCTGAACCTTAGATGAATCATTTTTAGTATAATGTAAGATGAAATACTGACATCTCTGGACTTTCATGTTACATGAAACTGCTGATATTCTAAGTTCTCTTCCAAATCTAAGATTCAGGCAATATGGTTTGTGTTTGGTTTTATAAAAATAATAAAATCCTCTAAAATTTCATACACTAAAATGCCTCTCCTTATCAGGGACTTTTGTGACAAATTTTGTGACAAATCAATAAGTGTGGGAATTAAATAAATGAAACTACAGAGGATATATTATGAAGTAATTGGCTTTATTCTTACTCAATCTGACAAAACTACAGTTAATTCATCAATATCTTCCTTATAATAATTAAAATATGCATTGTCTATACTCAGTTTTCCATATTTGTAATGTATTGTTGAAAATCCTTTGCAGTAATTCCTAAAATACTGATATCATAAGCTACTATACAGAAAAACTTTATTTAACTAACACTTTTATTTTTAACTAACACTTTTTGTGAGACATTGAAAAACAGAAATAAACAATAATAGTTTTCAGGACTGTCTGAATAATCATAAGTTTAAATTAATCATGACAAAAATAGCATATGGAAATATAGTTTCCCCATATATATGATTATTTATAACTCTGTGATAGGTCTTTAGAACCAATACATACTAGGTACAAACAGACTTAAGGGAATACCCCAAAAAAGACAGTTAACACTTTTACAAGATAAATTTTTTAATATATTTCCTGGAGCTTTCTTGTGTCTATGTGAGTATTTTGTCCCAGAAATTTTGCATGAAGTTTTGTAGTAAATAAACATCTTCCGAACACATGTATTATGAGCTATATTCTGGGAAAGAATACAGAGTAATTAAAAACATAGTTGGACCACAGTTACAGATTTTATTCCAGATTAGAAAATTATGCAACTCTTATTTTTTAAAAAGATTTTTATATTGCCTTTCTTATACTTAACCTGGGGAAAAAAATCTTTTTTTATAAAAATGCAAAAATATTAGCTTATGAAGAAAATATAAATGCAGGAATCCATTGGGTTGTAAATATATTTATTTACAAACAAAACAATGTTAACAGTATTCTAGAGCTAAATTGGAATCCAAATATACAATTCTAATTATCTAAAAATCATTTATGTACTATTATTTGGAAAAGAGCTGACATTGGGGAAAATATTATCTGACAAAACTCTAAAACAAGCATTAAATGAGATTTCTAATTGTTCTATATTGTTTCCTAGTTGATGCCATATAACACTTATTTTTAAGATGTTTTCTTATGCTGAAAATCAATGCAAACCATTTTCCCATCAATAAAATCTCCACATGGAGACAATAAGAATATTTTAAGTATTTGAGGATGGGGTGAAAGAATAATGGAACTATTATGAATGTTATCAACTCTTGAATTTTTATATTAATATACACATTCATATGATATTGGTTTCCTAGATAATCTATATTTTCCTTTATGTGCAAATTTCTACATTTTTAACTAAGAAATGTGTATCATTTTCAATACTTAAAATTTAAACAAAAGAAAATTATCAAGACTCAAAATAGCTAAAGATTTAAAGAAAGGTTGTCCTGGTAACCAAATATTGGTGGGGTACTAACTGACATCCAAGGCAACTAGAGGAGAGAGAGAGATAAGATGAAGGCTTGGCATTCTCTGATCATCTCATTATTGTTCTAATGAGGAACTTTGCTCTGGGAATATCATCTCAGCTACTTTCACATCTTTTGTCCTACTCCCTTGATCTCCCTTTCAGTTCTTAATTAGGCCTTAAAGAGCTCACACTGCCCTTTCAACTGGCTACTGCTCCTGTTTAAACACTGTGCTTTCAGAGACAGGTGTTGGCACCAGAATATAAGACATACAAACTTAATTACAAAACACTATGTCCAGAGGGAAAAAAATAACCTGGTGGATTGCTATTATTGGAGAACTTAATATAAATTACTTCAAACATCTTATAATCTTCATAAAAATTTTTTCAAATACTTTCCCCTCAAAAAACAACAACCAATATGAGGAGGATTTTTCTCCTTTTAATTATATCTTGCATTAAAATTAACAACACCTAGTAATCCTTTAACTGTTATTGAGGATAGTTAGTATTCCGAAGAAAAATAATCACACATCAAGGAATTCTTTTATCACCTTTAAATCCTTTAAATCAAACAATTTTCATGTTTTATTTCTTTAAAGAAGTCTAAGGATGCTTTTACAGTAATGAATTACATGATTTGGAGAAAAACATTTACAAGCACATAGAAATTGTAATTAAGGTTACTTTAGAGACAATAGCTACCATGTTAAGTCAATTTTTTGATGTGTTATTTTGTTTGAGATTAAGTAACTGGCTGATAAAATTCAGTTTACTATCTGATCAAAGGCTGAATTCATATACTCTGACATTTCCTATCAGTCTGTCATACATAGAAATTTAGGTAGGTTTTTACAAAACGTCAAAATTTATAATCTATTTACAGAAATGGTACAATCATACTGTTCTAAAATACTCTGTAGTTTAAAAATTAAAAGATTTTTAGTATCTATAAAATAAGTCTTAATAAATCCATCACTTCATAAGCATATCATATCATATAATTTGTGATTTAACACTGTTAAAAAATCTTATTATTACTATTCATCTATATCATATGCATTAAGCAAAAACTAACTTCAAGCCTCTTGGATTAGAGCCCCAGTTTCAGCTATTCGGGGATATCTTTTACACCAAGACAATGACTACATTTGCTTTTATTTTTCTAAAGCAACTCATCATTGTGCTATAAATATGTGCTATAAATAAAACCAAATTTTAAACAGTGACCTAACAATGAATTTCAAGAAACTAAAAGGAAGAAATAAATTAAGGAAATGTTAATATTTAATATTAGGAAAAGCATTTATTCTGGCACTAGATGTATCTGACTTTAAAAGTCTTCAAAGGGAAACAGGATAGTTAGGACACTTAAAATTTTTGCCATCAGAACAAAAAACAAGTATATTTTTAAAAAGATACAGTCTTGGATTGACAGAAACCAGATTAATTAATATTTTATGATACTCGGTTATTCAAATATTGTCTTTACTTCAAAGTTATGCATGTTTCAGGAAATAAAAACATTTTTGTAATTGTCATTTCCATATTCTTTAACACATACTCATTCACTCTAACACTATCTTTAAACTATTATCAAAACAAATGCAATCCATATATATTCAAAACTCTCAACTATAATTACACTATTTACTAAAAATTTTACAGCTGGTATGGATCCCACATCATGTTATATAGGATTCAAAGGGCATTTATTTTATAGAAATGTTAGTAATTTAACTCTATTAATAAAAGGAAAAATTCAGTTGTTTGCAATGATCTTAACTCACCAGTATTTTCCTGAGCTCTTCACTGTTTGTCGGTTTCATATGAAAACTGAATAAGAAAAAAATATACATATATGTCAAATAGAAAGTATAGCTTACATTGAATGCAAAATTACACTCTTTAAAACTAATACCAAAGTAATTTCTGTGATAACATCTTACATAATTACTAACAGAAGGAAAACTGGTAGTATTCACAAAAAAGTTTAAAATGTGCAAGTAAGCATTGTGTATTTATGTACACCACAGAAATTAAGTCTTCAATCTACTGCTCCTAAACCAATAAACTTGAGTACAGAGATACTTTGCAAAAATAAAATTTACATATTAAATATTATTACTACAAGTATTAATTAATAATACTAATGCTATTAATAGTAATATTAATACTAGAAGATACGTGTATTTTATCATAAGTAAATTTGGGACTTCAAAGAATAATGAGGCAAAAATCCTCTAAATCATAAATTTCAGCAAAATCAACCTTTTACATATCGCTATACTGCTAAAACTTAATACTAATTGTGTGGGCCACATCCTAGTATAAGTATTTTTAACAGTGGTCTTAAAATTTAAATATTCACACTAAAAAGTAAAAGAGAAAAAAATTAAGATTCCTTCTGAATGCAGTAATTTTTTGACATAAACTTTTAAGAAATGAATGGTGAACAAAAACTTATTTAGAAGATATACACAATTGAAAGCGTAGATACTGACTAGTTTTTCATTGATTACTTAAAACTATTGTACCTTCTACAAAATACAGCAAATGGGCAAAATTTCTTATATTTTTAATACATACTGCTATTACTGAATTAGAATGAATCATGGGTATACTACAAATGGATTCCTACAAGAACAATTAATTTTACTTTTTAACTTTTAGTAGATCTACATAAAGGATGTGGACATCAAAGACTACATCTCATAAACTTATAAAACTATATCATTGTTCTTTAAAGCACCTCAATATATACAGCACATTCCATAAATTTACATGGCTATGCAAGTTTGATAACTTCTAAATAAATTGATAACTATTCCTATTATTAGCCTCAATATTAAAATGATGATTTTTTTTTTGCCCATAAACAAACTCCCAGTAGATATTAAGGGAACTCCATCAGGTCCAGGCTAGGAATCATTACAAATGCAATACAATACCATCATGAGTTTAGAATTGCTTTATTACTAGACCAAGGTCTATCAAGTTAATGTTTAAGCAAATAAATTCATAGGTTCTTCCATCTAGGAGCGAAATTCAAGAGCAACAACAAGAATATAAGATATTAGAGTTAATCATTTAACACAAGAATTAAATTTTTAAAAAATACCTAATGCATATAAAATGCAATTGAGCAATGGAGGTAGATAATTGTGTGGCATTACATCTTTTAAGAAAGTAGAAGTAGTGAACTGAAGACAGATACTCAAAGGAGGAGTCATGAGAAACAGATATAAAATACTACTACTTGTGGCCTTTTTAAGTCTCTGACTATAGCTTTAGACTCAAAAGCAGCAGTGTGATATTGGTATTGATCAGATTTTTTTGAAAAAGGTGAAAGATGTGAGTTCGAGAATAAGAAACATTAAGAAATCACCTTTTTTAAAAAAAATTAAAATCTTAAAACTAAGTCTGGCTCTCTGATACAATGAGCTAATTCACTATTAATATTCAGCTGTATATTATGTTTGTATATTATATTTGCATATATGGAGAGAGCCATGCATATATTAATTGGATTGATTGTGTTTACATATACAATTATTTATCTTTATATCCTCAAATAATATAACAAAATTTTGTATCATAATGAAACAAGTTTTGTACCATGATCAATAAAATATCATATTCATCATAGCTCTAAATCACAAATAATAACAGAAAAGAACAAAACAACTAAGATTTCACATCATACCAAGGCAAAGTAGCAAAAATGTCATAAAATGAAAATAGTTTATGCTATAGGAAACATTAAATGCCAGGAAAACCAGTACACTGTGGGAAGAATTTTATTTTAATATAATCTTTTTCTAGAAAGTAATTTGGAATTAGGAAAAGTAGCAAAAACATCCATAACCTCTGACCCAGAGATCATAATGCTACATATGGCTTCCAAGAAGGCTAATGACAAAAACAAAGACTCCATATATACCAAAATACTGAAGTAGTGTTTCTTATATCAAAGTACTAGAAACAAAGTGAGTGATCACTGATTAAGAGAAGAATGTAAAGAAATATTTTATGTTGTAAAAAACAATGGCTATAATGAATATAAAAAAGCACAGAAAGACTTAGATGAACTGATTTAAAGTGAAGTAAGGAGAGCTATGAACTCACCACAAAATAGAAAAAGATCATTGTGAAATTACAAATAAGAAGCTTAGCTTCTCATACAATATATGAGAAGCTATTTTCTAGTATACAACACTTCATATGATATCAGGCTGCTGCTGCTTCTTTTTTTCTTTTTTGGCTGCGGCAATTGGGGTTAAGTGACTTGCCTGGAGTCACACAGCTAGGAAGTGTTAAGTATCTGAGACTAGATTTGCACTCAGGTGCTTCTGACTTCAGGGTTGGTGCTCTATCCACTGTGCCACCTAGCTGCCCCTTCTTCATCTTCTTTTTTTTTTTAAAGGATTGATTATTGATTTTTTTAGGGGAGAGGTCTTCCTCTTTTTCTTTTAAGAAAATTCTTTGCTATTATAAAGATGTCTCTTGGGAATGGGAAGAAGGAAGAGTTTCAAGGCAAAATCTAAATGATATAAAAACCAAAGAGACCAAGGAAAATTTGGTTTTAATAATTTCAAAAGAACTAAACATTTTTAATGGAAATTGGATGTGCTTTCACTTTTTAAAAAATTCTATTTGGCCTTATAGTAATAATTTTTAAAAAATTAATTGCTCCTTTGGTTTAAAAAAATAAAAAGAATATATGTAAATATAGAAATCTTTATAAAGTAAAATAATTCAAAATGGTGAAAAATTTGGAATCCAGTCTATCTAAGCCTATGGCTTTTGTAACTTGTGTGAAAGCCAACAACCAACTGAAAAACAAGAGAATAGTTTAGGATGATTATATTATAATACGGTAACAAATGGAAAGAAAAAAGGTGTCTAATCAATCAAGTCTGAATTAATTCTCATTATACCTGTTTTAACAGTCATCCAAGGCATTCTGCCCTCCTCACTACAGAAAGGAGATCTGAGTGAGAGGCCTCTTTTATCGGGGTATTGTCTAAAGTGTAAAGACAGGAACCCTCCCTCATAGCCTGCTTTTTATTCTCACACTGATGTGTCAAACACATGATGAACTCAGTCATTCACAGATTGCCTTTTTTGATCTGTCCTTAAGGGGAGAAAATGAGTTAACTGAACTGGATTGAATTAGCTTGGTGAAAAATAAAATGTCTTTATTTATCGAAGTGTGGCACCAATTTGTGATATCTTTCTCTTCAGTCTGCTGTCCTCATGTCAGACAAGATATTGAATAATACAAACTGACTGCTCAACTGAGTTGCTGACAGGTTAAAAGAATGGTGTTTTTTAAGGGTACATAGAATAAATTCTGGGTACTAAAATATATAAATATCTATACCAAATTTTAGGATTGTAAATTAAAATTTTGAACTGCTGAAGGATTTTTGCAAAAAGAAAAGTTTAAATTAACAAAACATTGTGCAAGCTAAGACGACATTTTTACTTTATGGCATGTGAAATTTTTAATAATTTCTGTTGAAAAAATTATATAGCATTTAAAATTCTAAATGCATAGATAACCTGAGGAACTTTTTTTAAAACAGTTGAGTCCTTAATAGTTTTATGTCAATAGGCCAGGTGAAACATAGTCTTTATAAAGTAATAAAGATAATTATGATAATAGCCAAACCACTAGAGTTATTATTCAAGACTTCCTATAAATTCTTCAAAACTAAAAAGAAGATGAAGTTTTTAAAAGAAAGAACAAGTAAGTTGTTCTTTTATAGAATAAAAATACTTAAGAGTAAAATAGCATTGAATTGGCTTCTACAAATTCCCTAGTATCAAACACAAGTAAAATGTTTAACACTTAGTGCTCTTCTAGAATTAAGTACTTTTTAAAATTACAAATTTTTATCATAGTCTGGATCAAATCATATGAAGTACAATACTGTTGCCATTAATAATAATAAAGCAATAGCTGCAATTAAGGAATTAGCTCAACCTAATTAATTCTATTAGTTAATGAGATCTATTAAAATTTTTCATCTGAAACTTGTCTCCCTGAATCAAAATTATATTCTTTCCCATCAGTTATTTGTTTATTCCCAAAAAGGGCACGGAAAATGTGTAATCAGAAGAAAATTAACACCTTTTTTTTTTGAGGGGGTGAGAGGTCTTTTTCTTTTAAGAAAATTCTTTGTTATAAAGAATGTCTCTTGGGAAGGGGAGGGAGGAAAAGTTTCAGAGCAAAATCTAGAGCAACTAGATGATGCAGTAGATAGAGCACAAACCTTGACATAAGGACTCGAGTTCAACTCTAGCCTCAGAATCTTGATACTTACTGTGTGACTCTGGGGCAAGTCTCATAAGCCCAACTGCCTCACCAGAAAGATTAAAACAAAAACAACAACAACAAAAAATTATCATCTTTAACTCAGAGCTCATAGAATGTGTCTGCTTATTTACTATAAAGAGTTAAGACTCTAGAACTATGGTATATGATGAATATGAAATGTTTTACATGCTTGCACATATATAACATTTATCAGATTACTTTGTCTTTAAGGAGTTAGGGAGAAGAGGAAGGAAGGGAAAGAATTTGGAATTCAAAAACTTTTTTTTTTTTAATGGCAAATGCTAAAAATTGTTATACATGTAATGGGGGAAAATATTTTATCTTACTTTAAATTTTCAATAGTATATAATTTTTTGAAATAAAACTACTTTTACATGTAAGACACTGTTTTCCAAACTGTTCTCCCTCTCTCCCTTCACTTACCTTCCCCAGATAGCAAGTAGTATAATATAGGTTAAATATGTGCAATTGCTTTAAACACGTTTCCCTATTGTCATGTTGTGCAAGAAAAATCAGATCAAAAGGGAAAAAAATAAGAAAAAAAAAACATAAAAAGTATATCCATATTCAGTCTTCATAATTCTCTCTCTGGATACAAATGACAGTTTCTAACCCAAGTTTATTGGAAAAATAAAACATTTTTTAAAATAAAGAATTTAACATTATTTGTTAATTTCGTCTATTGCTTTATTATTGGCAACAATACTGCACTTCAGTATATGTATATGATCCAGATTATGATAAAAATCTGTAAATTTTAAAAAGTACTTTATTCTAGAAGAACACAAGTGTTACATATGTAATAAAAAATTGGCAATCTTCAAATTATTCAAAAATAATAGTGGGCAACTCTAACATTCCTTTCTTAAAGCTGGATAAATTTAATAGTAGACAAAAAGAAAAATACAGAACTGAACAAATTAAGACGAACTTAGGGCTGAAAGATTGAGAGAATCTTCTAAAAGAAAACAAAGAAGACTATACATTATTTCTTAGCATCACACAATCCCTTTTCTATATATTATATACTAAGGCACTGAAAAATGACCAAATGTTATAAAAAAGCAAAGTAGAAATACTAAATCATATATTTTTCAGAATATTTTTAAAACTACACTTGTGATTTCATCAGGACCAAGAACTTGAAGTGAAGAACTTCCTCTATCAAAGAAGATCTGCCTCTTCTGTAGAAATTATAGAGCAGGGGCACTGAGAAATTAAATAATTTGTTAAGTGTCACCCAGCTTCTGTCAAATGTAGCACTTGAAGCTGGGTTTTCCTGACTTGGTGTTTCTATTCAAACACCAAAATAAAATGAACAATAGGGAATCCACTAATCTGGTTTGATTCCCTATTTCCTTTGGTGTTTTCATGTCCCTTTCTGAAATGTCAGGGAGAGCGTGATCAACTCCTTTTTTGGTGTTTTCACCCCCTTTTTTGAGGAGTCAGGGAAGGTATGAACACTCCTTTTTGGGGTACAAGGAGGTCATGACCACCTATGTTCTAAATCAAAAGAAAACAGGAGATGTATTTAAAACAAGGATTCTGACAAGGTGCTAAGTCAGTGGAATTGATAGACAATGGTTATCTAGTTTTGCATGGTGATTAAGAGTTCTCTAGTTCAGTACATGTATTTTAATATAGTTCTACAAGATTCACACCTATGATGTAATTAAAATAGAGCATATAAAGCTAGGACAAACTGAGCCAAGGTGGGATTGACTGAGAGACAGATTCATTCCATTGTTTACCTTTGTGGTGGCTGGAGGCTGAAGCATAAGCCCAGGGGACTCAAAGCCAGATTCATTCACTTCATCTCACACCACTCTGGTGGCTGGCCCTCCTGCCCTTCCCCCACTAAGACCAAGGCCTGTCTGAAAAGCTCTCCAGAAAGCTGCCCAGCCCCAGGCAAGGAGACAATAAAGAATTTGGACTTTATCCTGGCTATTCTAATGGTGATTACTAGGCTGAAAAGAAGGCTGCTCCAGAGACCTCCAGAAAACCAACCAAGAACATTACAAACAATGAACTGGGGGGGAAAAAGTACATTCAAGAATTTGATAAAGGCCTTATTTCTAAAATATAGAAAGAATTGACTCAAATTTATAAGAAATCAAGCCATTCTCCAATTGATAAATGATCAAAGTTTATGAACAGACAATTTTCTGATGAAGAAATTGAAACCATTTCTAGTTATATGAAAAGGTGCTCTAAATCACTATTGATCAGAAAAATGAAAATTAGGATAACTCTGAGGTACCACTACACACCTCTAAGATTGGCTAACATGATAGGAAAAGATAATGACCCTGTTGGAAGAGATGTGGGAAAATTGGGACACGAATACATTGTTGGTAGAACTGTGAACGGATCTAGCCATTCTGGAGAACTATTTGGAACTATACCCAAAAAGGTTTTGGTTTTTGGAACACAAGGTTATACAAGGGTCAATGTTGAAAAATTATCCATGCATATGTTTTGAAAATAAAAATTTAATTTATTTTTTAAAAAAGCTGACAAGAAAGGGAGTAAGGTTGTAAGATGATCATTGAAGATATAAAGTTCAGTTCCTTCAGAAATGTGTAAAAAGAGTAAAAGAACAAAAAAACTGAAAATATTTTTTTTAAATGGGGGGTTTTTGGACAGAAAATTAGGAGATGGATAAAAGTGAAAAAAAAAAAAAAGTCAAAACCCCAGATGACAAACAAAATACTCTAATAATAAAATGGAACAATTTAAGAACTTATAGAATCATTCTGAAGCAATCAAAAAATTAAAATTAAAGTGAGAAATAAATATGACAATTAGAACCAAAATCAGACTATCCAAAACAATGGTTACTTGATGGATATGCTACATACCCAAGGATTTCTTCAGAAGATAGGTTACATTTATCCAATTTTTAAATTCTATGATTCTTTGTCGGAGCAAAAATCAAGAGACAAGACCACTTCCTATGGTATTTAAGAACCTCAGATTCTTTCTAACTTGAAAATAGAAACTTGAGAATTAATTATCTCATACAAAAATACAAAGTAAAAGGCTAGAATATCATACATTAGAAAACCAATGTCTACTTAGAAAGATGGCAAAATACCTTTTGAAAAAACTTATCATGGTAGCAGAAAGAAACTGCAAATTAAACTTGCTATATATTCCGGTCCAGTTTTGAAACATCAACATAAAGTAAATGACAAATAGTTATGAACTCTTTCACACATCAAAGAAAAAACAGCCCAAATAGTATAAGGCTACTTTTTGTTAAATGGGAATAAAGAGGGAAACAAACCCTGGAAAATTATGTTCTAAAAAAGTAAAAGAAATCAAGTTGTACCTTGAAATAACAAATCCTGAAAAGATGAGCTTCAACTTCAATAACAAAGGATGAAGTTTCTGAAAAAGGGAGGAATTTCAGTCATTACTCCCTAAAGAAGCCAAAAAGGAATTAACATGTTAAATCTGCTTAACAAAAGAAACTTAAAGTATGAGTCACATACAGGCTCTCCCCTCAAGCTATCATTTATTTATTTATTTATTTTTGGGCTAATCTTAAAATCTCTAAAAATAAGTTTATTTGTTTCTACTTTATTCTTAATTAGTCCTTTAAAATCTATCTTCATCTCTCAATCTATTGAAACTTTCTGTTCTTCAGCCAATGATCTCCCAATATATGAAACAACCTTTACTCAGATTTTTCTTGATCAGTATACACAATATGGCACTTGCAAAATGCTGCTTTTCTTCCTTTCTGAGCATCCTTGCTCCATTTTTTTGGGGGGGAGGAAGGGACTGAACCAAAGCAACTGGGATTAAGTGACTTGCCTTGGATCACACAGCCATTAAATATCTAATGTTTTGAGGCTGGACTTAACTCAGATCCTCCTGACTCTAGAGCAGATTCTCTATTCATTATGCCATCTAGTTACCCTCTCATCTCTTTTGTTGGTAATTTTCTTCTTACAATATTTCTCAAAGTCATAGGTTCCTTTATTTAAAAAATCATGTCGTTCAAGGATTAACCTGAATCTATGAATTTTTGTTTTAATTTTTTATATCTATATTCTAATACCAGCGGTTTCCTTTGTAATGCTATTTTGATTTATGACCTTAAAAACAAACATTCTGAGTTCTAAATAAATTTCACTTAGACTGACAAAAGAACTCAAGCCATAATAAAAAGGTTAAAAATCCTTAATTTAGGCTAATTACATGAAATCTGGGGTCCAGAAACATGATGGGAACTGTAGAGGCACCACTTTACATCTCTCAGATTGGCTAAGAGTTCAGGAAAAGTTAAAGATAGACAAATGTTGGAGGGGATGTGAGAAAACTGGAACACTAATACATTGCTGGTGGAGTTGTGAACTTATCCAACCATTCTGGAGAGCAATTTGGAACTATGGCTAAGGGACTATGAACTATATACCCTCTGATCTAGTGTCTCTCTTGGGTCTGTATCCCAAGACACAAAAGAGGAAAAAGAACCCACATATGCAAAAATGTTTATAGTTGCTCTTTTGGTAGTGGCAAGAAACTGGAAAACTGAGTGGATGCCCATTAGTTGGAGAATGGCTGAATAAGTTGTGGTGTATCAATGATTGATTCTGATGGACGTAGCTCTCTTGAACAATGAGATGATTCAGGCCATTTCCAATGGTCTTGTGATGAAGAGAGCCATCTGCACCCAGAGAGTAGACTGTGGGGACTGAGTGTAGATCACAACATAGTATTTTCACTCTTTTTGTTGGTGTTTGCTTGCATTTTGTTTTCTTTCTCATTTTTCCCCCTTTTTGATCTGATTTTTCTTGTGCAGCATGATAAATATGGAAATATATATAGAAGAATTGCATATGTTTGTTTAACCTATGTTGGATTACTTGCCATCTGAGGGAGGAGGTGGAAGGAAAAATTTTGGAACACAAGGCTTTTCAAGAGTGAATGTTGAAAATTTTCCATGCATGTGTTTTGGAAAAAAAAAAAAACTTAAAAAAAAAAAGTAATGGTATATGAATGTTATAGAACATTTTTGTTCTATAAGAAATGATCAGAGAGACCTAAAGAGACTTATATAAACTGATGCTGAGAGAAGTAAGCAGAACTAACAGAAGATTATAGACAGCAACAGCAAAATTATGCTATGATCAATTCTGATGGACATGGGTCTTTTTAACAACGAGGTATGAAATGATCCAAAACAATCCCAATAGACTTGTGATGTAAAGTGCCATCTGCATCCAGAGAGAAACTATGGACACTGAATGTGTAGCAAAGCATAATATTTTTACCTTTTTCTTACTGTCTATTTGCTTGATTTTTTCTTCCTCATATTTTTACCCTTTTTGATCTGATTTTTCTTGTGCAGCATGATGAATATGGAATTTGGAATATGCACATGTTTAATCTATATTGGATTGCTTGATGTCTTGGTGAGGGAAAAGGGAGAAGAGGAAGGGAAAAAATTTGGAACACAAGGTTTTACAAAGATGAATGTTGGAAACTATATTTGTATGTATTTGGAAAAATAAATTTAATAATAAATAAAAATAAAATTTGAAGAGCTGGGTTTTGGTTCCAAATCCTTTGATTCTAAATCAAGGACTTTCCCATAGAAGATTCTGTCTCAATTCCTATTTCCTTCTCATTATTTTCTTGCTATGAAATCTGAGTTCATTCATTCCCAAGTTCTCTATGCAAATGAACTCAAAATCTCTATTTCCAGCCATGACCATTCTCTTCTAAGCTCTGTTTCCTGTTTCCAGTTATCTGTAGCACATCCTACCAGGAACTGAAACTCCACCGGCTATAAGAGAAATTTAGCTGGGGTAGCTAGGTGGCTCAGTGGATAGAGTACCAGCCCTGAAGTTAGGAAGACCTGAGTTCAAATCTGCTCTCAGACACTTAACTCGCCCTAGCTGTGTGACCTGGGCAAGTCACTTAACCCCAATTGCCTCCGCAAAAAGAAAGGGAGAAGACGGAAGAGGGAGAGATTAAACCTCTGCCCCAACAAAATCAGGTCTTTTCCTCTATTTCTACATTTGCTAGTAGGACCACTGTCCTTCTCTGTCATATAGGCTTGTTTCTTTTGACAACTTCTGGCTTTGCCTCCTAGATTCAATAAATAATCAAGTCCTGTCGATTATTTTCTAACATTTTTACTTTCTACTCCAATTTCTGCTATTATCCACAATCCTTGTTTCATACTTTCTGTTACAATCCATTCTACTCCCCACTGCCAAACTGGTGTGAGAAACACAGTATCATATATTTAGAGCTTAATAGGGCTTCAGAGGTCATCTAATGCATCCAGCTCTTTTCATACCTGAGGAAACTGAGACCACTAAGATACTAAAATTAACAATCAACAGATGTATGATTTGAATCCAGATTCTCTGACTTCAGAGCCACCAGTGTTCTTTTCACTATACCAACTTATGTCTAAATCACAACTTTTAAATACTCCCCGAATAAATTCCTCTTCCTATTTGATTCTCATAACAATCTTGAGAGGTATGATCCCCATTTTACAGTTGAGGAAAACTGAGGAAGTCTGAAGTTAAGAGAGTTCACAGAGCTAATAAGTATGTTATGTTAAGTCTTTCTGACTCTCGACTCAGAGCCCTATTCCCTTCACCATCTATCTGGCTCCAAAGAGATTATACTGGTTTTCTCCTTTCTTCACCCTCCACCCCCAAAGCACTCCAAGACTAGATTTGCCCTATGTGATAAAGCTCAAGTGTAAACTCAGCTTCTTGGAAGGCATACTGATAAAGCTTCTTGGTCACCTTAGGTCATAAAAGGCAATGGTAATAATAATGAAGATAGTACTTACTATGTGTCATGCACTGTGCTAAACACTTTACAAATATTTCACTTGATTTTCACAACCCTGCCTGGAAGGTATTACTGTCTCCATACAGCAAAGGAAACTGAAGTAGCTAGAGGTTACTCACCCAAAGTCACACAGGTAGTAAGTGTCCAGAGTTGGATCTGAACTCTGGTCTTTCTGACAACAGACCCAACACTCAGTCCCCTGTGCCACCTAGGTACACAGCTACCAACACAGGTAGGGTTCTTCAGATTTGGTGCGATATTCCCAGGATAACATGCACGTGCATACACTCACACAGCAGACCAACTCTACTAGAGCCAAGTTTATGAGCTTATTGAAAATACTTTCTTTAGTTATGTTTCTATATAAAACATTTTGCCAAATGTTAAACAACCAATAAAATGTTTTGCTTTATTCTATTATCATAAAGTACTAGGAGAACAACCTGAGTTAGGCTCAACCCATGACAGGCCCCACCCTAGATTTTCCACAGTCCCCTATTGAATCATAGGCTCCAGGGAAACTTGCCATTACTGGGATTACTTGTCATCCTCTAAATAGAATTCGAGCTTCGGAGCTTCCATGCTTTGCTTGTAACAGTACCTTGCTTTAAAGTTTTTTTCTTAAAATCTCAAAAATGAAACCTTTTCTAATCTCAATTTTAACAGGCTGTGATTGATTAGGTAAAGATGAACAAACACTTGATGGTTTGTAAAAGACTTTCCAGGCAGCTAGGGGGAACCTAAGGGATTTGTTCATTATCACACAATTACTGCCTGCCTGAGGCAGTATACAAAAATCCAGGTCTCCCAAAAGCAAGCTCAAGGCTAGATAAGCAGCAGGTTATCAGACAAAAAAGCAATGTGTTATCAGACAGAGCATATATTGTTATTGTTGTTTGACATCATGGGATGATGGACTGACGTGCATGTGACTTGGATTTAAGTGAAGTCTCACTCTTTTCTAGAGATCTCTAAATTTCATGGCAAGACAAAAATACAAATGGCTGGCCATGGCCTGGGATGCAAAGGATGGCTGGCATCTTGGATACCTGTTTAAGCTCTAAGTGTTCCACAATACTTGTGTCAGTCCCTTTTGTGGCCATTGGAACAAACCCTTTTCATCTACCCATTCTGCTGAGAGAAGTCTTCCCATGGTTGGGGTAAATATTCCCCTAAATCCCTGACAGATGTGAAGCCCATCAATTACTCTTAATCTGGTTTAAACTTCCTACTGAGGTGGTTTTACGAGGTTCACAGTTTCTTGGCGTCTGTGCTAGTCCTTTCTTAATAGACCTATGTGTCAGTCATAGTCTTAATAGTCTTAATAGACCTAGTATCAGAAGAAAAGAAGAAATCTCAATTTGATACTATATCAATAAAAAGTTCTTCAGATTTTTTTTTTAAGTTAAGAGTTTGCTTTTAAAAAGAAGTGTTAAGAGTGTTCAGAAAAGACTATTACCACTGGTGGGAGAGCCAGTGAGTCCTTTTCAGGGATGTTTTTTACCTTTGGCATCCAAGCAGTCACTCAACCTCAGCTATGGCTCTAAGAAGCTGTAGCATGCACAGCAGCTATACCCTGTAAACCATCTCAAGGGACAGACTACCCAGGCTGAGGTAACTTACCGACCTCAAACAGTGAATTAGGGAGGGTGTCCACCCTAAACATTAGAAGACTTCCCCCAGCAAAATGGGCAGATGAGAACAATTTATTCCAACAGCATGAACTTGGAGGGAAAGCTAAGCCAACACGTGGTTGACAAAAGTAAAGTGAAAAAGGAAGAAACTTTCAGAGATCTGGTCATCAAAACTAGTTTGACTGATGATAAGGACAGGATGCTGGAGAGATAAGCTGAGCATTTCGATAGTGTTCTCAATAGACTATTATCAATAGTCTTATTATCAATAAGTACAGAAGCCACTGACTCTATTTCAGGTTGAAGTTACTCTCTCTCAAGCTAAACGTCATCTCAAAAAGTTTTGAATGCCATTAAGCTTCTCTCATGTGGCACAGCACTTGTTGCTGATTTTATTCTAACAGAGATTTACAAGGTGGGGGGGGGGGGTCCACCGCTCATACAAAAACTTAGTGAAATCTTCTGAGTTATATGACAAGAGGATGTCATCCACTAAAAGTTCAAAGACACTTCCATTGTCCATCTCTATAAAGGAATCAAAGGCAGGACTCTCTTAGTCATTGTGGATGAGATACTTGCCAGGGTTTTCTTTAATAGACTGATTCTTCAGCTAGAAGATAGTCACAGGCCTACGCGCTGGTGTGCTTCAAAAAGGTACAGTCAACATGATGTTTGCTGCCCAGCAACTCCAGGAGAAGTGACAGGGCAGAAGAGCTTTGCACACAATATTCATTGATGACCAAGGCCTTTAATTCTATTGGTTGCATTGTGAGGGCATTTGGAAAATGATGTCAACATCTGGTTGCCTGGAGAAGTTCTATTATGTTGCAAAATGGAATGTTTACCCAAGTTCTGGACAATGGATGATGCTCTCAAACTTTTGCAGTCACCAAAGAAGTGAAGCAGGGATGTGTGCTTGTTCCCATGCTTCTAGTGAGATTGCCAGATGTTGTCAGATGCCAATGCCTCCAATTGGGAGAAAAATGTCATCAAAGTCACCATCACATTGAGGGTTAAATTATTTGACCTGAAAAGTACAAGCCAATCCTAAAGGAAGAACTGGGCCGTGACTTTTTGTTTGCAGAAGACTGCATTCAATGTAGCCTCTGAGGATGAGAGGCAAGAGAATGAATCAATCACTTGTACTGATTTTTGGCCCAACAAATAACACCAAGAAAACAGAGGTTCTCTACCAGCACACCATCCATATGTGGAACGAATGGTATAATAAATGGAGAAATTTTGAAAGCTATGGAGAAGTATATATTCTAGAGATGTATACATAAGTGATCAGATTGTAGCATATGTAGCCAAAGCTACGTCAGTGTTTGGGAGGCTCCAAAGAAAAGTGTAGGAGTGAAGGGTTATTAGAATGCTGACCATACAGCCATTGTGCTGACCTTGAATGCCTGTGAAAACTGAATTGCTTACCCTACCCATGCTAGGAAACGGAACCACTTCCATTTTCTTGGGAAGATTCTGAGATCACCTGGCAAAATGAGGTACCATCCTTTCTTGAGCTGACTTGTCAAGTATTCATATCCTACGGCAGAAAGTGCAACTCTAACAGGCTACTGACATTATTCAAATCACTGTTTTTTGTCCTTTGTTCTCAAAGAGGATCATGACATCATACACATCTGCCTAAAAATAATCTAATTTATAGAGAAGTCATACAAGGCAAGTATCCACACACAGGTTAGAAGACACTCTCTCGAGGTCTCTCTGAAGAATTCTAGAATCCATTTTATGACATGGAAGTCACTAGCTCAGGACCACCCAGCACCATAAGTTTACATTAAAGATGGAACTGTGTAAAGGTTCTGATAAAGGCCTCATTTCCAAAATATATAGAGAACTGACTCAAATTTATAAGAAATCAAGCTATTCTCCAATTGATAAATGGTCAAAGGATATGAACAGACAATTTTCAGATGATGAAATTGAAACTATTACCACTCATATGAAAGAGTGTTCCAAATCATTATTGATCAGAGAAATGCAAATTAAGTCAACTCTGAGATACCACTACACACCTGTCAGATTGGCTAAGATGAGAGGAAAAAATAATGATGAATGTTGGAGGACATGTGGGAAAACTGGGACACTGATGCATTGTTGGTGGAGTTGTGAACGAATCCAACTATTCTGAAGAGCAATCTGGAATTATGCCCAAAAAGTTATCAAACTGTGCACACCCTTTGATCCAGCACTGTTACGTCTGGGCTTATATCCCAAAGAGATACTAAAGAAGGGAAAGGGACCTGTATGTGCCAAAATGTTTGTGGCAGCCCTGTTTGTAGTGGCTAGAAACTGGAAATTGAATGGATGCCCATCAATTGGAGAATGGCTGGGTAAATTGTGGTATATGAATGTTATGGAATATTATTGTTCTGTAAGAAATGACCAGCAGGATGAACACAGAGAGGCTTGGAGAGACTTACATGAACTGATGCTAAGTGAAATGAGCAGAACCAGGAGATCATGATACACTTCAACAATGATATTGTATGAGGATGTATTCTGATGGAAGTGGATTTCTTTGACAAAGAGACCTAACGCAGTTTCAATTGATAAATGATGGAGAGAAGCAGCTACATCCAAAGAAAGTAATATAGTAATGCAAAATTCCATCTGGGAAATGAATGTGAACTATGTGCATTTTTGTTTTTCTTCCAGGGTTATTTTTACCTTCTGAATCCAATTCTCCCTGTGCAACAAGAGAACTGTTCGGTTCTGCAAACATATATTGTATCTAGGATATACTGCAACATATCTAACATATATATAGGACTGCTTGCCATCTAGGGGAGGGGGTGAAGGGAGGAAGGGGAAAAATCGGAACAGAAGCGAGTGCAAGGGATAATGTTGTAAAAAAAATTACCCTGGCATGGATTCTGTCAATATAAAGTTATTATAAAATTAAAAAAAAAAAAAAAAAGATGGAACTGTGCTCTATAAGCAAAGTAGAAGTGCAATAGATCAAAAGAAGCATATTAGAAGCACAAATTTATATACATCTCCATTTTAAACATATACACAGACTATTTGTGCCTAACCTGTGGTAGAGCCTTTTGAATTAATATTAGTCTGATTAGTCACAGTCAAACATTATACGTGATGCAACATAATGACGTTATTTTAGTCATCTTCAAATATGAAGGTTGACAACTAGTTGGAAAAGATTTTAGGGTAGTTATTACTGCTATAATGTTTATTTCAAAAACTCCAATTTGTTCCAAAATACACATTACCCCAAAAAACAATTTTTTGAAAATACTGCAGTAGATATTTAATACTCACTGAGGATTTGCGCTATTTGAGCAAATCACAAAACCTAGATCTCCTGGATGGTTAGGAAATAGCTTAAGACTACTGAAGTCATTTCAGCTTTAACATTTCTTTAGTAGTTATTACTTTTCTGAGAAGGAATGCTATATCAATAATCTTCTAGTTGTGGGCAGCTAGCATCTGAGTTGGAAGCCTTTGACCCTTTAACTCACAAGCTTACTGACAAGGCTGGAAACACCCAATTTTTAACATCACTAGAAAGCGAATGATACTTCGGGTAGAAAACATACCTGGGCAATAAACAGCCAAAGGTTCAGGTTTGCCTAAGCAAGCAAATGTTCTGATTGATTGTACCTACTCTTTAGAGGGAAGTAAAGGGGATGAAAGAAAGAAAAATCCCCTTCGTGACCTTTGCTTTTAAGAGGCAGAGAAGGTGCTAGAAGAATACTAAAGAAAGAAAATTTTCTCCAGAATTCCTTTTACAAATTATGTTATACTTGGTTTATTTGGGGTATATCCCCAATTATCTTTAATACAAGGTTCATTACTGAGGACCAAAAAGTTGCTGTATCATCTTATTATTAAGTGTAAGTCCTTCAGGAAGAGGTCAGAGTTCATATATATCCCACAGACATGTAAAATACATTTACATTTTGAAAACTGATTATTTTAACTTTTATAGAACACAAGCAATAAATTAAAGGCTCTAGAGGAAAAAAAATTGTATGCAAACTAGAGAATGTTACTATATTATAAGCCTTAGAGAATTTTAGATATATATTTGCTATCACTTTTCTTTTCTTTTTTTTAAGAGAAGATTTAAGTACCATCCCAAAATTAATGGTATTATAGACTAAAACAGTGTGCTCATCTCCCTTGGGTTGGTGTGTGTACAATGAATCCAAAAGGATGACAAAATAGAACCTAATATATAACAGCCCTTAGGGAAAAACAGTAATTACTCATTAATATTCTCATAGGAAAAAACAGCCCTACAGGCTGCTTTATGAGATCTCACAGGCAAGACAATTAAAACTTGTGGTCAGTAACTGTAAAGATAATGGACAACAGATTCAGCATTGCAGACCATTTTAATCTCCTCCAGAAATGAATACTGATGCAAACCACAAAATAAAACAACTTAGAGAAATACGTTAAAGGACTGTTTAATATGTAGCTTTGAGATTATCCATACTTTTTGTATTTGCTATCAAAAAGGAAAATTTATTCAAGTATAATCATATCACTAACATAATAACAAAATACTAAGTATAATCCCAAATGATATGAAAAGTTTACTAGTTTAAAGAGTATTGAGAGCCAAGGAATTAGGGCATCAGTAATGCAAAATTCCCAGAATTATGAAATTTGTTAGAAGAATTTGTTGCTTTGTGTAATATTACATGCTCCTCAAAGTAATATAGTAATGCAAAATTCCAGAATTATGAAATTTGTTAGAAGAGTTTGTTGCTTTGTGTAATATTACATGCTCCTCAAAGTAATACACACACATAAAGAGTGTTTTTTTTTGTTCTAATAGACTGAACAGAAATTATTTGTCACAGAAAATGCCAACATATAATAGAATATTACTTTTGACAGTTTTTTTTTTTTTTCCTACAAGTAATTTCACTGATGTTTTAGGAAGAATGAGGCTTGTGGCATACAGAGATGTATTTATTAACAGGAGAGTTGTGTTCTTCAAAAGTGTACTATAAATTTCTTTTGCAGTAATAACTGAAGAAAGTAAGCTTAAACAAAGAATAGAGGTAATTACAAGAAATAAAATTGATAATTTTGGCAACCTAAAATTGAAAAGCTTCTCGATAAATAAAATTAAAACACCTAAGATAAATTAGTAAAAAAATCTTTGAATCAAATTTCTTGAAATGGTCAACAGATATATATGTAGACTAAAGTCTAAAACTTTTAGCATTCTAAATCAGTAACCTTGACTACACTGCCTATCCAATCTTGTCTTTTACCATTTCCAAGTGCATTTTTTCATATTGGTTCTCTTGCACAGAGAACTGCCCTATGTCCCTCCCCCCAGCCTCTTTTCCTTTTTTCTAAATCCTATCATTCTCTAAGGTCCAGATCAAACTAAATCTTTTCCACAAAACATACTCAGACAATTTCAATTGACAATGAGCTTTTCTTTCTTTGAATGCCTATAGTACTTCTTTACTATACACTCATTGTGGCATTTACCATATGCTATATTTCATGAAAATGTATCTTATCTCTCCAGTTAGATTATTCACATTTTAAAGTTTACAGTTGTCATACATTTCTTTTGCATTCTTCGAAGGACTTAAGTATATGTAAGAAAATACTACTTGAGCTAAATCATAAAACATCTGGATGAAATAATAAGTGTTTACCAAGTGCCTCTTCTATGTTAGGCACTATGCTAAGTCCTGAGCATACAAAAAGAGGCAAAAGACAGCCCCTGTTTTCAAGGAGCTCACAAGCTGTTGGGGAAAATAAAAGCAAATACATACAAACAGGAAAAACAGGAAATCATTAAGAGGGAAGGCATTAAAAATAAGAAGCATAGGGAAAGGTTTCTTACTTAACAAAGGGTGGGGGAACCTCCAGCCCAGGGGTCATAGAAGGCCAGCAAGATTATTTGCTAAGGGCACCATAGCAGTGATGAGCTGCAAACTAGGCCCAACTTCCACTGCTTGAATTCTATTCTGTGATAATTAAAGATAATGGCCCGTGAATGATATTCTCAACATCCAAATGGCCCTTGGCAGAAAAAATGGTTCCCCAACTATGTAACAGAAGATAAAATTTAAGTTGGGTATTAAAAGAAGCCAGGGAAGTCAACAGTTGGTAGGCAATAAGGAGGAGACAGCATTTCAGGCCCAGGAGAAAGCCAAGTCTTACTAGAGACCAATGCCAGTGGATCAAAGAGTATGTATAAGAAGTATGTATCAGAGTAAAATATAACACTAAAAAGGGGGGAGAGGAGAAGGGGAATAGAGGAGACTGATTATTTTGAGGAATTTGATCACAAAAGCAGAAACGATAAAAGATGATAGTGGAGATGAAAGGATTAAGTCAAATTTTTTTGTTTGTAGGTAGTAAGGAAATATCCAATAGAGAGGGAGATTAAGTCAGAGAGTGAGAATAATAGAGCGGGACAATGTTTTAGAAAATATAAGATGGAATAGGATTGCTTGTGCAGGATACAAGAATAGGCCATAGTGGATAGATCTTAAAAGATGATCCACTATAGAAATGGCAAATCACTGCAGTATCTTTGCCAAGAAAACCCCATAGACAATATTAAATAGAAAGAAAAAAAGATATCGGAAGATAAACTCCTTTGTCCAATAGACAGGTGTCCAACACACTACTGAGGAAGGGCAGAGAATAACTACGAATTGTTATGAAGTGGCTGCCTCAAAGCAAAAGGAAGAGCAGCTGCAGATGTATCTTGTGACAAAAGGAAAGTCTGAAGTTGTAAAAATCAATAGTTCATGGGAATCAAGAATGTAAGATCTCAGAACTAAAGTAACATGGATGTGATCAAACAAGAGATGGAAAGATTAAGTATTCACATCTAGTCTATGAACTTAGAAATGGGTTATTTTAATTCATATACTGTATACATTACTGTATAACATATACATTACGTATACTATTATGGGCAAGAATCCCTTAGAAGAATAGAGTAGCCCTCAGTCAATAAGAGTGAGAAAAGCAAATAATTATATTTTCAAATACAAAACAACGCATTCTACATCATAATAAACAATCTGCATTCCAATCACTGATACAAAAGAGGCCAAAGCTGATCAGTTGTATGTCATAATACCAGAAAAAAGAAGTCACATTCAACATAGGGGATTGGAAGGCTAAAGTAGGAAATCAAAAGATAACTGGAATAACAGGCGAGTTTGGCTTGAATACAAAATGGAAAATGGCAGAGTTTTGTAAAGATAATTCACTGGTCACAGCAAACTTTATTTTTTTTCCAACAATCCACATGATTCTACACATGGACATCACTGGATGATTAACCTCAAAATCATAATGATTATACATTTTTGCAGCCAAAAGTGAAGAATCTCTATATATCAGTTAAAAAAAGGTCTGCTTGTTTCTATGAAAGAGAAGTGATAGATTTAAGTAATTAAATTTGGTAGATAAAAGTGCTTGAAAAACTATAAACAGATTTATAACATCATGTAGGAGGCAGCAACGAGTAAATTTTAAAGAAAAAGAAGAGCAAGAAAGCAAAATGCCTTGTCTCAAGAGGCTTTACAAATAACTGAAGAAAGAAGTAAAAGATAGGCCCAAATAAATCAGAATCCCAATAGACTGGAAAAGACAGGAGATCTCTTCAAAATTAAGAGATATCAAGGGAATGTTTCAAGCAAAAATGAATATGATAAAAGTATAAGAGATCAAGAAGAGGAAGAAAAAATATACAGAACTATATAAACTTCTTCAACAAACATTAAGTGCTTACTATACACTAGGCACTATTAGGAGGCATAGCTAGGGCCTCATAATTCACTTAATCCTTCCCACTCCCCCCCACAAATATCCTGCTCCCCCTTTTCCCTGACTCTGGAGTCAAGCTTCTCTACATACAATCCTAAAAAAAACCAAAAAAAAAAAAACAAAAAAAACAAAAAAAAAAAAAAAAAAAAACCACCTTAATATTTCAGCTTCTTTTATTTTAGCAAACATCTCTCGGACATCATACAAAAGACACTGTACTAAGCAGCAGGGCAACAAACCAGATTTTACATTTTATTGGGAGTGGGAAGACGAGATGGAGCTACAAAAAGGCCACTAATTAGCTAAAACAAGGTAATTTGAAAAGGCTGAGAACACTAACTCAAGCAATGAGGAGGGAGAATCAGGAAAGATTCTGCTCTAGAGGAACCACCTAAAACTGAGCCTTAAAAGAAGTTTACTCATCTAAGAGAGGGGAATGGGGAGGAAGTATATTCCAGACATGAAGGCCCAAAGACCTGCCAGGAAATGCCTCATTCAAGGAAAGCAAGTAAGCTGTTTTACATTTTTTAAGTAAGTAAAGTAACATGAAATAAATTTTCAAAATTGATTTGCAGCCAGATTATGGAAATACTTTTATTCTGTGGTGAGAAGGATCCAGAACAACTTAATTCTTGTTAATCTCTTGCTCAGGAAGAATCTATTTAATTTTAACTAAAAAGATAGATAGCTATCTATTTGAATGATTTAATCAAATATTCATGTTACATTCAGGTTATAAATTATAATGAAGAGAAGATGATTTAAAAACAATTTACTTATTTTATTTAGGTTCATTGAAAGGGAAAGTAATATGTCTTTAAAACATCGAGAAAATAAAGTCTATTTTTCAAAATTGAATCAGTCAAAAGGCTACATAGCTTCCTTGTTACCTAACTAATGACTAGAATTTCAAGAATAGAATGAAAACGCATTTCCAAAAAAAAAAAAAAAATTCATGCCACAGAAGCAAATTAAGAGATGATGATCTGCTGATTTTTCTTGTACAGCATGACAAATAGCATATATGTTTAACTTATAATGGAATGCTTGTTGTCTAAGGGAGGAAGGGAGACGGGGGGGAGAGAGAAGGGAGCAGGAGAGGAGAAAAATTTGGAACATAAGGTTTTGCAAAGGTAATACTGCAAACTATCTTTGTATGTATTTGGGAAAAAATATTTAAAAGAAAAAAAAGATGATAATCTCATATCAAAATTCAACACTGGATTTCCTTTAAATAACATATTTACAACACAAAAGTAGTACAAAAAGTTTCATTTACCACAAATTTTCAGTAGTGATTTAAAATAAAACAACGTAAAGACAACATACATATTGTTAAATAAAAGTCCAATCAAGAATCTCTTGGGTTTAAATTCCTATTGTATGTTAAATTCTCCAAAAATATGTCATATATATATTCCATAACAAATTTCATAATGAGGAAAATATTTATTTTTCAAACCAACTATATAAGTGGCTCTACTTTACTTACTGAAAAGATACACAACTGTAAACATGGATAAAATGAATGTCTTTTTTTCCTTCAAGAACTTTAAGTATTGCTATCATTTTTATATGAATGTATATATTAACACATGCTCAAGAGGGAATACTGAGAATCATGCCTATAGCAGACTAATACTTTCTCTGCTTTTGATAGTAACTTTGATAAGGCCACAAGTTATTTCTCTACCTCTATGAGAATAGGGATTTTACTCATAGAAGTTAGTAGTACTTCCTCCAATAAAATGTAAATGAAAAGTTAACAATTCAATATTTGCCCAAACCTGAACATTAATGAGACTATTTATGGCCTGTTCTATACAGGAAAGCATTCATTCCCTAATGAAATTGCAGGACAGCAAGCAGGCAGGCTAGGAGCAACCATTTGTTAAGCACTTACTTAAGGGTGATACAAATATAAGCAAAAAGCCAGTCTCTTCCTTCAAAAAGGTAACATTTTATTGGAAGAAGATGACAATTAAAAAAAAAAAGAAAGAAAGAAAGAAAAGAAAGCTGGAAAGGGAGTAGGGGAGTTTAAGGGAATATTTACCTGCACAGTGAGGATATTAAAAAAGTACCCTCCCCCCCAAAAAATGGCCATATCTCTAAAAAATTTGCAACCTTATATACATATAAAAAATATCAACCTTCATAAAATATAAGATTGTCTCCTGTCTTCAAATCTAAAAATTCTGTGGCCCTTGTGGAAACACAGTAAACTTTATTCGGCAGGTCATAAGTTAATAAGTATATAAATATATATAAATACACATTATATTATATATATATAAATACACACATATGATATAACCTATTAATGGTTTAAGGTTGGAAAAGTGCTTTACATTTATCACAATTTCTCTTAAGGTAGCTGCTATGTTTATTCCCATTTTTTAGTTATGGCAACTAAAGCTAAAAAATGTTTTAAGTAACTTGCCCTCGGTCACACAATCCGACTCTTAAGGCAGGATTCAAATTCAGATCTTTGCTACATCCAAATTCAGCATTTTATCAACTACATTATCTGGCTTTTTGAGTATTTTCTGTTCCCCAGAATTATTCACTGGCATTACAAACTTCCAGATATAAAATCTTGATATATCTTCAGTATCAAAAACGATAAAAATATATACCATATATTTTAGTTTTGAATGCATTTTATAGTATCTTGATTTTTAAAAGGGCAGTATTAAAGATATAACAGGTATTTTAATTAAATCAAAAGATTCCATTTACCAAATATACTAATTTTTTTTTAAATAAAAGTTTATTTTATTTACTACCCTATTGATACAATATGATAATTGGTTCCATAATTGCCTGAAGGAACGAAAGTAGCTAAAAAACTGTTAGAGAGTAAGTGATAAGAAAGAGGGCAAAGTTCCATAGCTTCCTGGGTAAAAATTGATATAAAGTTATTGATCTGTTTGTAAAACATAAGTGTACATAATGTCAAAATTAACAACATTTAAGTTAGGTTGGAAAAGAGTCTTTACCAATTAAGTTCATGAATTTTGTGACCTATATAGTTGAGCTGTGAGTACATTTTTTAGAATAGAAATGATGACATGATGGTTTGGATTGAGATCTATACTCATACACAGAGTACCCACAGGTATCAAGATACATTTCACCAAAAACAGAAAGTAACTTCAAAGTCATTATATTTATGGTCAAAAGATAACCAAAGGGAAAATACAAAAATATTTCTTTTCCTCTTGAAAATTAAATACAAATTAAAACTTTATGTTAGTAGTTGTCAAATATTTTGTTATTAATTTGAAGTCTTCTTATTCCTTAACTATACCAACTTTACCATATACTCTTTGATCCCAAGACATTGGCCTCCTTCCTGCTTCTGACAATAGTTAGATACCTCACCTCTCAAATTCTAGAATTTTCTCTTATTGTCTCAACAGTTCCCCAAACTGTTCCTCCTCATCTCTACCTCCTAAGTTTCCTGGCTTCTTTCAGGTGACAATTAAACTCTACTTTCTGTACAAAGTCTTTCCTGATTGATTCCCCAATTATGCTAATGTTTTATTGATCATCTTTAATTTCTCGTCTATATTTCATGTATGTTTTTGAACTGTAGCTTCTTGATAGGAAGGATTTTTATCTGCATAATGTCTGGCACATAGTAGGTGCTTAATAAGTGCTTTTTTTTTTTTTTTTGACTGAATGCTGATCCTTTTTTGAATTCATGAGGAATCTTATAGAAAGATGATCTTTTCTGTATGGTTTGTGTTTTGTTATTGATGTTGAGAAAAACTTGTACTACTTGTACTACCATCAAGCATATGAAGAAGTGCTGTAAAGCACTTTTGATTACAGAAATGCAAAATTAAAACAATTCTAAGGTACCACCTCGTACCTCTCATGTTGGCTAGTATGACAAAAATGGAACATGCTGAATAAGGAGATGAAAAATGGGACATGCTTTGTTGGTGGAGCTGTGAAGTGAACCATTCTGGTTATAAATATATAAAATATATTTATATGTGTGTGTGTGTGTATGTATATGAATATCCCTTTGATTTCCAATTCTTTAAAAGAATTGGAAATCAAAGGGATATTCATCATTTGGGCATTGGCTAAATATGTTCTAGTATATGATTATAATGGAATATAATAAGAAATGACGAACAGGAAGATTTCAGAAAAACCTTGACTTACATGAACTGATGCAGAATGAAGTGAGCAGAACTGGGACAGCACTGCATGGAATAATAGCAATGCTATATTATCGACTTTGATTGACTTAGCTGTTCTCAGAAATACAATAAGCTAAGACAATCCCGAAGAACTAATGATGAAGCATTACTATCCATCTCCAGAGAAAGAACTGATATTGTTTGAATTATTGAAATATGCTAATTTTTTTATCTGATTCTTGCACAAAATAACTAATATGGAAATGTTTTACACGATTGCATATGTGTAACATATTTGAATGCTTACTGTCACAGGAAGGGGGAAAGGATAGAATTTGGAAATGCTAAAAAAAAAAAAAATTGTTCTAATTTTAACTGAGGGAAAAATAAAATATGAAAAAAAAAAAAAAGGTATAGTAAAATGAAGAGAGTGAGAGAGTGAGAACACCCAAAGGGTCAGTCACCAAGTTCATTTTTTTAAAACTGTATCAGCAGATTCTTTAGAAGACTCCTAAAAAGCAAGTATGTTTTAGAAGACACGAAAAGAGTATTAGTTGTACTTTTTAAAAATCTCTTATGGCAGGAAATAGTCTATAAAGATGTATACAAGTATATCTCAACATGACTACTTCAGGTTCTCTCCTGACATTTTTCTTTCTAAAGGATATTTTTTTGTCATCAGAATTGTGTCTTTTTTCTCCAAAAGTAAATAAGAACTAAACTTAAAAATGATCTCCACCATAAATATACATTTCCTTAAGAATATTAGCCAATGGGAAATGAATATAAACTGCTTGCATTTTTGTTTTTCTTCCCGGGTTATTTATACCTTCTGAATCCAATTCTCCCTGTGCAACAAGGGAACTGTTTGGTTCTGCACACATATATTGTATCTAGGATATACTGTAACCTATTTAACATGTATAGGACTGCTTGCCATCTGGGGGAGGGGGTGAAGGGAGGGAGAGACAAAATCTGAACAGAAGTGAGTGCTAGGGATAATGTTGTAAAAAATTAGCCTGGCATGGGTTCTGTCAATAAAAAGTTATTTAAAAATAAAAAAGAATATTAGCCAAATCTTGCTCTGTAAATAGAAACTTTAAGTAATTAATATTCATGTCATGGTTTGGTTTAGTCATGTCTGACTTTCATGACATTAGGGGTTTCTTGGCAAAAATACTGGATTGGTTTGTCATTTCCTTCTTTAGCTCATTTTATAGATGAGGAACTGAAGCAAACAGTGTTAAATGACTTGATCAGAGTCAACAGAGCTAAAAAATATCTAAGGCCTGATCTGAACTCGGGGAAATGAGACTTCTTGACCCAGTCCAGTATTCTATCCACTGCTCCCTAAGCTATCCATGTCATGAGTAGCTTGTATATTCTTTGTTTTTTTGTGTGTGTGTGTGTGTGTGTGTGTGTGTGTGTGTGTGTGTGTGTGTGTAAGAGAGAGAGAAAGAGAGAGAGAGAGAGAGAGATTGGTAACTTTGCTATCTTAACACAATTTATCTTAAAAAAAAATAAAGATTATTAGAGAACAGGTACTTTGTATAATATCCTCAAGGAATGCTGACTAGAGGTATAAGCTTATTAAATGTATATAAATTTGTGATCTTAAGAGGTTCAATCCTTTCATTTAATATAAAGGAAAATGAGTTTAGATGTTTTTTTCAAGGATATAGAGAGTCTAAATAACTAGTACATTCAAGATTTAACTTCAGATTCTCTATTATGCTATGGTGGCAGTAGCAGTGATGGTGGTGGTGGTAAAGATGATGATTCATTCAATGAATGTAAACTATTTGTAAGAGCTGTTCTGATTTTTATCTGTCTCCTTTGCCTTCAACAGTGCTTGACAAATGAATAAATGTTGAATAAATCAAGATGGAGGCAAAGAATTCTTTATTAGCTGCATAAAATATTTTCAAAATGTTAAAATAAATGGAGTTTCTCAACCTCTATTACTAATACTTTTCTTTTCAAATCATGAGTCAGTGCCAACTAATGTAGCCCTCGTTAAAATCCCTGATCCTTTTTAAAAACTATTTCCAATTAACAAATTCATTATTAAAATTTAATTCTCTCAGAATTAAAATGTTGACAACATTAAACTGTTAATATAACCTCCTCCACTGTTATTACTTAATAATTTTTTGCTATGTTATCTTCTACATCAGTGTAATTAACAATAGTCTGCTTACAGGAAGATAATGCTACTGGAATGAACACTAAACAGGGCAAAAATTTAAAAATGCAGCAGAGATAGAGCATATATAGTTCAGTATTAATCTTTATTTAGATTAGAATACTCTTTATTTAGATTAGAACTTTTTTAATCATGAAAAAGTTGTGATGAGACTGATATTTCAAGAGCAGAAAGAGCCATGTCCTTTCATGCAGACAAATACTTCAAATTTTAGCAACTATTTTCCATATAAAACAAAAGAGAAGAAACATACACAAGACAGCATAGTAATCTTTATGTATTTTGTCTATCTTTTTAAGAACACCATTTTTGTAGCATTCTACAATTAAAAGAATGAAGTTAAACTAGTAAAAAAAACAGTAAAAGAACTTGTCAAATGTTAATAAGGAACACAAATGAAAACAAAGAAAGCTTCTTTCATAAGTATATGAATATGATTATTTAAAACTATAATTTTATTGACATTTTGTCATCCTTTAATGGTGGGAGTATGACAAATTAACAAACATGAAGTAAAATTACAATTAAAATATAGCAAATATCTTAGTAGATTGAATTACCACTGCAGGATAATTATATTTGACAAAGATTCTAGTTCTCCTACTAAAAAGATAAATCTTTTAAGTTTAAAATTCTAAAGAAAACAAGATCGGGAACCTTTCAGTTATAACTAGGAAGAAAATGAGGGATGGAAATAGCATGTGCCAAGCAAGACAAACCACATCACCAGAGATGTAACTGGTCTAAATATTCTGGAAAGCAATTTGGAAATATGCCCCCAAAGGGCAATCAAATTATGTATAGCCACTACTACATCTGATCTGTATCTGTATCTATATCATAAAAAAAGAAAAAAGGACCTACATATACAAAAAGATTTATAGCAGCTTTCTTTGTAATGGCAAATAATTGGAAATTGACGAGATACTCATCAATTGAAGAATGGCTGAACAAACTGAGGTGTATGATGGAAAACTATTGTGCTATAAGAAATGAACAAGATGCTTTCAGAAAAACCTGGGAAGACTTAAATGAACCGATGCTGAATGATGTGAGCAGAACGAGGAGAATACTCTATAGAGTAACAGCACACACATTGTGTCATTATGATCAGATATGACAGACTTAGCTCTTTTCAGCAATACAATGATTCAAGACAATAACAAAAGATTCATGATGGAAAATGCTAACGCATCCAGAGAAAGAATTATAAAGCCTGAATGTAGATAGAAGCACATTATTTTCAGGTTTTTTGTTTTTTTCTTTCTTGGTCTCTTGAGGAGGGGGGAGGAAAGATAATAAAGATTTAGAACTCTAAAAATCTTATAAAAGAGAATGCTGAAAACTATATTCACATGTAATTGGGGGAAAATAAAATACTTTTTAAATGCAAAAAGGAAAAAAGAGAAAAAAACAAAAAAACAAAAAAACAAAACAAAACAAAAAAACAGCTACCACCATAGGACTTCAGTCTTCCACTGAACTCTGATAAGAGACAATTAATGGACTCTGAGCCGAAGAGCCTTTGGAAAAGCAATCTCCTTCCAGCCCAGCCCCTCCAGCCATCATAAAAGGGAGAAGTCATTTTCCTCATCACCATTAGCAATAACTGCTGACCAATTGTCACCGATAGGCAGATGGATATAGAAGCCCTAAGAGTGGCAGCAATCCTTAAATCAATGGTTGGACTCCTTCTAGTCCCTCACAAATATCATCAAGAAGAGCAATTCTTGCGGGGAAGGGCCAGTCATTCCCATCAGCTGTCACTGACTGCCACATGGGAGAAAGACAATTCAGCCTGACTGAGGCAGCTGGCACCAAGAGGGAGATAAGGGACAGCATGATTGGGTAAGTCAGACCATCTCCACCACTTTGACCACCATTTAAATTGTTCTTTAAATGTTTGATAGAATTTGATCTGTAAATCCATCTGGTCTTGTAATTTTTTTTCTTGAGAATTTAACTTAAAATTTGTCTTCCCAAGATTGAGTTTAAATCATTTCTTATTCTATTAATCTAGGCATTTCACATTTTTGTAAATATGCTTTTTTAATTGGCATATAGTTGGACAAATAACTTGTTTCTTCCTCACTAGTAAGGAATTAGCTTTTTTTCATTTTTGATACTAGTCATTTGGTTTTCTTTTTAAAAATTACATTAGCTAAAAGTTTATTTAATTCTATGTCTTCCCTCAGTAGTTTCTCCTTTTTTTATTAATGTTTTTTTTTTATTATATGTTAATCTATTCTGATTTTCAGATTTCTATTCAGCTGCTTCATTAAGGGTTTTTATTGCTTTTCTGTTCCTCTACTTATATATCCAATTACTTATTTATTCTTTTATTGATAAAATTGCTTACAAATTTTCACTTAAGAATTCCTTTGGCTATATCCCCAAAGATATGTTGTCTTTAATTATTGTCATTATCATTAATAAAAATGATTACATCCCAGTGGATTTGTTTCACTGCTGTCATTATCATTAATGGAAATATTTCTAATGTTTTCTCTATAACCCACTTATTCCTTGTCCCTTCAGCTTATGCTTACATTGCATTCTTTTGAAGACTTTTCTTTGTTCTTTGTTCTTCTAGATACACTTCCACTTACTAATGTCCTTCCCAAAAATTAACACACTATTCCAAATAAATTATGACAAGGAAAAGACACTATTGAATTTTCAACTTCCATGTTCTAGACAATGTTGTCTCACTTAATGCAGTCAAAACTCCATCAACTTTTTGAATTGATTATCACATTTTGGACTCATCTATTGAGTCAATGCCCAACCAAAACCCCTAGATTTTTTCATAGCAACAGAGTCAAGATTTACATTCTCTTTTACTTGTAAAGCTGATTTTTTTTTTGGACCTCAGGTTCAAAGCCTAAGGCTTGTTTGTGTCCATTCCATGTGATTAAATTTGAATAGTATTAAAAATCTATTAAGATTTTGTCTAACCAGTATAACATATGAGCTAAACTTCCTAAGTTTACAACTTGCATATTTGATAAATTTGCTATCTTGACTTTCATCTATTGATAAAATATTGAGTCACTGATTAAAATAAATAGGAACAGTACAAATTCTTGATTTGTTTGAGGATAGAGCTATCAAGTTGATATTGAATATTAAAGAAATATTAATACTCTTTGGATCTGGTATCTACTTTTTAAAATTTTTTTCAGTGAACAAAAATCTATTTTCTTTCTCTTACAATTCCTCCAATCCTAGAAGAAAAAAAGGAACAAAACTTTGTAACAAACACATGTCAAGCAAAATTAATTCCTACACTTATATCCCAAAGAAATACTAAAGAAGGGAAAGGGACCTGTATGTGCCAAAATGTTTGTGGCAGCCCTGTTTGTAGTAGCCAGAAACTGGAAACTTAATGATGCCCATCAATTGAAAAATGGTTGGGTAAATTGTGGCATATGAATGTTATGGAATATTATTATTCTGTAAGAAATGACCAGCAGGATGAATATAGAGAAGACTGGCAAGACTTACATGAACTGATGCTAAGTGAAATGAGCAGAACTAGGAGATCATTATACACTTCAACAACGATACTGTGTGAGGATATATTCTGATGGAAGTGGATTTCTTCGACAAAAAGAAGATCTAATTCAGTTTCAATTGATCAATACTAGACAGTAGCAGCTACACTCAAAGAAAGAACACTGGGAAATAATGTAAACTGTTTGCATTTTTATTTTTCTTCCTGGGTTATTTTTACCTTCTGAATCCAACTCTTCCTGTGCAACAAGAGAACTGTTCAGTTCTGCACACATATATTGTATCTAGGATATACTGTGACATATTTAACATGTATAGGACTGCCTGCCATCTATGGGAGGGGGTGGAGGGAAGGAAGGGAAAAGTCAGAACAGAAGGGGATGCAAGGAATAATGTTGTAAAAAAAAAAAAAATTACCCAGGTATGGCTTCTGTCAATAAAAAGTTATAATTATTTAAAAAAAAATTAATTCCCACATTAACTGTCTCATTCTACATAGCCATTCATCATCAGTTCTCATTGTGTTCACAAGAGTTCTTAAATCTTTCAAAGTTATTTGTTTTTAGCACATAAGTAAAAAAAAAAAAAATATTATCCAGGTATGGGTTCTGTCAATAAAAAGTTATAATTATTTAAAAAAAAATTAATTCCCACATTAACTGTGTCTCATTCTACATAGCTGTTCATCATCAGTTCTCATTGTGTTCACAAGAGTTCTTAAATCTTTCGAAGTTATTTGTTTTTAGCACATAGGTAATTCTCTTTATAATGCTTACTTTACTAGGAGTCGATTTACAAGTTTTCCAGTTTCCCTAAAACTGATCTTTGTATTCTTTCTTTCAGGACAAAAGCATTCCATTGTATTCAGAGACCATAATTTGTTGTCATTCCATTAAGGGCCAGAACTTGAAATAAGGTACTAAGTGGAATTGAGAAAACAATGGTTATCTAGTTTAGCAAGGGTCAGTATGACTGATTTAATCTTAAGACAAATAATGGTTTCCTAGAGATATAATGATTGGTTTATACTCAGTGTAGAGCACATAAGCTGGGACTCAGAAAGCCCTTAGTGAAAGAAAGCTTTCAGAAGGCAGAGAAGACAGGTGGGAGCTCAAGCTCTCAGAACCAAGGACAGACATTCATTCGATCTTCAGTCAGGCCACTGGTGGCAGGCTCTCCTCCTACACTTCCCCACTGAGACCAAGGCTGATCTGAAAGGCTCTCCAGAAAGTTGCCCAGCCCCAGGAAGGAGATAATAAAGAATCTGGACTATAAGAAAGCTAACTGGGCCCCAGGAAAGGAGACAAGAGTTTGAAAGAGATAATAAAGGATTTGGATTTTAACCCCAGCTACTCAGATTACTGAGCTGAAATGAAGGTTGCTCCCATAGATCCCAAGAAAACAAAAACAAAGAACATTACAATTCCCCAATTGATGGGCACCTTTGCTGGATCACTTTCTACTTGCTTTAATCACACTGGGCTGTATTAATTAGGCCTACTAGTTGTATTGTTGGGTTAGGAGGGAATGTACAATTTTGTGCGCAGTTCCAAATAACAGAACAGCTGGAGCAACTTCTCTATTTTTTAACCAATACCAAATTATTCTGGTAATGACTCTTTTGTAGTAGTTCTGATACCTAGTACTGCTAAGCTACTTTCCTCCCCATTTTTCTTGTCATTATGTCCCTTGAAATTCATGAATTTTTGTTCCTCCAGATAAACTTTTTTTTCTAGCTCTATAGAGCTATGAGCAATGAATATTTTCCCATTTATTTAAGTCTGTCTTTATTTGTATAAAGGATACTTTGTATTTGTATTTATACAGTTCCTATCTGTGTCTTGGAAGATAAAATCCCATAATGTCCTGTATTAAATAGAATTTGAATTTCTATATCTTCCTCTTGGATTCAGAAATTGCTAATAATTCACACTTCTTACATGTTGCTACTTTGTTGACACTGTTAATTTTTAGTTGCTTTTCTAGATTTATCTAAATAAACTATCTTACCTTCAAAATATGATAATTTTCTTCCCTCTTTGCCTGTATTTTCCCCCAATTTTTCATCTTATTGCTACAGTTAATATTTCTAAACTTATGTCAATTAGTAGAGGGGAAGTGGAGATCCTTGCTTTACTTCTCTTATTACAAAGGCCTCTATGTTTCTACTTCATATGTAATGTTGGCTCTTGGTTTCAGATAGATAATTCTTAATTATTAGATAAAATATAGGTCCATTTCATGTTTTTAGCATTTTTAATAGGAATATTATTATAAGATAATGTTTCTTGTCAAAAGGTCTTGTCTTTCTTCATCTTTTGTCATAATACAATGCACAGAGTGTTCAGAGACCCCAAGCACTTTTGAGGTGAGGGCTTGCTAAGTCAAGGCTGCTCACCCAACTTTAATACCTATCTCTCACCCATTCTCACCTGTGGCTCCATGAAGTTCTAGCATGTGTAGCGGCCACACGCTGGTTAAAATGTCTTGGCAGATGAGCTAAACCAGGTTGAGGATATCTGACAGGCCTCAAAACTCTTGTGAGGGAGTGAGAGGGATGTCTATTCCAAGCGTGTGAAGACTTCTTCTGACCAAATGGGTGGATAAGAACAACTTGTTCCAATGGCCATAAAGGTGGCTGAAGCAAGCGCTGTGGAACACTCAAAGCTTGGTGAGACATTGAAGACGCCAAGGTCATCCACTGCATCCCAAGCCATCGCGAGTCGTCTTGATTTTTGTCTTGCCACTGGACTTGGAAGACTCTGGAAGAGAAAGTGAGGCTGGTAACTTTGTACAACTCTGCCTCACTCAAATCCAATTCATGCTTGTGTCAAGACATCACCCCATGATGTCACTGGTGCTCTTCAAAAACGAAGGATGAACATTAAGTTTTGTTGCCTGTAATTTTTTTATTCTACTGGTAGTTTTTCTAATATTGAACTATCCCCTGCATTCCTAATATACAATCTAACCTGTTCATTATATGTAATCTTTGTGACACATTATTATTTTTAATTTGCTAATACTTTGCACCTCAGCTCTTTTAAAAATTCTTGCTTCATATTTCTTCCAGGAATTCTAGTTGACCTTGTGGCTACTTTTTCTTTGTGTCTTTATAAGTCTGTTGAAGTCATTCTCTTCTTCCAAGTATGTCTTGAATGTCTTTTTGTCTCCATAACAATTCTTAATGGTGGATTTTTTTATGCTATTCATTCTTATAATCTTTCTTCCTAAACTTGAATTTCATGTTAGGGTCCAGTTCTGTGTACTTCTGGAGAAAATATATAAGACTTGTTTAGTCCTGATTTGAATTCTCTGGGTTCCTGCTGCTGTTTTCTTCAAGTATTCTGTGCTTTCTTCTTCAAAGGTCTCACAAACAGCTCAGGCCTATGATCTACAGACTTAAAGTGTGCTCAAATCATTATGATTTTTGGTTTAAACCTGATTACTGTCCTCCTGCATGAGCTTTTGCAAGTTCTTCTGACCAGGGTTTGAGTCTGAGCAACAATGCTGTAGATTTGCCCTTGCCCTACAGCAGGCATTCAGCTAGCTGCAAAATTATTTAAGTTCATAGTGATTGAACTACAGATTTAGCCTTGGTCTGAGTATCCCTCTCTGATTAAAAGGCAAAAATCTAAAATCTGGCTGTAGAATAAGAACCATACAGCTGCTACTTACTTCAATTTCTGTTTTGTAAAGTAAATACACAGCCTCAGGCCCAGGTCAGATGCCCCTTCTTGCAGGTCCTCTCCTCAGTCCATATTAAGTCAGAGCAACAGAGCTATTAGTTGGATTCTGTTCCTTCCACATGCCTAAAGTTAGATCCATTCCCTTCTAGATCCATTATTACCACTTGCTCTAGTTATGGCATAGCTTCATCCGACTTAAAATCAGTATCAATGCCTTCTTGGCTAGAATAGAGGTCTACTATCCAAAGATCTAAGCTAATCTAAGCTGAAAAAATGACTTGTTTTCTTTTTGGATATCCCCCTCACAACTTAAGTTTGTAATTTTTTAAAGATGTTGGAATGGAGTATTTGTGGAGAACTGAGATATACTGATTCTTCACTGTTTCTCTTATTCACCAATCCAAACGACTACACTTTTAGTTTCTATTTATCTATCCTGTTAGCAAGGATAGCATAAGAGACTGTCAAATATTATGCAATAGAGGTAAACCTCATACTCTATTATTTCCCTATCAGAAAAAGAAATGAGGTTATTCTAGCATGGTCTATTCTAAAAGCTATGTTGTCTTTTGATGATTACTACTTTGTTTTCTAGAACTTCACTACTAATTCTTTTAAACATTTTTAAAAAGAATTTCAGCAAGAATTTAGGTTAAATTTACTGAATTACATTTTGCAAGTTTTGCATTCTTCTCCCTATTTTGAAAATTCAAAATTTTACCTTTTATGCTTTTAACACCCATTCTATATGATCTTTCAGAAATCATTAACAATAGCTCCGGACTCAAATCCTTCAGTTCTTTAAATACCTGAGCTTGAAGTAAATCTCAGTCTAACTTCTTAAACTCATCCTCAGCAATGACTACTATCTCCCTACTATTCTTTAGTTTCAACTTCCCGGTTAGACAATTTTTTTGTCTTTTTCCACTACAAAATTATTTTACCTGGAAGAAAAATATTACAAAGAAAGGAAAAGCTGAGTATGTATGCTTTCTCTCAATTTTTTATCATTCCATCTATAAAGCTACTGTCTCAATCCTCTTTTGACCTTCTTTTCCTTGGAACAGTTCTTTCACAATGCTTTGTCATTACCATTTTTGACAATGCTTATCTTCACCTCATACAGAGCTTTAGTTCTATTAAAATTCTTAATATTTTCTGTTATTGCTTTATATTCAGTATTACTTCCTTTGAGTTTGTGTGTGTACATTTATACATATATTTGTAAGATGACTGAATTTCTTCCATATTTACATTGGTTCCTTCCTTTTTCCTTCTTTCTCATCAGAATTATTTCTCTTAGTGTAACCAAATTTCACTTTTAAGAGTTTTTTTCCCATGGGCTGACATATCCTATACATTTCTAGTCAATAGGATACACGATCTTTTCCCTAAATCTTTTAAAATCTGTCCTAAGATCCAGAGTTCATTGTCAGATTTTTTTTTTTTTTTTTTTTTTTTTGGCTTTCTGTTCCTTTATTTCCAGCGCTGGACTTTCTGGGTTCAAATCCCATTCAGATTCTAACTAGCTATGTGGCCAGTCTCATTTTCCTCACTTGTAAACTGGAGATAATAATAATATTTACTTCACAGGTTTGTTGTGAAGATCAAATGATATTTGTAAAGCACTTTGTAAACGTTATTATTATTAATCAACTTGATCTTACCTTTTTCTGTGGAGTTTAGATAGAAATAATACTGAGATGAGGCCTTACCCTGTTATTCTTTTGTATTTAATGTTCTGCAGACAATTATATATGTGAATGAAATAATGCTTTTTGTACTAAAATCAAGTACTGGAACACAGACTCCCTGAAAGTATCTCTAGTACAACTCTAATAGCAGATAGATTAACAGGAATGACAGTTATCTCAGTGTGCTTCCAAGTGATTTTAATTTCTGCTAGATTTCTATATTTTTAAGGCCCTTGGTGTCCACATAGCTTAAAAGTTAGGAGTATTTAGGGGCAGTTAGGTGGTGGATAGAGCACCAGCCCTGAAGTCAGGAAGACCTGAGTTCAAATCACGTCTCAGATACCTGACATTTCCTAATTGTGTGATCCTGGGCAAGTCACAACCCTAATTGCTTCAGGAAAAAAAAAAAAAGTTACTCAGCATAGCAACATCTATTAGACATGTTATTAAATTTTGTAGCTCTGTTTTATCATTAAAGAATAAAAGTTAAGTATGACTTAAAACAAAATATAATACACAAGTTAGCTGAATACTATTTAATTATTGAGAAAATGAACATTCTACTATACTGTCTTGAGTGAAGGACTGTGATGTATGCATTATTGTACATGCTGACAGATTATTCTGTTAAGTTTTGCTGAACTGTTTTCCCCTTTCTTTAAACTTTGTTTCATGGAATGATTTATTAGTATTGGTATATTTTAATTGGTATAGTTAAGGAATAAGAAGACTTCAAATTAATAACAAAATATTTGACAACTACTAATATAAAGTTATAATTTGTATTTATCTAATTTTCAAGAAGAAAAGAAATATTTTTGTATTTTTCCTTTGGTTATCTTTTGACCATAAATATAATGACTTTGAAGTTACTTTCTGTATTTGGTGAAATGTATCTTGATACCTGTGAGTATTTCTTAGATTCTGGATAACAATATCTTTGTTAAGACTGATATTATTTTGTAAATTCTCTCAAATATCAGAGTAACTGACATTCTAATATTGCCCCCAACAGGATTGCTGCTACTTTGAACATACAGTTCTCTTTACAATTTACAATGATTGATTCTGACTTCCAATTAATTAATTTTGGCTGATTAATAATCCTTTGTTCACAATATTATAAAGATCAGGCAAACAAAAATCCTAATTGTTCCTTTAATAACTTATATTTCTATATATAAAATGGCTATTTCCCTCTTCTTAAGGTCACAGTCATTTGTTAGGTATACTCTCTTATAACCGAGGCCTAAACATGCTTTTTAGATGCCAATGAATTGATAACCTAGAATGTATCTATGATTTATATGTAAATATATTTAAAAGTTTCAAATATTTAAAACATTACCATATAACTAAGAAACACATAACTGGATAAAGTAATGTATCTATAAAATCATGTGAAAAGGTTGACTAAATTTATTTGTTAATTGAAATTATTTTAAAAAATACTTAGACAAACTGTACCAAAAATCTTACTTTTATTTTTTTAAGCTACTCATTATTTTTGTGCAATAATGGTAATTGGACAGGGTTTTTCTTGTTGTTCTTGCTTAGAGTATAATTGTTCCAAAGAGAGATAGAAGCTTATCAATACTGTACTCTAAGTCTGAAAATACATCATTTAATTTTGAAAACTAAATTATTTTTCTCTCGTGTCAAATTCTATGTGAAGAATGATTTCTTCTTCCCCCTTCTCCCCCCCCCCCCACCCCAGGTGACATGAGAACTATTAGGAAATCTAATTAGGAAAATTTGTGGTTAAATTTAAAAAACAAAAAATCTTTCTCAGATGATACTTTTAAAAATCCATTAATCTATTAATGCCCAGGAATTTACAGAATGTAGCCAGCCAATGAAATGATGACTAAAACTTTTAGATTTTCAGAGTTAAGTTCCCTTAACAGTAACCAGAACTTTTATGCATAAACTCCCTGGACACTAACTGAAACTTTTATTCTTTGTCATCCTGATACTCATAATAACTTTTCATTAATTGCTCTATTTCCCTGAGGGCTAATTTGTAGATCAACTATTCTATACTCCTGCTGACTCTAATACAAATTGATATGTATATTCTGCAAAATGAAAGGAAAACAAAACAGAATCCTCTAACAAGAAAGTCAAACTTTTGTTAAGTTAGTTTACTGAAAGAGAATGAGAAAACAAACCAAAAAAAAAAAAAAAATCCACAAAAACTGTTGTAAGTCCAATAAACTGATGTGAAAATTTCTCAATTTACAGCACTTGACAGGTGCTAAAAGAAAAGCATCTTTAATTTTAATGTGTTGTTAGGACCTCTTTAGAGAGACTGTACAAGTTATTAACAAGGTCCTCTGAGACAGGAGACGGGTAATTAACAAGACCTATGGAGATATAGTTTAGGTAATTAACGAGCTCTTATGCACTGGACACAGGATAACACATAGAGAATCCAATAGTTAAACGTGAACAGGTTGGTATGACATGATCAGATGTAGAAATCAAGTTCTTTTCAGGTCCCTGATAAGACTTTTAAAAAATGCTTCTTAAATTGATATTCCTTGTAATAGAATGATTCTTATAAATCAGTATCCAAGTTTTAAAATTATTTCAATAGAATTTAATTTTGATTTGACATCTAGAAGAATAGTAGGGGAGCCTATACATGTGTAAACTTAGTAGTCTTAATTAATCATCCACTGAATGCTGTTTGAGAAACATTCCATATTTAAAAACAGAAAAAACAAAATTTTCCATTTGTTTAAGTATGTTGCCATCTCTATAGCTGGTAGGGTGATCTACCTTTGGATTCTAAATTAAATCACAATACACAGTCCCTGACAGTATCAATACTAAAAAGTGACTGTGTCATAATTCTGTCTTAGATCTAGATTTTGTATAAAAATATCATGAGGATCTCTTGGTCCCAAAGCCTTGCAGATCTATGCTCTACAATAGCAAGATGTTTAAGGCTAAAGTTGGGGAGGGGGTTTTACCTCTGAAAGAAATATCCAGAAATCTGATCTGCTATTCAAAATGCATAAGAGACATATGATAAACCCAATTTTGATATTTTGTTCTGTGTCTAGCCTGTTATAGCTAGAAGTCCAATTGCATAGCCATCTCTTTTCCCATTGCTTTTTGTGGAAATAATCTGATTCCAGGAACTGAGGATGGAACAAATCAGTGTTCTATACCTAAAGAGTTATACATATTTTCTTTACAGTACTAGAGTAATTCAAACTACTCATTTTAGATTTTTCCTCTATATTTAATTATATTCTAATTTTGCTAGGTTTATGCAAACAGAAATAACTCAAAATTCAAACATATATAAGTTTCTAAACAATAGCTTATCCTTTATATGGCATTATTCTCCATATTTTGGGTTTTTTTTTAATTGGAATTTTATTTTAAAAGGCTTCCCTCTCACACTTTCTGTCTCAGTTTTTTTCTTTTAATAAAGCCTTTAGATTTTTTCCATTTTCCATTTCTTCTTTTCTACTGTATTTTTTCTTTTCTTTTACTTTATCTGTACTTTTTTGATTTTACATCGTCATCTTTACTAAATACTTCCTTTCCACACCTCCTATTTAGCTGTCACATATATATATGAAACAACTTTACAGTAGAGGAAAAGGATCAACATATCATTCCTTATCTGATAGTATATGCAACATTCTGTACTTATCCTACATCCTTGAAGGAGATGAGGGAACAAGTTTTTTCAATATTTTTTCAGTATTACACTTGGTCATTACAATTACCTAAGGTCCATTTTGACCCCCTCCCCCCTCCTCCCTCCAATTTACATTGCTGTAGGTTTTCTGTGTGTTCTTTTCTGGTTCTGCTTTTTCATCCTGCATTAACTTAGGTTTTCCCATAATTCTCTGAATTCTCATCACCATTTCTTACTGTAGAGTACTATTACATTACAGTCATGTACTGTGTATTGTTTAGCCATCTCCCAGTTGTCAAATACTTTGTTTCTAGTTTTTTGTAACCATGAATAAGTGTTACTATATATGGGACCACTTTTCAGAATATGGACATTTTAGTCACTTTTTCTTACAGTTTGGTTGTACCAATTCAATTGGAGCAATGCTATAGTATGCCTGCCTTTTTATAGCTCCCCTGACACAGATTTTTTTCCAAATCTCTTGTCATCTATGCCAGCTTGTTGGCTGAAGAGATGAAATTTCAGTTTTAATTTGCATGTGCTATTATTGGTAATTCAAGGCAGTCTTTCAAAAGGGGACCTATTCATATCTTTGACAATTTAGACACTGGTAAATGATTTTCAATCTTATATGTCTGTTAATTTCCACATACCTTGCATAACACACCCTATCACAGATATGTGATGCAAAGATTTTTTTCACTCTACATTTTCCCTAATACTACATTATTTTCATTCATGCAAAAGTTTTCTAGATTCATAAACTAGGAATTATTTTATCTTCTGTATGCACCTCTATTTGAATGGATGAAGCACTTATAAGGAAACCAGTGGTAAATGCTAAGCATTCCACAAAGAAAATTAAGACAGGCCCTGTTCTCAAGGAATTCACATTGTAATAGTGGAGAACACTACCTATGGGAAGTTTTCAGCCAAATCTCTTAATCTTTGATGTACAGCCTCCTTAATATCATTTTTGTTGCTAAAAATAATTTACCAATTTCTGATGGTGAATTATTTAACAATACTAAGAATTTAGTGGGAAGTGGGAAGAACTTTCCTTTCTGTACAGAAACAGAATCTCTATACAGGCTACTTCCCAGAATGATGGCTGAAGGTAATGAGACATAAACAGTGCTATTTCCTTCATCAAAATTTGAGTGAAAATGGTGGTCAGAGTGGTGGAGATGGTCTGACTTTGCTAATACATGCTCCCCTCCATCTCTCTCTCGGAGTGTCTACTACTTCAGCCAAGCTGGCTTGTCTACCCCACATGTGGCAGTTTTCAGAGGAAAAAAATCCAAGTAATCAATGGCCACATGAAAAAATTTTTGAAATTTTGAAAATAACTACAGATTTGTACATCAAAATAACTCTGAGCTTTTGCCTCAAGATCCATCAGATTGAAAAAGATGACCAAAAAAGAAAATAATAAATATTGGAGGAGCTATGGGAAAACAAGTATATTATTCCATTGTTGGGGAAGCTATGAATTGGCCCAGTCATTTGGAAAGCAATTTGGAATTATTTATATAACTACTAAATAGCTATAAAACTGTGTATAACATTTGCCTTAATAATCAATAACCCTACATCTATAGTCTGAAGAGATCAAAGAATGTGGAAAAGGACTCATATATACAAAAATATTTTTATGCCAACAATAAATTAAAAAACAAAAAAATGTGTATCAAGGAATATCTTAACAAATCATGATTTATGATTTGATAAAATGTTATTGTACTATAAGCAATGGTGAAGGAGATGGTTTCAGAGAAACTTGGGACTTGTATAGAATGATGCAGGGTGAAGTCAGGAGAACAGTTTATACAGTAATAACAATTTGGGAAACATTCAGAAATTTTAATTAAACATAATAACCAAATACAATTTCAGAGAATTCATAGTAAACATGCAACCTATCTACTAAACAAGTGATAGACTCAGAGATCACACAAACTTTTTTTTTTTTTTAAAAGACATGGCCAATTAGGAAATTTGTTGTTTCACTATTCATGTTTGTACGTGTAATTTTGTTTCTTGTTTTCTCAATGGGGGTAAAGGAGGTAAAAAGGAGAAAAGGTAGATCTTCATCTTTGAAAATAAAATTTAATTTAAAAAATAGATAGGTCTGGTCATATACCCTCCTCTAACTGAATAAACTTCAGCAGCTTCCTATTATTTTAAGGATCAAATAAACTTCTATTAAAGTCCTTCCCAACTTATTCCTTTTTTTTTTTTTTTTTTTTGGCTGAGGCTAAGTTAAGTGACTTACCCAAGGTCACACAGCTAGGAAGTATTGAGTGTCTGAGACCAGATTTGAACTCAGGTACTCCTGACTTCAGGGCTTATGCTCTATTCACTGCACCACCTAGCTGCCCTCAACTTATCCCTTCTTATCTTTTTAGTCTCATCACATAGTATTTCTTTCCACACATACTAGAATCCAGCCATACTGGTTTACCTGTTATCAACCCCTATCACTGTGCCTTTGCTTTGACAAAATATGTACTTGAATTCTTGATTTCGTTCAAGACTCAACTCAAATGCCACCTTGTATGTTGTCTTACTGAACCTCCAGCTGATAGTGCCCTTCCTCAGCAATTAGCATACTGCCTGACCAATAGTAGGAGCCAAATGAATGTGTACTGATTAACTCTCCTAAAACGATCCTAAATTCTTTCTATATATAATTCTATATATACTACATACCAAAATGTTGTCTTCCTCACAAGTAGGATGTTTCATTTGTATCTTTGTATATCCCTAGCACTTGGCATAATGCCTTAGATGTTCTCAAAAAGTACTTAATAATTGCTCAAGGAATGACTAATTTAAGTATACACAAGTAATTTTGGGACAAGGAGACATTAATAGCCTTGGGAATTAGGAGAAGCCTCCTGTAGAAACTGGTGTTTACGATGAAATTTGAAAGAAATTAAAGATTCCTAAAAAGAGGCTTAAAAAGAATTAAATTCCATACATGGGAGTCCAGATTGTACAAGGGATAGAATGATGAAAGATTTAATATCATGTATGGAAAAGAAAACCAGTTTAAATTGATAGTACAATTCATGTAAAGTGGTAAAGAATATCAAGCTAGAAAATGAAGACATACATATAAAAGTGATCAATAAACATCAGCACCAGTGTTTCTTATGTGCAGTGCTGAAGAAATTAAAAAGACAATGGCCAACTCCCAAAAATTGAAAAGATGAAGAAACTTTTTCTTCTGATGTATATTATCATCTCTACAAGTCATTCTTAGAAAGTTGCACAGAGCATTAGGTTATTTTCTAAAGTTTAATCCAAATTTTAAAGTCAAGTTACCTACCTTTTACCTTTTTATACACTATCAATACAAATTAGCTATTACTGTGTTTCTGTTCTACATTTTTAAATTATGAAATTTCAAAAAAATCATAATCCTGAAGATCTATACTATGGCTTTTTATTATATATTTTGCCATGCTACATGATAGGGCTTGAAAAATCACAAACACTGTGACATGTCACTTGAAAGAAATCTCATCTGAAACTATAGAGATGTGCTTTATTTTTTTCAGTTGATACACTATTGCATTTTATAGTATCTTGAAAACAGATTCAAGGTGTCAGATAGTGCCCTTTATCGTGGAAATAACTGACACAAGTAAGATATTCTAAGGATCAAATGTCAAAATCACTAGACACATAGTAGAAAAAATGGTAAGCATGGGGATAGGGAAGGGTAAATCATGAGAAAGGATACAGAGAAGAAAAAGATGGAATATGGAAAGGCATCACTACTCTCTTTATTTTCCTACATTTCTCCCCAAAAAAATATTTTATCTAGAAATTGGTAAGATAATTTTTGAATTTTCTGAAAAGATCCTTTAAAAATTATTCTGTCAATATTCGATGCCCTAATGCTTTGGTTTAGAATGTTTTCTTTCCCCACTCCCCTTTAGCTTTTATTTCCTTGAAAGCCAAAAAATTCTTTCTGCTTACATTTTGAAGTTAGTTCCTAGATTTCAAACATATTTGTCAATCTATGGTATTTTAAATTTAGTTTACCATTATTAAAAATAAGTCACCGATAATCTAATTCACCTATGTAAAATTTAACTACATACTGAAACAGCTGTTTTAATAGAAAATTCTGCATTTTCTTTGAAATAAGCTACTGGAAAGCCTAGATGACTAAGTAGAATTCCTGCATTCAAAACTCTTGATTGCATTTACACTGGATTAGATGAAAATGGCCCTATCATCCCAGATTTGATAACACACTGACTTCATCTGAGCAAAACAATCTTTAACATTTTATAATTTAAAAAACTTTATCCTCCTACTTTTCATTTATTTTAAATCCTACTATTTCTTCTTTTTTTTTACCTAATTGGAATTTAAAGCTCCTCAAAACTCATTGAGGTCCTTTAAAATAATCATCTTATTTTAGGCCAAACTTTTGCATAAAAAACTGAATAAGAGAAAAAAGAAAAAAATGGAAAAGGTTAAGAAATTATAGTATAAAGGAAAGAAAACTTAGAATTAGTTAGAAAACCTGGGTGTCTTTTATAAAGCTGTATGCTGTCAACTAATTATATATAGCATGTTACAAAACTTTAATGCTTGTTAAATGTTAAACATTTATGTAATATGTACTTCAATTTCCATATCTCTAAAATGAATCCTTATTCATAATTAGTATTGATGTTTTTATTTTATGAAATGTAAAACTATGGTATGCTGTACACTAATCTTTGGGGATTTAGTGAAATGAGACTTATTACAATATCAAGGAAATAAGTTGTTTTAAAATAAGATATACATATATATATATATTTGTAATTCTCAATGAAATGAAATGGCAATACTATCTTGAATAATAACAATAAACTTCTTTGGGAACCATGTTAAGAAATTCCACTAGATTTTTTTTAAGCCATAGCAAACCACCTAATCTTTCTCAAGGCAAAAAAAAAGCATACATTTCTTCTAAATTTTTAGTACCGATTCTGCTTGACAGGTCTTTCTATCCATCAGAGCTCAAACACAGAAAACAGATAATGAAACATTTTTCAACAGAATCCCTATTGAGAGAGAGAGAGAGAGAGAGAATGAATGAGAGAGCGAGTGAGACAGAGACAGAGACAAAGAGAAAGAGAGAGAGACAGAGAGAGAGACAGAAACAGAGATATGGGGTAAGGTGACAGGAAGGTAGTGAAAAGAGAATAAAGCCAAGTTTTTGAAATCAGTCAATTATCTCTAAGAATATGATGCAATGAATCCATAGTTACATAGCAAAATCTCAGCATTGCTTTTCCAAACAAAATTTCTGCAAATCTCTACAAATAAATATTTTCATGTTTTTCAACCTCTGATACTTCCCTTAAAAATACAGAATGAATGCATATATTCCTTGACATATATAGACTAGTATAGGAATATATATAATACTATATATTCACACTATATGTGAATCAGGTATTCTGAATTCTACTTCTGGCTTTAAACTTGATAGTGCTATGATTTTATATAAATCACCACATGAGCAACAGTTACTCACTTGGAGTCTTAAAGGATATTACAAGAATTAAGAAACATTCTTACAATATAAAAACCTTCTAAGGATGGCTACTCATCCAAATATCAAAGCAATATGAAGTTTAACTTGAGATATAAGGTAGTTGCTTTCAAAATGTAACCTATATTAGTCTGCTCCTGCTCTTAAAGCATGTGGCACAGGTTGGTCTTTTAAAACATTATTATCTACAATATAATAATCTTACTTTAAGACAGAAAATTCTAAAATGAGTAAATAAGGATACCCATCACTATATCTCATCAAAAAGATTAACATTCATTCCTTAAATTTTACCAACTTTTTAAAAGTATAAGAAAATACATGAAAGATTTGTTGTCCCACTGTAATTGCAAAGTATAGAAGAACCACTGTAATGAGGAGCAAAAGTACAGCCACAAAAAGAGACTATAAACAAAAGTCACAAATCAAGTGAAATAAATAAGGAGCAAAGCAAAAGTATTTAAAATAATTAAACATCTGGGGGGTTTTATTCCTTCATTTACTTTACTTTTCAAAACACCATACTCCCCTCCAAGATTAAGCTTACCTAGAAGATGGCATCATGTTTGTAGTCCTGAAGTTTGTTGTAAACGGGTTAGTAGAATCATAATCAAAATAATCCGGGCGATTTTCACCAAATGCATTAGGTGATTTCAAGTCACAAGAGCTGTCTGATCCCCCATTGCTAAGTTTGTCAGACCTCCTGCTATCCTTTTTCCCAGTCACTCTTTCAAAAAGACTAACTTTCTCTCTTTTCTCTCTTTTATTTTCTTTTTTGACTTCAACTGGTTTTGAAAATAAATTCATACCACTGTCCCAAGATTCACTGCTTTCTTCAAATGGATTTTTTTTTCTTGGCAGTGTTGCAAATTTTTGGGGTAATGAAGCAGTCACATTTGTAAATGGGTCATTTTGTGTTCCAAAAGACGATTCACCTTCATCAACTATGCTGTCAGGTTGGTTGATTTTAGAAGTATCAGCACTTAATGTTCTTCTATGTGGAGATTTGAGACTTCCTGCAAACAATTTTGTAGTTAATACATAGCCAGTGAGACATTACATCATACTATTTGACACATTCAGTGTGCACGCTGGTTCTGTTTTTAGAAGTTGAGTAATTAGTTATTTCCAAGATATTAACCTTAAAAATAATCTTGTAAAATAATTCATTTTAAGACGCCACTGTATAATGGTACAAAGGTTCTAAGCAAATGACACTTACAGCATTACTAAACATGTGCCTAATAAGCTCTTCACTTCAGACAAAGCATGATATAAACAAACTAGTGTCAGTGTATCTTCTTGGTATGAGAAAGCTATAAAGTATTTCAAGGATTTGTGTGTTTTTTTAAATCATTTACTATTAAACTCATTTTTAATATGCAGGATTTATTTTCAAAGACATTTTTGACCCCAGAAAGTATGTATTTTGTAACACAATTTATACAGAATTAAATGTTATAAAGTCTTCAATATGAAAAAATAGCAATAAAAGAGAATTAGACCATAAAAGGAAGTTTTAAAACTGAAGAATTCATGCTGAAAATTTGCTATAAATAGAAATGAATTTATATTACTTACTAATAAAAGGATTGAGAACTCATTTTAAAAAAAACTAAAAGAAAAAAAAAGCATTTTCCAACTTAAAAAACTATATGTAAGAAAATCAAAGGGTGGTTTAAACTTCTATCAAAATATCTAGTAAAACATTTCACTTACCACTTTCCTCAACAGATTCAAATGACTCTAATTGGCGCCTGAAAAGATGTGTATGACCAATTGTGGTAGTCTTCAATTTCTCTGAAGAAACATGTGATGCAGTTAAATCAGACATTGAATGAGCTGAAGAAAGTCGCTGAGGTCCCAAAAGAAAAGGCTTTTTTGGTCTGGATTTCATCTGTATTTCACTACTTGAAAGTTCAGTGTTAGCATCAGGCATGTGAGTACTTGGAATGATTGCTGAAGATGTATCAGAAAACGTCCCATCATTCTTTCTACCTTTCATTTTATCTTTTAGTTTTGCAAAAGGAGATCTTGTTTTGTCCTTCATGGATAGATCAAACATACTGGCTGTCATATTGTTCCTCATAAATTGAATGTTGACCTTTATTTGTCCTCTGTCTTTGGCTCTTTTCCCTTGTTTGGATTCTAATCTAAACCACCTTAAAAAAGAAGGGAAAAAAATGGGCTGCATCAGACATTCAGCTATGTTCATTAGATTTATTATTTGCACAGTATCACCAAATACTCAAAAAAATTTCCAACCAAGGTATCTTTGAACCCTTAGATTGATGTAACAAAATGCTGACAAGACTACAAAACATAACTTACAAAGTTTGTATATTTTAAATTTCCTTTAAATAGAACTTTTTGCACTACCCATCACCTACTCTGCCCCAACTCAAATGTAACTAGCCATAGGTCTACAAGTTTCTTCTGATATTTTAAAGTGCAGTACCTTCCCTTAATTTCTTAAATCAAAAAGAAAAAAAAAATTATGGGAGAATAGCAACTATTTCCAAAATAAACACATGCATCCAGCCAATCTATATTAAAACATTCCAATATAAGAATATTATAAAAGGATTTAAAAATTAAAGATAAAACATAACAAGGTGTACTTTCATTAGACAGAAAACCTTAAAATTTCATATATAAATGATTTTTTTTTCATAATTTGACATTTCAAGACCATTTAAGAATGGAATAACAGTGTTTATCCAATTTAGTAATCCTGTACATTTCTAGGTTTATCCATTTTCAAAGAGGTTATACAACTAATGCTGTGCTATGAAATGAAGCTAGTTGAATAGGCTTGAAAACAGAAGTGTCAGTATACCTTTTTAAGTGACCTTTTCTTATATGATTTTAAAATTACTCACCTTTAAAATTCTTATCAGTAATAGCTAACATGTTTCCATATGTGATAAGTGTTGCTAATGGCCTAAGTAAATTTTCTTGACATTGAAATATACTGAAGGAGAGAATCTGAAAGCATTCACCAATAAAAATTCTTTTTGAGTTAGGCAATTTACAATGACAAATAATGATCAAATTCTTTGAAAAATGATTCTCCCAAAGTCTTTCAACGCTCTAAATACTACTTGGGTACAATCAGTACATTTAACTTACCCTAATGAGAAATAATTTGATAACTTTAAAGAACATTGGGGACATAATGCATCTTATTTATACTACATTTTATATTAGATTCCGAAATAGAAACTAATATAGATCTCTCTTCATATTCTCTGTGATCTCATCAATTCCATGAGTACAATTATTACAGCTACATAGATGATGTCCAAATCTACATAAGATGGGACCACACATAAAAATCTGGACATGGAATCAGTAAAACCTGAATTCAAATCTGATCTGAAACTATACCTCAGCTTCCTCAGGAGTAAAAAGCAGATAATAATAGCATCTATCTTACAATGTTATAAACTTAACAGATATGTCAAGTACTTAAAAATCTTAAAAATGCTAATTATTGTCTCACATTATCACCTACCTGCTAGACATCTTCACCTGAATGTCACATAGGTGATTCAAACTCAAACATGTCCAAAATGGGTTTTTGGTTTTGTTTTTGATAATCTTTTCCCTCTCAACCCATCTCTTCATCTAACTTCCCTATTTCTTGTGGATAGTATCACCATCATATAATTTACTTAGGATTACCATCTTGGAGCCAACTTTAATTAATCTCAAATCTCCCTTATCTCCTACCCAATCAAATAGGAAATCTTGTTAAACAGGCCTCCACATATCATTTCTTCCTCTTTCCAATCTCAAAGCCATTAGCCTTGTTCTCTCATCATGGTTCTTTGTAGGCCATTCAAAGGCTTTTAACAATCTCTCTCCAGACTTAGATGAACTGATGCTAAGTGAAGTAAGCAGAACCAGGAGATCATTATACACTTCGACAATGATATTGTATGAGGATGTATTCTGATGGAAGTGGATTTCTTTGACAAAGAGACCTAACTCAGTTTCAATTGATAAATGATGGACAGAAGCAGCTACACCCAAAGAAAGAACACTGGGAATCGAATGTGAACTATTTGCATTTTTGTTTTTCTTCCCGGGTTATTTTTACCTTCTGAATCCAACTCTCCCTGTGCAATAAGAGAACTGTTCGGTTCTGCAAACATATATTGTATCTAGGATATACTGCAACATATCTAACATATATAGGACTGCTTGCCATCTAGGGGAGGGGGTGGAGGGAGGGGAAAAAATCGGAACAGAAGCGAGTGCAAGGGATAATGTTGTAAAAAAAAATTACCCTGGCATGGATTCTGTCAATATAAAATAAAATAAAATAAAAACAATCTATCTACAATCTTTATGTCTAAATGTATTTCATTTTTATCCCCATAGGCATTCTGTTCCACCTGAATATGTACAAGAACATCTCTAACTTCCATACCCCCGCAAAAACTGGAATTTTTGCCCTCCTAATGTACTTCTTGGAACCCAACCTCCCTTCAAGTCTTAGCTCAGGTGCCTTCTCCCATAGAAAACCTTTCTTAAATCCCCTCAAACTGTTAAGCCCTGTATCCAGGCCCCTGAAATTACTAGCTTTTTATTAACTGTATACATTTTTTCCCCAATCCCTTCCATTCCCAATCCAAGTAAAAGGTTTTGTAAAGCTTTGTGATGGTAATATGACTTATTAAGGATTGGAAGAGAGAAAAAGGAGGTGACAAAGGAGCATGCTCAATGCCTAAAACAATACTTTATATACAAGAGGAGCTTAATAAATGTTTGTTGAATTGAGTTTTTATAAAATATGCAAACTGATCACAATGCTGAGAAATCTGGTTACTAATAAACTGAGCTAAGATTACTGGAAAAGAAAAGCTTAAATGCCTCCTGCTGGCATCCATGTACTTCATGTAACAGTATATTAAAATGGAAATACTAAAAACTAATTTAAAATAAAATTTTCTATTTTCAAACATTTTGTTCCAATATACTACACACTTTATTTAAATAGAGTATGCAAGGCATAGTTTACTGAGGTTTCATTTACAGCATCTTTAACCATGAAAAATACCACAATTTTCAGAATATCACAAGGGGTTCTTCTTACAAGGGCAGATTAGTCTTAACATTCTGCAAAAGAACATAAAAGCTTACCAAATGTTTATCAACAGAATTTGTTTAAATAACTCCTCTGAAAGCATGGATATTTTACTTCATTATCAAGTAACACAAAAGTCTTTGTGAGAGTCCACAAACACAAAACACAAAAGTTCACAGATCCACAAGCCAGACACTGGCACTTAAAACACAAGAAAGGCAAGAGACATCACTGTTTTCAAGGAACTCTAATGGGAAAAGCAATATTGAAAACTAAATATATACAATCAAAACATATACATAATAAATTGAAGATGATCAATAAAATTAAGACATTAGCACAAAGGAGAATCCAGAAGATCTTTCTAAAGAAGGTGGGATTTTACCTCGAACTGGAAGAAAAGTAGGAAAGCCAAAGGCAAAAACGAAGAGGGAAGAATTCCAGGCTGAGAGAATGAGCAAGTGAACATGCCTAGAGTTAGGAAATGGAATATTTTCCATGAGGAAGCCAGCGTCAAGTATACAAAAAAATGAGTAAGATATTACAAAACCCAAAAGTCAAACCTAAAAAGTTTTTTAGTTAAAAAGGAATTAAATGACTCAATTTTACACAGGTCACAATTAGAATATGTAAGACATAATAACTTGTCTTTAATTTAATACTTTATCAGATGAACACTTAGTTCTATTAGACAAGAAACAAAAAAGAATATGTCAGCCACATCTGAACAAAGTACCTAAAATAGGTAATCTGAAAGAATTATTCTCCTCTGCTTGTCCATCTTTCTTCCTCCTTTCTTTCAGCTGAGTCAACTAAGTAAATTTTACATAGATATAGAACTGTATGTGAAATAAAATTTTACATTATTAAAAATATCAAGATTCAGGATGCCATAAATTATTGCGACAAATTATTTTGAAATAAACATTATAGTCCATTTGGGTAATCACATTCTCCTACTTTCACTGTTTATATATAAGCTAAGCAAGGTTAACTTATCTATTGATACTTTTGACTTTACATATAAAAAAAATTATTCAATATACTATTAATCTATTTTCTTCTTGGGAAATAACTCATTTCCAGGATTGGGTTCTCCAATATATCTACAAGACCACATACAACTATAGTTAGTTGTATAGGACACCAGAGCCAAGATCATAACAGCTTGGGCCATTTGATTTGCAATGCTAATCCTATTTCAATACAAAAGTCTGTAAGAAAGAAAACCAAGTAAGAAAATGTGAATGTATGCAGGGAAAATTTGTTTATACTAGATGATAGCTAACATATATATATACTTTTAAAAGTACTTTGTATATATCACCTTATAGCATATGATCTAACAGTGTATAGAATCATCATATATATTTAGATAGAAAAATATACAAAAATCAACAACTAAGAGATATAATAATAGACATCCAAGAAATTTTCTCTAAACCACTATTACTATTTAAATTTGGAAAAATCAAAGACAGGTACCTATGGTACAGTAGACAGAGGCCTAAATTCGGTATCAATATTAATTCTAAATAAGACAAGGCAACTATGAGATTTTTGTGAAGATCAATAACATAACATTATCAATATCCTATACACCATAATTATTACTTGTATTAATATTTTTTTAAAAACTGTCAGACTTTTGTTAGAATTCAAAAAAACCTTAAAATCATTCTATAATCAATCCCTTCAATTTTGAACTGAAAAACTGGTGGCTCAGATTAAGTTAAATGTCTGAACCAAGGTCATATAACTAGTTTGTAGCAGACAGCCTTCTAGATTTCTTAACTTCTAATTTGTTATTGCTTCTTCTAATATATTGACTGCTTGAATGACTGAAAGAAGACAAAAAGCTATAGTATAATCAAAGGCATTAAACATTTTAAAAAGCAACCTACAAACAATTTAAACCTTTACCTCATTAGTTATGAGATTAATTTGTACATAAATTTAATTATAAAAATAAAGATCTAGCTATATGTGGGAAGTCCATAACTTGATTCCACTTTTTCAAAATTAAGATACAGGTTCTAATACTATCATTCAGATAAAAGTATTTCTGCTAATCATTTTCACAAGCACCTAATATTAATAAAATTTAAGAAAACAACTCTTAATTAACATTAAATAACAACAATTAAGAACCAACAATGTTAAACAACTTACATAAAGAATAAAAGATCTAAGGTAAAAAAAAGAATTAACAGTAGCACTAATGTGAAGTTGGAAAATTCAATGACTAGAAAATGGGATACAAAGATACTACAATCTTTATGGAATTCAGATAGAAGAAACACAACAAACACAAATGTCTTACCAATGTAATGGCTACTGCCTTGCCAATGTAGCCATGGAACTAATTATTAGTTACTATTCATATTGAGAAATATTTGACAGATGATACATCATAAACAGCAATAATCTAGAGGAAATAGGTAAACTATTCATCAAAAACCCATCAATTGAGAATGTAACAATGGATAAATAATATCTAGAGGTGTCACACTATTAAACACAGGTAGAACTATAACTCAAAGGAAAAAGAACAAAGGAGAAAAGGAAAACAGAATCATAGAATTTTTATACAAAACCCCCTAAATCTGTAAAATGTTTTGACAAGGACAAAATATGACAAAATATAAGCATAACAAATAATTTCACTTTAATACCAATATTAATATTAATTCACAGTCTCATACTTGGAAGTAACTGCTCCTTCTTCTAAAGTACCAAAGCACTTTATAACAATAGATGATGATGACAGCTGACAATTATATTGAACTTTAAAATTTATGAACCCCTTTATAGGTTGTCTTATTTCATCCTCACAACAACCTAATGAAATTAAGTCACAAAAACAATATTTCCACAGAAAAAAAAGCTGAGGTTGAGGATAAGTCCCATCAGCTCTAAGTGACTAAGGCAGGGTTCAAATCCAGGTCTTATTCTAAGTCTGAAACTCCTTTGACAACAGATTGACTCTTACTGAGTTATTTTTGTACATATCTTCTATTAAACATATACTCCACGATGGCAGTGACTTCAACTTCTTATCCTTTCTAAATCCTAGCAAAAAGATTTGTGGAGCAGATGTGAAATAAACTTTAAAGCTGGATTTGACTAGTTCAATTCCTGCATTTTATTAAATGGGAAACTAAGGCCCAACTTGGTAAAATAATTTGCACAGGATTTAATCTAAAAAAAAAAAAAAAAAATCAATGATTTTGAATTCTCTTTGAACATTCTAAAGGGTTTTTTTTCTAATAAACAATCCACTTACCAATTAGTTAAGATACATTTATTGCAGAATATATATTTAAATTTTAGGACATTGATTACCAGGAAACAGAGGTCAAAGATATCGTCGTTTTTATGTTTCTAGAATTAACCAAGTTATAAAATAGCTCCAAAGCAGGGATATCTTTTGTGTAGAGTTCTTCTTTGGCAGTCTAGTAAAACTGATAGACCCATTCTCAGAAGTGTTTTAAATGTAAATATTTAATTGTATGCATAAAATTGTAATAGATGCCAGTTATAATAAAGAAGTGATCAGAAAAAGCATTGTTTTTGTTTTTGTTTTTTAATTCAGAAATATTAAAAATGTTAAAAATCTCTGCTCTAAAGCTTTGGGCAAACTTTAATGGGAAGCACAAAAAGGTACTTGATATTATAGTTGAGGTAGGCACATATAGTCTACCAATTATCTAAGTCCTTCACTAGATCAACAATGTATTCACAAGCTAAAACATAAAACTTCAGAATAAAAGTATAAGCATAAGAAGTAATTTAAGTTGCTTTGATGTTGTTTTTATGCTGCTATAACATGGAAGTCTTAATGAGGCCTTCAAGAACCATTCTTGAGATATCATTTGTTTTCCCAGGCTTCCTAAAGATAAAATGAAGACATAGCATTTAAGGCTTAGTGGATTAATGCTGATTTTTTTTTTTTTTTCATCTCTTGAGTCCTGGATTTAAATTCAATATGGCCTCAATTCAATTTTTAGTGGGCACCAGTCCATGTTAGAAAAATCATCACACATGTGGGAACTATTCCCAAACAATTGGTGCTATTTGGTCAGAAGTGGGGAAAAGATTGGCATTAAGGGTGCTAGAGGCCAGAATGCAGGTGCACTGGCAAGGCTGCACAGAGAAGTTTTAAAAAGCTCATGCCTGCATCATACCTAACTCTAGGGATTCCAAATACTATTTTCATGAGCATTAAACACACAATGTATTGCTGTAAAAAAGCAATAGATATTACATAACAGCATGCACAATTTTATTATTCTGTTATATTAAACATGGTTTTATTTTCTCAAGTCTCATGCCAGCACCAAGCCATTAAAGTTGAAGACACAGAAGTACTCTCTAGGCCAGTATTTAAATTATTCAGATTCAGCCATTTTCCCTTCTTTCTTTAAGGAGAAAAAGTGATGAGTGGGGTCAGTGAAAAACAGAAGAAGTTTTCAGAATTTCATCCTTTATCTATCATAATGCAATTTGGAATAAATCAACCTGTAAATATTTTTCTTTAGTTCAATATCAAAGGGGGGAAAAGTGTCACCCTCTAGTTTTTATGGGAATTCTAAATCAGCTGGTAGCCTTCATCACTCATATTGATTTTCTAAAAAACACTTGGGAATTGCTGACAGAGTTCAGCATTGTGCAGAATATTAAATATCTTTTTTTTTGTAATACACCAGCGACTCAAGTCTGTCTTTTGCAAGGCCATATGTACAGCTGTGCTGGAAAGAGGAAGCTATTAAATATATTAAAAAACTAGAAATATTACCAATAAAGACACTTCATCAAATAACCTGGTCCTCATTCATCCCCATACAATGCAAAAAAAAAAAAAAAATGTTAAGGATACAGAATATAAGAAAACTACTTGGGTAAAATAACATGATAAGCTTAGGAAAGATAATATGGAGCAACAATTTGATTTTCAAACAATACTAATCAATTTTATTTAAGTCAACATACACATGCAAACTTTTGCCCATAGAAACTAGACTGTCAACTGCCACTTTTTTGGATAAATGCTACCACATACAAAAAGATCTTGAATCAAGGAAAACAGTTATTTCAAACTAAGAATTGTTAAGTTTTCAATTAGATCAACTATTTATTTGGAAAATGTATTCTTAATAGGTCAGTAACACAATCTATCAAATATTTGAAAATATAGTATAAAATTTGAAAATTAAAGTGGCATAAGAAATTCATAATCATGATACTTGAAAGTATGTTCAAACATTAGTCTCCAAAGCATCTTCTAACATGCATACATCAATTTTAACATATAAAATATTATTTAAAAAACAACCCCAATAATATGAAAAAAATTCAATGGAAAATAAAATACTCTTTTTTAAAAAGGAAATGCAAAATGTATTTCACTGTGCTACCAACAGCACAGATAATATGCATTTTATGTTTGTCTTTTCCTTTTTTCCTTAGGACATTTTCACCTTAATTATTTTAAAATATTTATTATCACTTTTAATTTTATATTCTTGGCATTTATCACTAACACAAACCTTGGATCAGGATTTAGAATATGGATTCTCCCCCAAAAAGTATTTTCTAAAAGTTCCGAAGCAATATATACTTTAGTCTACACGTTTATAGTTAAAGTATGTGAAATTATGTCATTAGGTAAATTTACACTAGTCAAATGATTTTTAAAGAGGAAATTTGACTGTGGTTATGAGTGAATTACTCACTTTCAAAACATTCTATTTGTCTCTTCCAAGTTTGTAGACCTGTAATTCAACCTGTACTTCTTTCCAGAATATAACAAAACTGATTATTTCCTCATATTATCCTTGGGTTAAAAGTTGAATTGGGCAGTAGTTCCTACTTCTGGAAGTACTTTGTTTCGTTTTAATATTTAGTGTTGAGGTTTTTACTTATCTTATTATTGTTTTCATAAAAAATAGGTCTCATAACTAAAGATTCCTATTAAGAAGGCCCTGTTTCCAATGCACATGTTATTAAGCTTCTTCATCCTAAGAACTGAATCAATACTTTTAATCTTGAAGTACTTAATATGGACAAATATATTAGCTTTGTGGAAGTAATTTTGAAGTCATTTTCTGGCATGGTTAGAATGAAAATATAAAAGAAGTTATAAGAATATTCAAAGTCAGAAATGAAACATTTATGTAACTTTCAAATTCTAGATTTCCAAATGTTATGGAATATACTAAGTTGTCTTGAGATAGAGCAACAGTTGACAAAGAAATAATGAAGACCTATTGTATAAGTAATCCTAAAATGGAATAAGAAATCCTAAGCTTTTGAAATTTAACATTAAAACACTACTCTAATATGCTTGTTATATTTTCCCCCCAGAGGCTACTAACCTTTGTAATTACCCCATCTCTTTGACTAATTTTCGGGATTATAAGCATACTTATCCATTTTTATAAGGCTAAAAGTGACAGCTTCTTACAAGTAATCTTAATCACCACTCCAAAAGTCATTACCAAAAAAAGTTAACATTTGTAAATCCTAAACAGATGACTACTTTAAAATAAAACAAATAACAGAATAAAATCTGTGCAATACCGTTTTTAAAGGCTTTTTCCCTGTGAGTTATTTTTTTCTTCTAAAAGTCTTCTTCTTTCTAAAAGTCACCACGCTTCATCCTAAAACCTATGTCTCTCAAATAAATAGAAAGTGTCCTTTTTTTTTACAAGATGAGATATACTTTAAACACTGCAAAACAAGAAAATAAAGTGCATGACTTACTCTGTTTTCCTTCTCTGTTTGTCCTCAAAGATGTCATTGAGATTGATTGCCACCTGCCCCAAAAATTTGTCCAGACCCACCAAAGACCTGTGCATCACTACCAGGAAAAGAATGTATTTCTCTGGATTGCCCTGCATTAGCAATCCAGGTAGCTCAAAAGAGGCCTCTTCTTTCCAGACCGGATCTAGGGTTTTCTCGGCTACCGAGGTGGAATATTTCTCTTTGCCCAGCTGGATGATAGTGTATGTGTCATTAGTGCCACTTTTGCCTTTCGGCTTCAGATCTTTGGCTTGAAGCACGGTGACCTGCACATGAGTTGGAAACCACTTCTGGGCTTGCTCGGACAACATCATTTTGCCTTTTGGGGGATCCCCAAGGGGGATTACAAACAGTAGCAATAAATGAAAATTCCCCAAGCCTAAGTCTGCAGGGACTGCATATTAAGGGCACTTCACGAGGAACTCAAAGTTGCCCGATTTCTATTTGCTTCCAGTCTCAAAGCTTGCCAGCCTCGTGGTCCGGCGAAGCAGCTGCCCCGTGAGCCCCCGCCCGCCACCGCCTCCGGAGCTGGCATCCCCGGGCCGGGCCGATCCCGCTATCGCTCCCAGGCTCCCCCAGTCTCGGGGTTTTTCTAGCTACTAGCCTTGGGGAAAGGGGGGGGTGGGGGATCAGGTGCTGGGAGGGAGGGGTGCTCCTTCCGGGTCCGGCCCTAGGAACAGGTGAGGCCTGCCCGGGTCACCTGCGCCCCATAAGGCGGGGCGCGGGGGCTTTCCTCGGCCGCCGCGAGGTTGTTAAAGCTCGGTTTCCCTACTCTGGTCCGGGCCGCCCCAACCCAGCACGCCCGCTCGGGGCCTCCCCCGCGGCACCTGCTCGGGCTCCCGCCCCGCCTAGCTCCCGGGTCTCCCCCAGGTCGGGTCGGCTCCGCCCCGGACCCCAGCCCCCGGCTAATACGAACCCCCGGCGGCTCGGACTCGGGCTGCTCCCTCTCCCTTTCTCTATCCCTCCACCTCCCTCCTCTCGCCTGATCCTCCTCCTCCTCCTCCTTTCCTCTCAGATGCAGGGTATGTCGGGCCGCGGCCCTCGCTTCTCGGTCACCTAAGGGGCTGGGCCGTTACAGGCGCCGGTGGAACGTGAGGCCGAGCTGGGGCTTACGGATCTTTTTAGGGCCTGGCGGCGCCCTTGGACTGGCGGGCGGCAGGCGGCTGGGGCGGCACTTCCGGTCTGGGCTTCTCCATGTTGGAACGTGACGAGAGTAGGGCGCGGCGACGGGGGGTCAGGGGTCAAGCGTCTCCCTGGTTGCCATGGTATCCTTAGGCCACTCAGGCCGAGGGATGACTTTGAGGTGGGGAAGGGGGAAAAAGGAAGCTGCATCTCCTTTGAAGTCTTGGAGTGGAGAGGACCTAAAAGAACTTGTTGTATAGAGAGAGAAACTGAGGCCTCTCTGGAGGCCCACAATTCGCAGTGACGGAGGCTAGATGTGACACCACGCGCCACCTTAGAGCTCTAGAGTCCCGCCCTTCGTTGATACTGAATTAGGAAGCTGAGGAAAGGTCACATACTTGACCAAGCGCACACAGCTACTTGTGGTGGAACCAGGCCTACAATCAAGTCCACAAGCACCTACTATATGCCGGAGGCGAAGATGCCCGAGAGAAAGCCTGCATGCCCACAGAGCTCACACACTAAAAACACTGACCCTGTGTAAGTCGATGCTTTTTTTTTTAACTAGGTTGACTCCCAGGAAAGATTCCCTCAATTTTGGAGGCTCAGAAGAGCAAAAGGATTAAACAAGAAAATTCAGAAAACATTAACGCCCTACTTTGTAGAATACATTAGGCGATACAAAGAACAAAAAAATTTCTAAACTCTTTCTTCCTCCAAGAAAGTTACATTCTATCCGCAGGAAATAGCTGGGACCCAAATAAATGCAAATATGTCCTGAAGTAATTACAAAGATTTCCAAATCAACCAACCTATATTTCAAAAACACTCGGTACCATTTCCTCTACTCCCAGGAAGAAAGAAAGTCCTAACCACTTGTTGCTCTCCAAAGTTGTCAAAGGATTAGTGATAGGCTTGAAGCGCAGATATTCTGGTTGCCTACCACTTAAAGTTAATAATCTAATATTGGCCCCAACAGGATGTTATTCCTACTCTTCCTATATAATCTTGATTGGATCTGGAGTCAGGAGATCTAAATTCAAATCCCAATTGTACTGCTAACTTGTGACTTCGGAGAAATCCATCCCTATGAATTGAAATTCCACTTGGGTTAGGGAAAGGTTAGACCAGGTAAAGTCTAAATCTTATATACTAATCCTCTCTAATGATGGGATTTCTTGGGATAAATAAGATAAATCTGGCTGAAGCTATTTTATCTATGGAATGGCTTCTTTTGTTTAGGGTTAGGTCTCAGGGGAATGGAGTGAAGGAGTAGAGTTTAACAGACTTGTATTCTAGTCCTTAGCCACTGACTCACCAGATACCACATGTAAATCTATTCGTCTTTAAAATAGTATGCCCGGGTGCATACACACGTACACACATATACACACAAGAAGGCAGTAAAGCATTTATAGGACAGTTTCTAAGAGCTCCAAAATGATACTACAAAAATGACGGTCACTATCCTCAGGAAGCTTACATTCTAATGTGGATATGGGAAACAAAGTTACCTGGAGGGTAGGGATGGGAGATGGTAATTAAAGTCCTGAGTACAAGCAAAAGCTGCTTTATATTCCCAACTAGTCTGAAAGCCCCATAATTACAAAATCTGGGTCATATATCTTTGTGTCTCTCAGAGCATCTAGCATAGGGCTTGCTTTAGATGTCATAGACATATTCAATAAATATTTGTGAAATTTATTATTCCTGAGCTAACTCATACTTTGGAAATTTCACAGCTCAAGGGTTTATTCCAATGTGCAGGCACTATTCAAAGGCTCTCCATCTGAGAACTTTTTTTATATCCTCAGATAAAATAATTTTAAATGACCCTTTCCTTTCCTCCCTTTTCAGTAATACTATGTTCACAGGCCCCTACTATAGAACTATATTAAACTATAAGAAGCAAAAGGAAATTAGGAGCATATTAATTACATGAAATGTTTTATGTTTACAAGTATGTAAAGCCTATTTAGTGAAAATACTTGAAGAGAGAGAAAATTATCCCTTTTATCATCATGGAAAAGACAAGAATGCTGTATTTACTTTGAGGAACAGCACAACAAGGATAAATACCAGGGACATTGCCCATATCTTCTAGTCTTTCAATGTTGTTGAGAATTGAAGAATTTTGAGAACATATTTCCCTTGAAGGTGTAAGGCTTATCCACTATTTCTTTAGCATTCCTTACATATAGTACTTTTTCATGGTATTTAGAGCTATGTGTCATTAAAAAACAAAATGCAAATCAGTCTGATGAGATTATCAAAATATCAGAGATCCACCACTTAATCCTAGAAGGAAAGATAACTCAGAACAAAAGGACTGCATTTTAAGTCATCTCAAAGGCTTTACCTTAATGAATTAAAAAGAGAATATAGCACATTCAAGTAAGAGAGAATGATCATATTGTTTCAAAGATGGGACTTGACAGGTGTGCATGAAAAGTCAAATCAATATAAAGATCAATAATGTGAATTATAAGCGCAAATCTGTTATCTGTATCCCAGAGCAGGCAATTGTCAGCTACAGACAAGTTAATTCTTAGAAATTTTTATAAAGATCAGTGCAATGGTAGAATTTGTTTAAAAAAAAAACAGTTTGATAACTAAAGTCTGAAAACTTGAAGCTTTATTTTAATAAAAATTGCCTATAAATAAATTACATTGATAAAGTTAACCTTCAGGTATCTATTAGGTGTTTTGTGATATAATAATGCATCAATAAAGAACAATTAGTTATAATATGGAATTTTTTTCTAAAAGATGCTGAACAAGCTTTATAAAATGATTATAAATGCATCTGCAAATATTTCACCCATCTTTGAAATAATGGATGGTCACATCTAGAGTTTTAAGTTCGATATTGTTAAATACTCCACAACAATGTAATAAATAATATACTCAACACTATTTCATGTTGACAAGGCAAGAGAGTAGCATTGCCTTGAGTGAATTTCTGAGCACTTTTCCTATCTGTCCTAAATTTCTTTTGTGGCTTCTCAAGTATTGACCAGAAGAAAAGCTAGTTGAAATTGTTATTTTGGCAAATTCAGATCTCAACTCGAGATCCTGCAGAAATAGCATTTGTTAAACACATTCATGCATCATGAAATGTGCTCAGTGCTGAATAAGATGAACAAGACAAGACTTGGTCTTGATCCTTGGTCTCAAAGAACTCACACTATAATAAAGCTTATTAGATATACATACAAATAAATATGTTACAAGTAACTACAAAAGAAGAAAATAAAGTCCTAGGAAAGCTGCTGCTGTTCTTCATTCTTTAAGAGGACCTAGGACATCAAGGAGTGATATCTTGACTTGTTCATGAATTGGATTTAAATGAGGCAGAGTTGCATAAAGTCATTTTCTCCTCCTGAGTCCAATGGCAAGACTCTTGTCAAGATAATTGCTAATGGCCTGGGATATAGTGGATGACCTTGCCGTGGCTATGAAATTAGATGTGGAAGGAATCACTTCTTGATAAGAAGGTTCAGGAAAGAGCTTCCTGAAAGTGGTGATAATACTCCCTTAAAGAATGGGTTGGACATTGGCAGATTAAGATATGGGAAAGCATCTTCCAAAAAGGGAACAATACAAAGAGAATAAGTACAGAGGTGGGAGAACATAAGAAAATCCATTTTGAGTAAAATGAAGTATGAAAACAAATCTTCCTGATGGTTAAACTGGGTAGGAAGGACTGGCGTCAGTACCCATGTACAGATAAATCCTGGTTCAGGCCCAAGAATGACTGCTTGAGAAAACTGTAGTGTTAGCTATCTCTTTGAAACTTTGACCCCTTCAAAGAAATTGGATAAGGAGTATGTATTAGGCTCAGAAAGTTGCCAGGATCTTTTTATTTAAAGAAAAATATCTATCTCAAGTTATTTTGAGCCCTATTTAATAAGGGCAACAAGAGTGGAGATATTACTTGAAGGTTACAATTCATCCCCAATTGTATTGCTATCCTGTACATCACTTCACATAAAACCCCTTTCTAATAGTTCTGATAAATGAAGATAAGATATGCTAAAGGACAAGGTTTAAGTAATACCTGTCTTATTAGTCCCATTTTACAGAAAAAGAAACAGATTCTGAGAAGTTAAAGAACCATAATCACACAGCTAGCAAATGTCTGAGAGAATTTGAGCTAGGTTTCCTGACTTCAATTCAATATATTATTCTTCCCATACTCTAGGATACATGAAAAATTGACAACCGTTCCATCCATGTCATTCGTTGATTTTCTTTTTCAAAATGTTGATCAGAATAGAACCAAGGAGAGACCCTTTGAGTATACTCTAAGGTATCTCACTCTGAAGTAATACTAGCTCATTAATAACTATTTGTAAGACTACTCATTTAATCTACCTGATTATACTAATATCTAGCTAATGTTTATCTTGTCAAGGATAATAAGGAAAATGTATTCCAAGTTTTTAAAATTAAATACAGAGATACTAAATTTGTAGCTCTCCTTTGATCTATCAACATAGTTTATCTTAATCAAAAAAGGAAATAAATTTCATCAAATATGACTTGTTCATACTGATGTTACACTGGCTCTTAGTGATTACCATTTTCTTTTTTAAATGCTTACATAACATCCCTTTAAATAATACAAATAGACTTTAACATGAATAAAAGCCAATTTCAATGGGCTATAGTTTGAAGAATTTTTCTCTTCCTTTACTGAAAATTGATACGACACCTGTTCTAATTCCTCCTTGGTTTCAGATGGTCTGTTATATGCTTCTTTACAGTTACTTCATTTCTCCCACTGTTGAGCTTCACCAAAATGCTTTTTCACTGTTTCTCTATAAAATCCTGGTTTTTTCCCCACTTAAGCATGTCTTCATAATATTACTCTACCACTCTTTTCTATTCCTTTTTTAATAAGATATATCTTTCTAGAGACATATTCCAGACATAAATCCTATCCCCCTAACCCTTTATTTTGTGAGATCAAATTTGTCTCTTTGCGGTAGAATCTCCATTTCACTTTCCTTATTACTCATACTTTTGGCATTTGTACATGTATATCTGAGGTCACAGGTTTTATTGTTGGTTCTATTTTAGATATCATCTCTTGTGAATTTTGCTAGTTAACTCCTTGCAATTCTTCTTTCAGTTATAACATAACTAATACTTTGGTATTTGGTTTGGCAGATAAATGTAAAAAGTTTTCTGCTTCCCCTTCCATTTTTAATTTATAGCTTTCTTGATCATATTAACAACTCCAGACAATATATTTTTATTGGGCTTTTTTGGGGGCAGGGGGCTAGGTATATTCCTATCCTAGAACAAGAATCATTGAATTTGATAGCCCTTTTTTTTCCCCTCGTATTTTGAATAGGTATATTAACATGGAAAATGAAGTTCGAGGATACAAGCATGGTGAAAGATATTCCACATATTACTATTTGGACATTTTTATCCAGAATTAAATGTAGTTAATTGAGGAAATGGTTTGGAAATCCTAAACCTTCTTCCTATATTTAAGGATGATTGAGGAGGAGTGGTGTACATGTTCATGTTGTCTACTGATAAAATTCTGGTTCATCCATCATCACATTGATTGGGTCACTAAAGGGTTAGGTGGTAAGAACCAAAGAATGATTGGATATGGCAGGTAGAACTTCAAATCATCCAGGTTTGTAAAATATTTTTCAGATGCCAAGCAACATCTGAATAGGATTTGGATATTTCCAATACCAAAAAGATTTACTAAGAAAGCCTTAGGTGCTATAGGTGGAAACACCAAGTGTGACAAATGAAATGATACAATGAAGTAAAGCTGGGGAAGTGATTAAAGTAATAAAACTAATAGCATAACAGGCTGTACTACAAAACAAAACTAGAAAGGCTACTGGGAATAATTAGCTTGATGAATTTTGGATCAACACAAAATGACTATATATTCCAAAGGAGAGGTGAATGTATGGGTTCTGTGTGATTATTTAGGTCAAAGATACATGTCTATGCTTGGACAGAAAAGCTCTTTAACTTAACCCTTGAATTGGTTTAGTGGCTCACTTGAAAAAGGGCTGTGAGCACTGGATGTTTAATGAATTCAACATAGCCTCAAATTCTTTTGAAGTTTCCTTGGATAGGCAGGTGTAGAGTAGGCCTTGGAACCACCTTAAAGTATACTTACCATACTGAACTTCCTAGGGTAAAAGACTATTCTTGAAAGGTAGCCAAAATGTCTGCTCTGGTCTCAGGTCACATATATTCTTAAACTTTGTAAAAAGCTTAATCAAAACTCTTGGATTTCCCATTGTTTTAAATATTTATAATTGATTTCAGATATATAGGAAATTATATTTTAAGAAAGAAGAATGACGTGTATAACACGATTCCAGAATAGAAGAGAGTAACATTCTTATTCAATGACTAATGATATGATCTGGAATGTTTGAGACCATTCCAAAGATGAGAGCTTGGGAAAAGTCTATATTTTATAGTGGGGAAAAAAACCATTTAATCCTCAACTTACTAGTTTAAGATCCTTGCTGAAATGAATAGTGAACCAAAAATAAAAATGAAATAATAAATTGGTTCACTATCTGTCAAAAGAGTTTCACAGAGAAACATTTCAGAAGATATTGAATAAATATCTTATATTTCACTATAAAAGTTCCTGAGAGAATTTATGCCACCACATTACTAAAGTACTTTCTTGTTGGAAATAAACAACTGTTTTACTATACCTTGCAAATAGCCTACTGGTTCAGGGACTTCCAAGTTTCCTACATATGTTACATAGTGGAAATTATTCTCCAGGTAACTATTCAGAGGAACAAAGAAATCAGGAGACAGTCACAAGGTAATATAATAAAGCTAAAGCTTTGTTTATGTACTAATAATGCAGAAGCATTGATTTTTATTCCCCACTAAATTGATATTTTGTCTATTTTTGGCACTATAAAGAATTAGTTTGAGAATGGCCTTCATGGTACTTAGAACTAGACAAAGCTTGGGAGATCATTCAGATTAATCCCCTCATTTTATAGCATAAACTGAGTCTTCAAAAGGTTAAATGCACAAAGTCATGCAGATAAGATAAGATTCAAACCTAAATTCTTGCCTTCAAACCGCATACTTTTTCCACTGAATTACACTGCCTTCCCTTTATTTTGAAAATACATAGAAGCAACTAGGTCATTAAAGCTTAAACCTTCTTAAGATCTTAGATGTAGGGAAATAAAGGTAAATGACTTGCTCCAGGTCACAAAATAATAAACTCCCAAGACAGGATTTTGAGACTTCTGCCTCCAGGACTATATTCTACCTACATAGTTAGTCATAGGGAAGTGACTAATCACACACACACTCTACATCTACATAAACAAGGTACCAGGATTTTATAATCTTCATTAAGAAGGGGATTGAGATCAGAACCTCTTGTTTTTCACTGGAGTGCTGTACTGTGGGATTTCTCTGACTTTTCTATCATGTCCCCGTGTTGGGTGCTATTATTGTCCACTGACCATACTTCTTCTCCCTTCTTTCTCACCTCATTTTTCTTCCTCCCCTAACTTTTGGTGTATTTTCTCTCCCTGTAATGGGCTGAGGCTTGAGTTGATGCACTGAGGTCCCAAGCACATGAGGCTAAATAGTAATTGGACCATACTCTATTAATATATAAGCTTGGAGAAAGAATGGCCCCCACCCACTCTTTGTGCAAGTCCTGATGTGTTGTATAGGAAATGACGATTCTGGTGGGTGGAGGCAGGGGAGTGAAAAAGGAAGGGGAGGAGAGCTCAGGTCCCACTTTCTCTGCTAGCTGGCTTCATGTCGCAGCTGCCCATATTGCTATCGCAATCCTTCTTGCCCATATTGCTATCGCAATCTTTTTTCACCTCTTCACTTCAATAAAGACTGAAGATTTTTCCCTTAACCTGACTCTGGCTGATTTTAAATACACGATCATTACATCTCCCCATTAGATTGTAAGCTCCTTGAGGCAGAGACCATTTATCTTTTTTCTTATTTGTATTCCCAGCGCATAGCATAGTCCCTGACACATAGTAAGCACTTAATAAATGTTTACTGATTGACCAGAGAAAAAACTAATACCTAAGACTAATTCCTAATACCAAACACAAAATACAAAGATGACACAAGAGTTCATTCAGTTAAGTTCAGAACAGAAGTTCAAGGTGATACAAAGAAAAAAAACACTTGTTTTTACAAATAAGAATTAATAGACAGTTTCCCAAATAAATTACTTTATATTAGCACTGACTCTTCAAATCAGAATCTAAAAAGTAGTCCTCTGCTCAAGAACCTCATTGACCTAAATGCCAACTATCTATGGAACATCAATTCCAATGCAGTAGATATGGAGAAAACAAATTTTCTTGCTTTCAGAGGAACTTAACCTAACTAAACCTCCAGGAGACAATAGTTTATCCAGCTTAGTATTTCTTGCTGGAAACCCTAAGAGCTTTCTAACATCAAAGAAGTATAAAATGCTTAATAGCTCTTTAAAGACTGAGAGAACTGACAAAGTTTCAGCAAAGATGATGCTATAAATATCTAATTAAATATGGTCATTACTCATTCTTTTGACCCTCTCTAGTCAACTATCAAGTTTTTTTATGTCCAGGAAAATGGAGAGGCCTTGAGCAATTAGACCCTGTAGATTGTACAAATTATTCATTACATTATGTAGAGGGCCACAGATAGTGGGAGAACTCTGGATGAGGTATAAGTTAGGGGGCAGTGACAACCTGTGTTGTGATTGAAGCAGAGTGATATCAGGTGGCAAGAACAATACCAGCTAGCAAACTACATATACAATAGCAAGTTATTTGTGGTCCCACATGTGTTGTATATAGGTAGCACATGCATATTAAGTTATATAAGGGTGAAAGAACTTGGAATAAATGGACTCCATATTTTAACCATCCTCAGGAGTCTCACCTTATCACTCCTCCACTAAGATGGTATGTTTTAATCACCATAGCATGGTGGCTCTAGAAAGCACAGTACGTTTTGTCACCCCAACTTGGGGGCTATAGAAAGCAGGACACAACAGCACTAGATAAGTTTTTGTCCTTTACCTACTGTCAGAGTTGTCAAAGAATAGTGGACTCTCACTTGTAAAAGGAGTAGTGCAGTATATTGAATAGAGCATTGAACTGAGTCAGGTTCAAATCTTGCCTCAAACACAATGTATGTGACCTTGGGCAAGTCAAAATTCCTCTTAGCCTCCCTTAATTCCCTTGCAGAAAATTGAGAGCAGTAATAAGACCTACCTCACAGAGTTCTTATTAGGAATAAATAATATGCTGTTTGAAAGTGCTGTATACTTATAATCTGTTATCCTAATTACATCATCTTGTAAGTCTATAAAATCTTAATTAAGTTAAAAGGAATTATGAAGGGGATGAGGATTCAATGAGAGATAGTCTTCTCGATGCTCAGTAACTTAGTTCATTTATCAGTCATTCTCTGAAATGCAGCCCAACTACTCAGTTCTTCACTTTACACATTTAGAAATTTGAAACCCAGACAATTTAACTGACCTACATGGAATAACACAGAAAATCAGAGAAATTCTAGAACTAGAAATCTATGACTGACTCCAAAACTCTTGGATAAAACAGTGGATGCAGAACTTTTACCTCTGAGGGCAATGTAGATTTGGTCCTTTGAGAATTAATTTACCCTTTGGTGGGATGTCATGATTATCCTTTTCAGAGCAGTTTTTTTTTTTTTTTTTTTTTTTTTTTAAGGAAAAAGAATACAAAGCTGTGATCAATCCTTAAGTAGTTTTTTTTTTTTTTTTTTTCCCAACATGGCCAACATTGACTTGTATTCAGAATATATGGTACAAGTATTAAGAAAAAACTAAGAGTGGATGACTAACATTCTATAATGTCTTCTCTCTCTCTCTCTCTCTCTCTCTCTCTCTCTCTCTCTCTCTCTCTCTCTGTGTGTGTGTATATATATATATATATGTATGTATGTATGTATATGCACATACACACACACACATATAATATTTGCAGATATTTTTCACTCTTTTAGTCTTGTTGCCAAACCTTTTTCTCCCTTTGCCTTTCTGTATTTTCCTTATTCTCATTCCTAAAACACAATTCAACTATAAAACAAATTCAACTATAAGCTAAGCACTGGAAATAGTCTCATTTGAAAATATTTCTCTTTATTGAATGAAATTTTATATTTTTTGTCCTCAATTTAAAATAGAATCACCAATTTCACACAAACAACTCTGTGATTTTAAGGGTAAGATGAGGCTTGGAGAAATCAAATTATTTGTCCAAGGTAAATGCCATAGAATGGATATGAATTGAGGCCCCCTGATTTGGAATAGAATGTGCTTTCCATTTTACCATGCTGCTCTATAAGATAGATTTAACAATTTCTATATATAACTCTTTAAAATACACACACACACACACACACACACACACACATATACACAAAATAAAAACAGAGGTTGCTTTGCTCCATTCTTGGGAACCAATCTCCCAAGTAGTATTTGCTAGATGGGGTCCACCTTTAAGAAAGAAGAATCTAGTAGATCACTCAACTACAATTCTGTATTACTCAAGCTTAACTTAGTAGCCTTTACAGTTTTACATTATCAAGAAGTTCCACTGGCATTAGATCTTAAAAACTTACCCAATTATTAGCCAGCACTCTATTGTTAATCTACTCCAAGAAACTATATTAATTGTAGATTACCTAAGGGAATAGGTATTCAGATAACCTCATTTCATATTTCAACTCTATCACTTATGATCTATATGACTTTAGTCAAATCAGTTTACTTCATGCATAAAATGAGGGAGTTAGGCTATATGATCTATAAGGTTCTTCCCAGCCTTGAATCCTATGACCTTCTCAAAAGATAATTTGCTATTGAATATAAATGTGATGTGGAAAAAAAATCAAGACATCAAAACATATAATAATGAGGATATGCCACTGCACATACATTACCCTTGTGCTCATCTTATGAGATCTTTTTGAAATGCAAAAAGGAGTTTGCCAAGTAGCAAGCACAAGAATTAGAACCAGCTGTGTTGGAAAGAAATGAAGCCTATTTTTAGGTCCAAATTTCAGATCATCGACGCAAAGATAGGCCCCCACACCAGCAGTAAACCACTTGAGATTAGGTGGAGAGACACTCAGGTATAGTTCAGATTTCCTATGCAAATATATAAATGGTCACTATATATAATTGACATTATTATTGACAAGATTAAAGACTTACTGGGTGATTTCCTTAGCACTTTACAAAGCACCTTCCTCACAAATCTCGGAATCTCTACTCAGGAGAAACTCTGTTGCCTTATGATATTTTAAATAATTCTCTACTAATCTTGATTAAATTTTTCAAAGATTTATCTCAGAGACTTCCTTTTTTCTTTCTTATAAATAACAAGTTCTTATAAATCTTTTAAGTTCTTATAATAAGTTCTTATAAATAAACAAATAAAAAGTTGCTCCTGAAGACCTTGGGCATAAGACTCAATAAGTGTTTAGCTATAGTCTTCAAGTAGAATGGTGGACATCTTTTAGACAAGCTAAAATCTGGAGGAAATCAAACCTTGAATGTTATCTTTTCTAAACAAAACTATTTCAATTATATTCAAGCATTTATTAAGTACTTATAATATATAAGAAATTATACTGAATGCTGAAGATACAAACAAAAGTCTTTTTCTTTCGAAGAGTTTATGTTATCCTGGGAGATATAGTACACTGATTAGTAAATTAAAAACTAAATAAAATTTTTGTACAAACAAAACTAATACAACTAAAATTAGAAGGAAAACAGGAAAGTGGGAGAAAATTTTATAGAATATCTGATAAAGGCCTCATTTCTCAAATATAAAGGGAACTGAATCAAATTTATAAAAATATGAACCATTCCCCAGTTGATAATTATCCAAAGAATATGAACAGGCAATTTTCAGAAGAAAAAAATCAGTTATTAAATAACTCTAATAATAACTTTATTAGAGAAATGCAAATTAAAATTACTCAGAGTTAATTCTTTATACACTTCATATTAGCTAATATGACTGAAAAGGAAAATGACAAATGCTAAAGGGAATGTGGAAAAAATAGGGATGCTAATATATAGTTGGTGGAGTTTTGTGCTGGATCAACCATTCTAAAGAATAACTTGGAGCTATGCCCAAAAAGCTATAAAGTTGTACATGCCCTTTGATTCCCTAATACTGCTAGTAGATCTGTATCTCAAAGATATAAATTTTTAAAAAGAGAAAGACCCATTTGTACAAAAATATTTATAGCTCTTTTTGTGGTAGCAAAGAATTAGAAACTTAAAGGATGCCCAGCAAATGTAGATTGGCTGAACAAGTTGTGGTATGTGATTATAACAAAATATTATTGTCCTGTAAGATACGATGAAAACGGTTTCATAAAAACTGGGGAAGATTTTTATGAACTGATACAAAATGAAGTGAACAGAACTAGGAGAACATTATACACAATAAAAGCAATATTGTAATTATGATCAACTGGGAAAGACTTAGCTATTCTGATTAAGACAGTGATCCATAACATTCAAAGGACTCATGATGAAAAAATGCTATCCACTTCGAGAGAGAGAGAACTGAAGAACTCTTTTTTTAACTTTATTTTTTTTTTGGTTTTTGTGTGTATATATTTCTTTTACAAATGACTAGTATGGAAATATGTTTTACATGACTTTCCATATATAATTGATATCCTATTGCCTTCTCAAGGGATGGGGAGAGGTAGGAGGGAGATACTGAATTTGCATATAACTGGAAAGTATTTAATGAAATAAAAATGTAAAATGTAAGTACATACAGATTGATATAAAGTAGTTTCAAGGTCACTTTGAAAGAGATCATTGACTCAATGGAATCAAATCAAAAGAAACTGGACCCAAATAAATTGGTATCATTATTAACTAGCTGAGTTTGCTGTGTGATTTTATACTATCAGCATTGTGCTTCTTAAAAATTCTGACTCATCGAGCAATCATGTTCTGTTTTGAGAACCAAGAATAAACAATGAAAAATTGTACCAAAGCACTCACTTTATGAAATAATAATGATAATAATTGACATTTATAAAACACTTATATAACTCAGCGGAGCCTCCTAATAACCCTGAGAGATTGGATTTTACAAGAATTATCATTTACCTTTTGCATATGACAAAATTGATGCTCAGAAAATTTTGAAGTCAGAAGCTGGGTTTGGAGCCTGATTCTAACACTTTGTAACTATGTAACTATGAACAGAAAGTGAAGATAATAATAGCTAACATTTCTATAGTACTTACTGTGACAGACACTAGGCATTATGTTAAGCACTTTTACAAATATTATTTCATTCGATTCTCACAACAATCTTCCGAGCATTATTATCTCTATTTTGCAGATGAAGAAACTGAGGTAAACAGAGTTTCACAGTAAGCATTTGGGCTGGATTTAAATCCAGATCTTTAGGCCTAGTGCTTCATCTACTGAGCCACCTACCTACCTATCAATGTAAAGTTTCATATTCAGAGTTTGCTCGGTTTTTCCTTTAAATCTCTTAAGTGGAATCTAAATGTCAGAGACAAGATTTGGATCCAGATCTTCTGGACTCAAGGTCTACTGTGTTATTTCCAAGTTCATTCACTCATTAAGGGTCTATTATGCCAAGAGACTGATAGCTTGAATTATATGTCCAGGGAATTTTGCTGTTTATAGCCATTTTAGGTTTTAAACATTTAAGGGAAAATTAAGAAAGCACTTTGTAAAATGTTCCTGGTTATCTACTTTACTAAATAACAATGCATAAAGAATTCAGAAATGAAATATTGGGAGGGGCGGGGCACATTTCTCCTACAATTTTATTTTTTGCTGTGTAGAATTTGGAAATGTTAAAAATGGAGGAAAAAAATTAGTTCTTGAAAACAAGTATGCAAAAAAAAGTTTGAAAAGCACAAAAGAAAGCTTGAATTCTCATTTAATTTCAGAGCTTTTAAGTCCCTCACACAATCCTGTGCCTTCTTCAGGTTCAGTTAAAAGACCTTCTTCAAAGATGTTATTCCTTCTGGACATACAGAAAAGTAATGAAGGTTTTTCTAAATTATATGACTCCTACTTCTTTAGAAAGATGAGCAAGAAATTTATGGAATGAATCATACAAGATATCATTTAATTCATGAGGTACTTGTCATCTAACCATTTTCTAAGTGAATTTTGGCTATTGAAAAAGTTAGCAACTTTTTAGCACATCTGATAATCTAAACATTCCATTAATCAGTATTAGATAAATTCCCTTTTACCAAGTGATAAAATCTTTAAGCATGTTATTTAATTACAAAGAATATTTGTTCAGAGCTTCCTCCCCCATTCCATACCAAACCATTATATTGTTTTTTTTCTAACATAATGCCGAGGGAATAGAATAAGCATTTATATTGTGCCTATGTGCCATCATGGCATGCCCACATGAAAGAAGGCACTGTGCTGTATGAGCAAAGCAGAATTGCAGTAGCTCAAAAGACACGTGACATATTCAAATTGAGAGGCATCTTCACTCTAAATGTTCATTTTGTACTAAATTTGTGGGAGAGACTTCCAAGCTCATATTGAACCAATCAGCCACAGTTAGGCACGTTCTACCTTGACCACAACATAATGATGTCATTTTGATCTTCTTTGAAAAGACAGCAACCAACCAACTACATGTTTAGCACTATGCTAAAAACTTATAAATATGACCTCATTTGATCCTCATAAACATCCTGAGAGGTAGGTGCTATTATTATCCCCATTTTTGAGGAAACTGAGGCAAAAAGGTTAAGTGATTTGCCCAGGATCATACAACTAAAATGTCAGATACTACATTTGATCTCATTTTCCTACTCTGACATTTCTATATTCCCATTCCTGATTCCCAACATTCTATTGCTTATGCAATTAGCTGCCTCTAGTTTAGTTTTGCATATTTTAAAAAAAAACAACTTCCCCTATTTATCACCAACAAAGTGAATAAGAAATAATTGTCTTATAATTTTTAATGTCAAGTTTTCAGAGAAAAACTTGGAAATGAGATCTTCAGATTGAAAATCTCTTACAATCTTAAATGGCTGTAGACATTATTTTAAAAGTCATTGAGGAAGATTCAATGTCCATAAATGCTTTTGCTAGGGACAAAGACTCAGAAATTGACTTACCCTCAAGGAAAAGGGGGAAAAAACTTTCTGAAGGCTTTCAGATAATAATGTCCATCTGAAGCTGTGAGCATTCACTTCACCATTGTTGTTTTGCTCTAAGATCTTTTCTTCAACCCCAGACACAAAAAGTTCAGGTGTCTCTCTTTCTCTTTCTCTCTCTCTCACACACACATATACTTTCTTTCTCTCTCTCTCTCTCTCTCTCTCTCTCTCTCTCTCTCTCTCTCTCTCTCTCTCTCTCTCTCTCTCTCTCTCTCTCTGTCTTTCTGTCTCTCTCTCACACACACACACACTCTCTCTCTCTCTCTCTCTCTCACACACACATATACACACACACACTCTCTCACACACACACACATATACACACACACTCTCTGTGTGTGTGTGTGTGTGTGTGTCTGTCTGTCTGTCTCTGTGTGTGTGTGTGTGTGTGTGTGTGTCTGTCTGTCTCTCTCTCTCTCCCCCCAGGACAAAATTTTATAGTGTTCCCTCTCAAACTTAAGGCACTACAGAGAATTTTTATGTTTAAGATTAGGGTATAGGCAAATAAGAAGTAGCAATGTGTAGCAATGTTCAAAGACTTGGTCTTTGAAACATGGATATTGTCTGACTAGTTTTAGTCATTACAGCATGCACAGACTTTCTTTGTCTCTTTCCAGCTATGAATGACTTAGGGGTTGATACAATGTAAAAATGCAAATTCTTCAATTGTTCACAGAGCTGGAAGAATGGGTGCCAAGAGAAGTCTGGACATAAAAACGAGTATCCATACAAAATGTGTGACTTACCTATCTCTGTCTTTTTTTCTTGGCAGCTTCTGCCAAACTGTGGAGCAGCCAGCCACATCCTCCCACTCAACCATTATACATATTTTGGCATTTTTTTCTCTTTATGATATTTCCTGATCTTACATGAATGAATATTCCAAGAGGGGAGAATACAGGTGACTTGTGAATTCAGGATGTCCAGAGGTGTAGTCCCACCAGCTATTGGAGGATGTAAGACAGGCAAGCATCATCAGTAGCCACAAGCATTTAGAAATAACTGCATCAAAATGCATTAAGAGAGAATTCCTGGGATAAAAACTTAAAAAAAAAAAAACATTGTGGGGCATTTTAATTTAAAAAGATTTTCTGCTAGCATCTGAGTTACTGAACTGCTGTCTGTCTTACTTTCCTCAGCAGCAGCTAAGCTAAGCAGGAATTTGCATCTTCCCATTCCCTTTTACCTGAGCAGGAAGGTAAGGTTGAAAAGAGAATACCAACAATGATCTAATAGCCTGACCTAGCAAAGGAGGGACCTGGCCCCCAACATCATATGGCAGCTTGGATCAGTAACAGCTGACTGTTCCAACAGTGAGTTTTACCTAGAGGAACTTCATGAGGACTCCACAGTGGGAACAAAGAACTTCTGATGCTCCAGATGTAAGTTAACCCACTTTGGCCTCATGTGTACTTTAAATGTAGATCCTTTTAAGATTTTTTATTGTTACTTATAAGTGGTAACCTCCATTAAACAAGGATTTGTGACAATCAAGCCCACATGACAACTTCCTAGAACCAAAGAGTTTTACATGTAAAATCATTCAGAGATACCTCCCGAAACTTATACAAGATCCTGGCTCCTCAAAAGTACTTAATCAAGATCTGAAAGAGTAATAGCACCCAGTTCTGTCTTCTGGGTATCCAACCTGAGCCTTGGACGGAGTGCCACACACAAAAGGAAAGAAGTTCAGGAATCTGAAGAATATGCTGATAAGTAGAGGGTTACATATATCAGCAGCTCCGTCTAACTTTCCCCTTTCCAATTATAATGCTCTTCATACTGTGACTAGAAACAAATATTACTAGTTCAAATAGTACCAGAGTCTCTCCTCAAAGCCTTTCTTACATAGTCCTTAATTAATTATTCCCCCAAGCAAGTAAGAACACCAGATCATACTTCTCAGGGCATGATATATATGCTGTGCTCACTCCTCAGCTCTATTAGATGCTATATTTTTCTCCTCTTCCCTAATGCCTATAATGTTTTAGTGGCATATACAGATGTTTAAAAATCTAATGGATCTAATTTTTACCTACTAGTATTAATCAGTTCCTTAAGCGATAGGCACACCTGAAGTCAATAATGTGATGCATATCAAGAACAAAGAAATGTATGGCTCAAATGTAATAAGACTAGAAAATTTTACATTTCTAAGAAATTATTACTCCTATAATAAATGACTCAGATTTACATAGTGGTTTGTGGCTTGCAAAGCATTTTACAAATAGTGTTTCATTTTATCCTCATAACAACCTCAGAAGATAAAGGTATTACCCCCCATTTGACAAATGAGGAAACTGAAACAGACTGAGGTTAAATGACTGCTACAGTAGATTTGAATTTGGATCTTCTTGACTCCAGTTACAATGCTCTATCCACTGGGCCAACTAGCTCACTTCTATACTTTCTTCCAAAGATCAGCTGATGGATGAAAAGGGACCTAAATAGATTAACATCAGATAAAACAGAATCCAATCTCCAACAAACAAGCTATTTTTGCCATAACCTGTGACAAGGTCCAATCAACCATATGACTGTTAGCTTTTTCCATAATGAAGACTTCTTGTTTTTTTTTTTTTTTAACTTCACTCAGTTCTACAGCTGAGTAGTATCTCAGAGGCTTAGCAACAAGAAGACACTCATTTACCCTTGTTCATCCTTTGTTGCTAGTAATTCAGCTTTAATGCTGAAGGAGAGATAAGAACAATGAGATGATGATATGAAGTGAGATCATTTAAAGTGGGCACAAAGAAGGAATGCTAGTGACAGACTAAAGGAAACTCTTAAATTGTACATCAAATCCATTGATTCCTGAGGCAAATAACAAAAAACAAATGCACTCTAAATATGGTAGTAATACAAGACACAAAGATGTCACATGCTTTGACAATGAGGACAACCAGTAGCTGTAACAGCTAAGAGCAGATTTTTATTTGTTCTTTGTGGTCATCTTTTCAGGTCCCATTATTATATATGTTATATATGTATATATATATATTATATATTATCACATATATATCATATTTTGTTATATATATTCTATTTTATTTATATATATATATATATAATTATATTATATCACCCTGTTGCCAATGGCTTAAAACAATCATAAGATGATAGATTTAGAGCTTAGAACCCTTAAAAGTCATCAAGTTACAAATGAGCAAACTGAGGCCCAGGGACATTAAATGACTTGCCAGGATTACCCCTTTAAGAAGTATATGAGGCAGTATCTGAACTCAGGTCTTCCTGACTCCTACCCCAGCTCACTATGCACTGTATCACCTAGCTGCCTTTATGATAACAAAGTATATGATGGGGGGGAGGAGGGGGAGGGGGAGGAGAAAAGCGCTAATAAAAAGCTAATGGGAACGAGGTAAAAACACTTCACAAAGTTCTGATATTTTGACATTTGGAGAGCATCACCCTTGGAGTATGAATCCCTTGATTTACATTCTAGCTCTGACTCCTTGCTGGAATGATATAGGATAAGTCCTCTTACCCTTACAAATGTTCATATCCTCATCTATAAAACTGGGGTAAAATACTTAGAATATCAACCTCAGAATGTTATTCTGAGAAAGGTGCCTTTTAAAATCTTAACATGCTATTAAAAATGTGAGCTATTATGATTGACCACAAAAACTTTTAGTAAACTTCTCTGATTCAAAATATTAAAAAGGATCACTGGCTATTGTACCAATCTTTTAAGTACAGGAATAGCCTACAGGTGATATCCATCTTAGGCATAGAAAACTAATTTAACACTTCATTAAATGTAAGTGTATTTCCTCTTGGCAGGATGTTTTTTATGAAGTATCTCCATTCAACATCAGCCTCAAGATTTATGAATATGTGAAAAAATGGAGATGCAGAAACAGGAAGAAGTTATTTGAGTCATTTGACTTTTACTTGACAGATTTAGTTCCCAAACATATGACTAGAAATAACCAATTATCAGGAAGAAAAGATAACTAGTCACTTCATAAGTGATGAAGCTAAATAAAATGTCAAGGGAAAGAGAAGTAAGCATTTCTAAAGATAGGGTTTACTATGTGCCAGTCACTGTGCTAAGCACTTCTTACAAATTTCATTTGGGCTCCATAACAACTCTAGCAAGGTAGGTGCTATTATTATTCCTATCAGTTAATGAAACTGAGGCAAAGGAATGACTGGTCCAGGGTTTCGCATCTTGTAAGTGTTGGATACCAGATTTGAATTCAGTTCTTTCTGACTCCAGGCCCAGCATTCTAGCCACTGCTGAGCCAATTGCTATTTCTACAAGATTCCGCAATAAACTCCTATTTTATAGCATTGCTATATAGTCTGCCATTGATATACCATATAATTATGTAGTTGTAATACCACAACAATACAATTAGAGAACAGGAGCCAAAGATTTTATCACAATCACTGGGTGACTTTTTATAATTATATTTCAAAACAGCTTTAACTTTTTCAAGTGCTCAGTTCATAGACTGTATCAAAGATCTTGACCTCTCAGTATATATAGTTGCCTTCCCAGGTTCAAATAATCAATGATCCAAAATGCCTGTGATTGATCTAAAGCTATGGTGTCAATTTGGAAGTTCAATATGAGAGAAAAATATTTGAGTCCTCTTAATCTCAATCATATGTCTGAACTCAAAGACTTAAAGTCAACGGTCCTCTAGTTTGGTGAAATGTTTTAAAAACACAGTTGATCTTAAAGACATATGTTTTGTTGGTTCAAATGTGAACTCTTCCCTCAATCAAGAATGTGCAATGTATTTATATCTTTTATTCTAAATGAAATTAAAGAAAAATATATTGTACTCAAATTGAAGAAATATCAGATTCTTGGAAGATAAATATTATAGAAAAGAAACAAATATAGCTCTAAGAACACCTTCTAATCTTCTTACTTTTGATAATTTAGAATTTTTTTTTCTTTCAGTGAATGAAAACCCAGTTGGCACATTTTAATTGTTAGTAGTATTGCTCTGCAAACAGTAATATTTTGTTGTATTGGAGACTTTCTAATTCACCTGCTAATATTAATGCCTATTAAAATATCCCCCAAATGAGATAGATTTGGAATTTCCTGGATTCCTCTGTTTGTTATGCAAATATTCAGTTCTGCTCTTTTTATGATAATGTGAAATAAAGTAGTTTCTTATAGTAACATCATAAATCATTTGTTTTCTATTACATGCAGCTGGTTTTGTTACTCTAATGATTTTCTATGAGGGCAAATTGCAGAGCTCATTGGAAGCAATGTGAGTCTTTGTTAGGACATCCAAATATTTGTTAAGAAATAATGATAGAATGCTGAAACAATAATTTATTATAATAATTCTTTTCCCCAATTAATATGTCTAGATGAGAAAAATCTGTTTATAAAAATTATGCATTTTTCTTTCTCATGTAGTGAGTTTTCATCTCAGTGAAAATTCAAGCTTTAAATCAAAACCATCTGATGCAGTTACGCGGGTGCCTTCCTTTGGCATATTCAAAAGAATATAGGATGAACGGTAAGAATTAAGCAAACCACAAATTATTTTGAAGTATCTGGTTTGTATTATAAATAAACTTTTCACTGCTGGTTGTTGTTTCAAAAATATTGCCTGTATTTTTGATATTCAGTCCTGTGATCTAATGTAAACTATGTCCTACCAGTTTAAGCTATTGTTAGTCTATGATTAAATATTTTTTATTATACTCATATGCTATAAATATTTCTCACTATGCATTTTTGGATTCCTCCCAAAGAACAATAATCTTTTAGACATGTCAAGAAAACACAATATTAAAAGAAATAACCCCTTTTGGTGTTGTCACGTACTAATTTCACACCTTGAACAGAACCTAACCACATCAGTGGTGAAGTTCTTCTTTTTGGGGGACTGAACTGAAATACTATTAAGTCATCATACAAAAATAGTAAAAAAAAAAAAAAAAATAGTTTCTCCTGGATCAAAGTTAATTCGTTGTTGGTATTTGACTGGAACTTCAAGATTGTTGCTGGTAACTGTGTAGAAGTTTATATCATGATTAAAAACAATAGAGGTTTTTGTTTGTTTGTTTTGTTTTGTAGCATAAACATTTAGGGAAATTTTTCTTTTTTTTACATTTTAAAAATGTGAAACTTAGACTATATATGTCCATATTATTACATTCAATAGTAGAACTATCTCATTAGGTGTGGTACTTAACCAAATAGATTTTTCTTTTATTAGGGCTTAGTATGTCCTCTATACTCCTTTCCCCCTCCTGTTCCCCTTTTCACTTGTAAGTGAAGTTTTCAAAACAACGTGTTTTTTCCTTTAATATCTTTTTTTTTCCTGCATGTTGTACTTTTTGCATGACTCATTTTTGCCTTTGATCTTACATTTTTGCATTCTTCACTTTGTATCTTGTCACCTTTAGCAATATTGTAAACTCTCCAGTAAAAAGAGTGAGAATATCTGTGTCCTAAGCTCATTTCCCTCATCTACTATTCCAGTGAGTTTGTGAAGTCATTTTGCCTTTGTGGGCCTCAGTTTTCTCACTTTATAAAATGAAGGTAGTTTGGAACTACCATCTCTAAAGTTTCTTGGAGCTCTAACATCCAACAATTCTTTGATTAGTCAAAAGACCTGACTATAATCTAAGCTCTGCCATTCATTCACTGGGAGATGGAGATCAAGATACTTTATCTCCCTTGCATTTACTTTCTCCTTCTGTAAAATTATGGAGTGGGACTAGATGGTGCACTTCTGATATTCTATGAAAACTTTCCTCAAGATAGAGACTACATATAATAGAGTTTGGCAAAAACTTATTTGCAGCTAGGTCCTAATTAATGCTAATAATGAATCAATGAAGCTATCTCATTATTTGAATTTATATTATTTGAAATTATAACTATATGTCAAATATGATAATTGGTTCTAGCCTAATAAAAGTATTGCAAAGAAAAACATTTCAAATAAGTTTTTATTTGTTTATTGCCACAATGTAGCAGAAAAGGATAAGAAAAAATGTATTTCTGATTAAAGTTTTTTTTTTTTTTTTACAAAGCAATACTGATAGGAAGCAAAATTTTAAAAATTACTGAATATCACACCTACAGACAAGCCTATACTAATGATATATGAGAAAAAAATTATTATTGTTTAAAATATTTTGGCAGCAGAATCCTAAGTATAGTTTGATGACTTGAGGCATTATCTAAAATCAGTAATACTTTAAAATATGATATTGTTGTTCTTGCAATATTTTTCAATAATTTGGAAAAAAATAACTTGAAAACCAGTTTTCAAAAACAGCTTTAGTCACCAGTGCTTTCTATTTGACTGCCAAAAGCCTGGAAGCTTATTGCTAGTTGTAGCTTCAAGAACTGGAGGATTTTGGAGACTAATAAACAAGCATTGGTTTTAATTTAAATTCCCCTTCTGCATTATCCCCCAATAAAAGTCAAACGAAATACTTAGACACTTTAAATCCAGGTTGAGGTCTTTTTCTTTCTTAGAAATTTAAGTTCTAGAAGTCATCTTTTCTCAAAATACATATGTTTCATTCACATTAAAAATTTGTTATTGTTTTCTTCAAAACATCAAGATTCTTAGTATTACATCTTCATTTATACTGGCTGTCTCTCCTATAATTTTAACATTATGTAATTGCACTTAATTTTAAGAACTATTTTTGGAGCAATTGTACCAAAATTTACAATAAAAATTTCTTCAATATCCACATCATTTTCATTTTCTTTCATTGTAATAAATACTTGAAGTTTTTATCTGATTGGCTTTTCTTAAAAGAAGAATGCTTTTTAGTTGGCACTTTTCAATACAGCTAAGAGATGTTCCCTTTTTATAATTTGAACATTTCTCTTCCTTGTTATGTGCAAACAACAAAAAACAGATGCAAATTTGCCTTTTTCTTTGATTTTACCTGCATGTTTTATAACATTTTATATTTTAATGAGTCACTATGACTATAGTCAGGTCATGCAATTGCACCAAAATTTTATTCTTTTTTTAAAATTTTTTTTAAATTTTATTTTTTATCATAGCTTTTTATATGCAAAACATATGCATGGGTAATTTTTCAACATTGACCCTTGCAAAACTTTCTTTTCCAACTTTTCCCCTCTTTCCCCCCACGCCTCCCCTAGGGGTGGCAAGTAATCCCATAAATGTTAAATATATTAAAATATATGTTAAATACTATATATATCCACACACACAAATATTTATACAGTTATCTTATTGCACAGGAAAGATCGGATTTAGAAAGAAGGTAAAGATAACTTGAGAAGAAAAAACAAAAATGCAAGCAAACAATAACAGAAAGAGTGGAAGTGTTATGTTGTGGTTCATACTCATTTCCCAGTGTTCTTTCTCGGGGTGTACTTGGTTCCATTCATTACAGATCAATTGGAACTGATTTGGATCCTCTCATTGTTGAAGAGAGCCATGTCCATTAGAATTGATCATCATGTAGTATTGTTGTTGAAGTGTATAATGATCTCCTGGTTCTGCTCATTTCACTCAGCATCAGTTCATGTAAGTCTCTCCAAGCCTCTCTGTATTCATCCTGCTGGTCATTTCTTACAGAACAATAATATTCCATAACATTCATATACCACAATTTATTCAGCCATTTTCCAGTTGATGGATATCCATTCAATTTCCAGTTCCTAGGCACTACAAAGAGGGCTGCCACAAACATTTTTGCACATGTGGGTCCTTTCCCCTCCTTTAGGATCTCTTTGGGATATAAGCCCAGTAGAAACGCCGCTAGATCAAAGGGTATGCACAGTTTGATAACTTTTTGAGCATAGCTCCAAATTGTTCTCCAGAATGGTTGGATCTGTTCACAACTCTACCAACAATGCATCAGTGTCCCAGTTTTCCCACATTCCCTCCAACATTTGTCTTTTTCTTTTCCTCTCATCTTAGCCAATCTGAGAGGTGTGTAGTGGTATCTCAGAATTGTCTTAATTTGCATTTCTCTGATCAATAATGATTTGGAACACCTTTTCATATGACTAGAAATAGTTTTAAATTCTTCATCTGAAAATTGTCTGTTCATATCCTTTGACCATTTATCAATTGGAGAATGGTTTGATTTCTTATAGATTAGAGTCAATTCTCTATATGTTTTGGAGATGAGGCCTTTAGCAGAACCTTTAGCTGTAAAAATGTTTTCCCAGTTTATTGCTTCTTTTATAATCCTGTCCACATTAGTTTTATTTGTACAAAAGCTTTTTAACTTAATATAATCAAAATTTTCCATTCTGTGATCAATAATGACCTCTACTTCTTCTTTGGTTTCAAATTCCTTCCTCCTCCATAGGTCTGAGAGGTAAACGATCCTATGTTCTTCTAATTTATTTATAATCTCATTCTTTATGCCTAGATCATGAACCCATTTTGATCTTATCTTGGTGTACGGTGTTAAGTATGGGTCAATGCCTAGTTTCTGCCACACTAATTTCCAGTTTTCCCAGCAATTTTTGTCAAATAATGAATTCTTATCCCAAAGGCTGGGGATTGCTATAGTTATTGCAAAATTTTATTCTTATGTAATAAAATAGACGTAATAACTCTCATGATTTTTGTTCTCATGTAATAATTGTTTTTTTTTTGGGGGGGTGTTCTTTTGTTTCTCATTTAAAGTATGCCTTCCTTTGTCCATTTTATTAAGGATTCTTTTTTAAAAAACAGCATTATTGGTATTAAAATAGCTTATGCAACATGCGATACATAGCAGCATATTTTATCCACATGCAACAATAGGTAAGTGTAGACCAAAAACATAGCAGGGTGAGAATATGTTCACCTAAGGTTACATCAATTGACTTTTGACTTGCATTAAATGCTGTTTGGTATCATTCCACATCATTTGCAATGAATTGAATTTTGTATTGTTTAAATTAGTGTTAATAAAGACTGTTGTAACTGAATGATTAATGGCATACGAAAATTTTAGTTACTATGATTAGCATAGTATATGTATGCTTTTACAACATCAAATGCAAAGTCAGACGACCAGTCTTTAAAGCCCAGCTCCTTTACTTAATAATTGTGTGGCCACAGGTAAGTCAAAGCTTCTTTAAGCTTCAGGTCCCTAATTCATAAAATAGAAATAATAATATTTGTACAATCGTACTGCATACAATTGTGAGGAAAGTATATTTGTAAACTTTAAAACACTATTTAAATCTGTAATTATTTAAGACACATCTGCAATAGAATTTTTTGTTTGTTTTGAGAAGCAAACATTTATAAAAATGTTTATTCAGGCACAACTTCACACCAAGTAGATTTTTGCTGGGAAACTTTTTTAATACTTGGAAGTTTTTCTTTTTAAAAAAATTCATACTTTTCCAACTGCACAAAGATTTTGGCAAACTACCAGGTCTGTGAGCAACAGACAACTCATGGAAACAATTCTATGTCACTAACCAACATTGCTACCCCTAACTACATAATGGTTTTGCTAGAGCTGGAGCCTTCCCTAGGGAGCTAAAACTGAAATGACTGCCCTGGTCCAGTGCTTTGGGAAGCCCAATCAACTGAACAGGCAGTGGTTCAGGGAAATTGCCTACTAGCAGGACAATGTAATTCTATCAACTGGTGCTAAAGAAAAAAGGAAGGACAGACCTGAAGCTTCTATACATAAAATCAGAATATAATTATCCTTTCTTTCTGTCCCTTTTGAATGTGTTCATTAAGTGTATTGTTGTTTGTCCTTCAATCTTGAAGATGACCATGACATCAGAAGGTGATGCCATAGCTTGCAAGTGAATTGGATTTAAGTGAGGAAGGGCTGCGTAGTTGTCTAATACAAGGCAGCAAAAAGATTTCTTAGAAGGATTAGGCTAGACTAGGTTCTGGGAATGCAACCAGTCAACTAGAAGATATACAGAGAACAAGGTCAAAGGCAGAGGTTTCCCGAGTTTGGCAACTCCAGGCAACAAGCTTCATTTTTATGACCAGAAGCAGCCTTTTGGGGCTCACAATAGTAAAGAGGGACACTTATCTGGATTTTCCATTCCACTTCTTGAATGCAAAGATTTTTGTAGATATAAGGGATACTCTATGAGAACTTCTAATATTCCTTTTGGATACAATGAAGTGACTAGTTCCATGGAGCATTCAAGCTTTATTGCAAGTGATTCAGCATCCAATACATTTAAGGTCATTTGAGGTCATGTGCTAGGTGATAAGGAGAATTCTTTTTTATATTATGGATACTAGTTTTGAGATTCTCCCATAGGATCACAATTTAGATTAAGAAAGGAACTTAGTGAATATCTAATCGAACTGCATTATTCTACAGAAGAGGAAACTGATCCAGCAAATTGCCTAAAATCACACAAATCACAAAATCATTAGAAATAAGTCTTAAGATTTTAACCAAAGTCTTCTGACACCAAATCTAGTTCTCTTTTCATATTATGCTGCCTCTGAAAAGACAAGAAACACTTCTGAGATCTTGGGGGAAGATACAAAACACCCACAAAATCATTGCATTAGAAATGCACCGAGTTCTATGAGAATTCGTAGAAAAGAAAGGTCACTACTAATTAAAGGATTATAGAAGTTTGGCAATTTCCTTTCTAGATATGATAAATGAGAAAGGGCTGGATCTAAAAACAGAGGCTCTTCATCAAAAATATTCAGTCAAACATCCAACAACTAAGAATGGCCAGGAAGTGGCTGAAGGAATAGATACATATATTGCACATTCTATAAGATAGTCTATTGTAGGGAAAACAGTAAAGTGTGGTAGATTAGAAAGGAGGATAGCTTTAGAGTCAAGAGATGATTTTGAACTATGGCTTTCAAATTTATTACAAGTGTGACCTTGGATGAATCATTTGCCTTTACTATGTCTCCTTAGTTTCCTGATGTGCAAAATGAGGGGATTGAACCAGACGATTTCTGAAGTCCAGACCAACTCTAAAGCCTGTGATTTCCAGATATCTAATTTTTTTGGGGGGAGGGGGTTGATATCTGCTCTTGTTTGAACCCTGCGGACTGATATTCTGGTAATTGGCCCCATTTATATATCCTCTTCGGTACTACTCAGCTCCATAGGTCTCCTTGCTTTGACCATGCTTTATTAACCTCATTAACTCTATCTGCAGGAGTTTGGAGGAGAGAGCAGCAGGGAACTTTGCATGTCCAGCTGTCCTCTCTGTTCCCTGCTGCCCTCTCTTGACAGTCAGCTGCTGCTGATTCTGCGCCCAATACTGAAAGAAGACATGTACTTTCCAGTCTCCAGCATCTTCTCACATAAAAGATCAGAGTTAAGTTCATATACATTTGCAAAGGCTCAAATTGTGAAAAGAAGGGCATACTCATTCTTTGAGACTTTATTACCTGGTAAAATGTAATATGATACATTTATAGGAAAGAAAACTCAGAGCTTTCTAAACTTTATTATATCAAGAAGATGTGTTTTATTTAGTGGAGCTTATGAAACTACTACAGTGTAGGTACATTTTTACAAGGCATTTTATTAACTTGAGACAAAGAGGAAAAATCAATGAGAAACACAATGTCCAAATAGAATTTCCATGCATACTGTGCACACTTTATACCATCCAAATCTGAGAAATGAATCCTTATTCCTTGACTTTATGTTTTTATTAAAAGAAAAGGCTTTTAGATGTAAACGAAGTATGATTAACTAGCCTTTAAAACACTGCTGCTTTCTACAGTCAGTATTTATCATAATAAAACCCACCAAATGCAGTAACAAATGATCATATCGGTATATGAGTTACATGCAGCAACATTAAAAGGTTTTAGCTGTGACTAAATAAATAGGAATTGTATAGCAAACCACTTACACCTTGTTATCCTTTTGTGAGTGAAACTAGAGCTATTGTAACCTTTTATACAGAGAGACTGTATGCATTTTATCAGTGGCTTTCAATTCCTGTCTGGATGGTGCCAAGGTTCCAGAGTGACAATTGTGACACAAATCCTTTTATTATACCTAGTTATTTTGTAATATTTTTTAAAATTGACATTATGCTCCAGAAAAAAAAAAAAAAAAGGAAAGGTGCCATATTTGGCCTTGTATAAATAGCAGCACAAACAGCCAGAATATATAGTGATGGCAAGTGTACCTTTCTTTTCCATTTCTTATACTCAACTGTTTAAGCCAAGGGACTAACTTTTTTAAATTCATGTTTCAGTATGAGATTATTAAAAAGTGTTTTCCACCTTACTAAGTGGAAAGAGTATAGGTGTTGGGAATCAAAAGAACTTAGCTTCTAGCTCTGGACTGGCCATTATTTCACTGTATAAATTTGGAGAAGTTACCATCCATAGACCTCCATTTTCTTGTTTATAAAATGAGAGGATTGGATGATTGGATTAGAGGACCTTTAAGGTCCTTTCCAACTCTTAAGTCCTGGGTTTCTTTTTTTCTTTTTCTTTTTTTTTAAAGTGATGTCATTACCTTTATTTCTGAAACAATAGAATTTTGATAAATCCTACATACCCATGGTTACCATTTGAAACATTAGAGATTGATTAATGCAGCCTGTTCATTTTGCTGATAAAGAAATTGAGGCCCAGAGAGCTAAGAAATTTGAATCATAATAAGTTAATTGCAGAACTAAGCCACCTGATTTCTATTCCAACATTCCTTCCATTATACCATGATACCTAATAAATGAAATCAATCAAGAACATTAAAAATGTCACAACTCTCATATGCATGTGTTGTGTGCATGCATACATATATGAAATATGTCTGTCTCTCTCTATATATATGAAATTCCATTCACATTCTGTACCTACACTCACACACATATACATATACATTTGTAGAATTAAAAAAAAATTGTATAAAAATGCATTTCTAGTACTTGCCACTATGCATGTCCTTATCCTTTACTCACCAACAATTTTTTTTCAGAAATCACTTTCTACCTTATAAAGCTTTTCAAATTTTTAAGTCATTCTATATTTTTCTCATTCTATGAATACTCCCTGAGTCACATTATCATTAGTTTCACCTTTTCAATTACAACTTTTTTTTAAATTAAAAAAAATCTGAAATCTATAAAGTTTATTAACTACTACCTTTGAAGCACACACTTGAAAACAACCTTTGAAAGAACAACTAAATAAGAAGGAATAAAGTATTTGAATTACTGGTTCATTGGAACTATATAAGATGGATTTGGAAACATGCAATAGAAAGGTATCCCCATAATCCTTCCAATATTTGTGATTTTCCAGTTTTCTCAATTTTTCTAATATAAGGAATATGAGATAAAATCTAAAAATTGTTTTAATTTCTCTAATCATAAAGGATTTGGAACATTTTTCATGATAATTACTTGGATATCTTTATTAGAAAACTACCTGTTTATATCAGGTGACTTGTCAACTGGGAATAGCTTTTATTCATTTTAATAATTTATTACACATTATTATAGCATAGTATACACATAGTATAGTATACATATATAAAATATGTTTAATCATTCCTCAATTAATAAACATTTATTTTTCCTTATTTTTTTGCTATTAGAAAAAAGAGTTGCTATAAACATTTTGGTATCTATGGGGCCTTTCTTTTTTGAAATTGACATCCTTATGTCATATGCCTATTATGTCATCCATATGACTAGTCCAATCTATGAGTCACTACAGTGGATATATTAGTCTTTCTTTTTACATAATTTCAAATTGCTTTTTAGAATGATTAGGTTAAGTCACAGATGCACCAATGTTTTAGTATGTCTGTCATTTTGCAACTCCTCTAATGCTGATAATTCAAATCTTTTGTCATTTTTTATGTTTTTTATTTCTATTCCCCTACCCTATTCATTCCCTGTAACAAAGATGAAAACAGAAAATAGTAGTAATTCATTCAAATGAATCCATATATCAACTATATATACACTATTCCAAAACCATACTCCCTTACTTCTGAAATGAATAGAGAGATGTTTTCATAGCTATTCATCAGGGCCAGCTTTGGGCATTATATTTACATACTGTTCAGAACTTAAAGACTATCATTTGATAAGTCAGTCTTCTTCAAAAAGTTTTCAAGAAGACATAAGATTAATGAATTTATAGATCATTTTGTATAATCCAATGAATGTATTTGGTGAATAATGTATGTAATACAGCTTCAATTTGAATGTTTCCAATGACAGTTTTTTATTCTTTCCATTTACAATGATATGGTTTTTGTGGATATTATGGCTTGATTTATTACTGCTTCTGCTTACTTTACCATGTAGCAGTTTACATATAGTTACCCATGTTTTTCTGAATTCTTCCTCTGTGTTGTTTCTTATGGCATAACAACATTCTATCATTCATTTCTATTTATTAAGTTATTCTCCAATTGATGGATACTTTCCTTGTTTCCAGTTCTTTACTATCACAAAAAAGTATTGCTACCAATATTTTGTTGTATTTATACTCTTTATTTTTGGCTTCAATCTTGTTGAGTTATAAGTCAAGTAACAGAATCTTGTCAAGTACTCTCTGTCTCTCTTGGTTTCTCTGTCTCTTTCGTTTCATCAAATAAATCTGCAGTGCATCATGAATTAATATGTGGGGGAAAAATATCACTACTGAAGTACTGATAAGATATTATACTTTCATCATCCCAAACTACTGGATTCCATTTCTTTCAGGGTTGGGTTAAAACTTTTCCTTTAAAAAGTGTTCTATAGCATAATTCTTTTATATTCTAATACTTTTTTTTTCTTTTCTACATTCTGATTACTCTTGCTACAAACAGTACTAATTATGATCATCAAACATTCAAAATCTCAGTGCTGCCATCATTCTCTTCCTACTCCCACCATGTTCATTTAGTATACTTTACAATTATAAGAACTTGGAAGACTTATAGATCATTTGATAAGTCAGTCTTCAAAAAGTCTTCAAGAAGACATAAGATTAATGAATTTATAGATCATTTTGTATAATCCAATGAATGTATTTGGTGAATAATGTATGTAATACAGCTTCAATTTGAATGCTTCCAATGACAGGAAGCTCACAAGGCAACCCATTACGTTGAATATGGTGAACAATATAAACGGAATGTAGCACATAAGCTCAGAAGATTGCATTATGTCTTCTTGATATAGTAAAAACACAATATATAAAAGAGAATGGGGGCTTTTAGCATGCATTCAAAATTTATTGAATTGAATTAAAAATTCACATTATGCTCTAGAAATTTGAAAAATGAGGCTTCAGCTTTGTGATTTCATACTTTATTGAAGAAATATGGTTATTTAAAAAATGTGTCTAGTTGGACAAGCTGGTATTTTATTACTTTCTGTTGTCAACTAAAACAAAATTTAATTAAATGGTTTTGTAAATGAATCATTAATCTTTAGAAATTTGTCTTACATGTTTTGATGAACATACAAAGAAAATAACCTCATTAATATGGAAAATAAAATGCAGAATTTTCTCAAAATATTCAAAGGATGCCTTTAAAACTTTAGGAAATCTAGTCTAGCTCTTGGTGGCTTGTAGTTTTATTATCTTCCACATTTCTTTCAACTTTGCCAAGCCTATGGCCAGCTGAACCAAATGAGTGAGAACTGGGAGTGCAGGCTAAAGCTTACCGATCAATGGAGCAAGGACAGGTCAAAATCAGAATCTGTTGTAATATGGGAGCTACCTGCCAGTGGCTTCTGGAGGTCTATGGACCTGTAGAACAGATCTCTTCATGTGAGAGGAAGATGATGATGATGATACAAAAAGACTGAGAGGCAGTTACATTGTCTGACCACTCTCCTCTGCCCTCTGCCTCCAGTTTATTTCATTCCCATTCTACGAGCAACACCTGTGTCAGTAAAGGTGCCCTGCAACTCTTTCAGATGTTATGATTCACAGCTGTGGAGGCTCTCGGAGAACTGACCTGCCCCTTCACTTAGGCATGGTCCTTAACAAGAATCCACTGCTAGGCAGATACCACAAACATCAGGTAAGAGCTAGGGATTGGTTAGTTAATTAGCTAAATAGTCATCACAGCTAGGAGGTAAGATTTGGATGGAAGTATGAATTGTAATGGATCACTGCAATCAAGGTCCAGCTAATGAAGCATGGTCTGAGCTAAGCAGAAGATTAAGAAAATAAAATATAAAAGATGAAAGTTTCATCTAAGACAATTAACAGCACTTTGAATCTTGTAGGCTTGTGCTTGTTTTTATGTCAGTTATATTTTTTAATTTCCCCAACTGAGTTTCAACTGGATACCTTTCCATAATACTTTTATCTTCAAAGGAAAGAGTTATGAGGATAACATTACTACGCATAAGTAAATGGTTGAATTTTTAATCGATTACTTCAATGCTTCATAGTTTCATCTATGTGAGTATATACATTGATGCTCATCAAAACCTCTGCTATTGCTTAGTAGTATAACATTGAGAGACTACTCCTGGGACCAAAGATACTTTTCTATTGAGGTGCCTCTATTATAGGCTGTGATTGGACACAGTTAAATGCTGGGGAAACTGGCCTTAAAAGGAAGAGGTTAGGCTCTCTTTCCTTCCATTAATTGCTTCTTAAAACCTCAATCCTAGAACTCTAGGAACAAATTTACTTGTAGCTTTGGTTATGGACTACCCTAGAAAGAAAAGAGTAAAAAGGTGCCCAATACATAAAAAAGAATTAAATATGGGACAGAAATTTATTTCTCACATGTACATATACACACAAATGTTTAACATAAAGGGCTATCAACAGAATGACTTAAAATAGGGTTCAGTGATATATTACTACTATTATAATTGTTAAATCTTAGTCTATTAAAGCTGGTAGGGATCTTTATAATCTTTCCTTTTTTTTCAGATGAGGAAATGGAATGACTTGCCTAATGTTCCACAAATAGTCAGTGGAAGAGATGGACCTAAAAACCTTATAGTTCTTATTTATAATCCAGTCCTTTCTACCACTATTCCTTACTGCCTGCCCAGTTAAAGGAGGCCCATTTTTTTCTAGCACCACCCCTAACTACTCATTTTAGCACCTCAACTTCCTGCGAAATAATAAAACATTCACCTGAAGTATATTCAAATTGGACAGAAGCATATGCTTTGTTTTACCAAGAGACAAAAGATGAAAATAAGGATTCTTTCACTGTTGGAGTTTAAGTTGATTTTTTTTTCTCTAAAAAAAATACCCTACCCATTGCAAGTACTTGTTGAAAATTGAATTTTCAGGGAGGGAACTTTGAGGAAGCCAATTGTATCCAAACATTATCATATTCAGTAGGGGAGAAATTAGATAATGAGATTTACTAGAAGTTTTAAAGAAAATTAGTCTTTTGTTTTTTTTGTTCTTCCTTCCTTCCTTTCTTCCCTCCTTCCTTTCTTCCTTCTTTTCTTCCTTTCTTTCTTTCCTTCCTTCCTTCCTTCTTTCCTTCCTTCCTTCCTTTCTTTCTTCCTTCCTTCCTTCCTTTCTTTCTTTCTAAAAGAAAAGAACATTTCAAAAAATACCAAAATATTGGTATGTTTTTTCCCTAAAACTAAATCTTGGACAATCTATCTTTTTTTTGTCTCTTTGTTACTGTCTATATTTCTGTCTGCTCGATTGTCTCTGTCTTCCTGTCTCTCTGTCTTTGTTTTTATCTGCCTGTCTTTCTCCATCTCTATAACTATCTCTGTCTCTCTTTCTTTTTCTCTGACTTTGTGTTTCTTTATCTCTATCTCTCTCCTCTTTCTGTCTCTGTATCTCTGTCTACCTATTTCTGTTTTCTGTCTCTATTTCCCTGTCTTTCTCTTTGTCTCTGTCTATATCTCTTTGTCTCTGTTTTCTCTATCTCTGTCTGCCTGCCTCTTTTTCTCTATCCACTTGGTTTTTCTAGTACTTGAGGTCATCAGGTTTTCTTGTATTTATTTGTATCTGCTTCCTCTGTAGAACAGAAGAGAAAACTCCCACTTCAGATTCCTAGCAACAACTGCTTAATTTGACAATTTGTAGATGGTATTCTTGTATTACCCTTTAGACCTTAATAATTGGTTTTTCTTTAGTGCAGTATTAAAACATTAAAGGCCATAAATTCCACAGTCACCTGTATCCATTTATTGCTAATTTATTATGGAGCATATCATAAAACTTTCCTTGACATAGAGGCCTCTTCATAACTATAAATCTTTTTTCAACTGTTTAGATAACTTATGCTTAAGTTCAAGAAAAGACCTCTAGGAGCAAATATTTTAAACCTCTATTTATTACATGCTAATGGTACATGTTGGATAGCCATAGTGAATTCACTGTGAAATATTAATTTATATTCAGAGTATTTATCACTTCAAACCATTATAAAGATAAATTTGTTTTCAAGAGGAAAAATGTTAAGCATCAAGTAACTGTTTTGCTAAATGTTTATAACTGTCCCCCTGAATGAAATCTTTCAAGTTAGCTATAACATTTTTAATGGAGAGTTTTCTTTTAAAGACAAAATATCACTACACAAAAGCTTAATTTTTTTAACTCAAAAGCTATATTTATATAACACAATCAACCCATGCTCTTTGACAAAGAAGTCACCTTTTTTTCTATTTCTGCCTTGAATAAGCACAGAATCGAAGTTAAGATGCATGTTATACAGGACATTTGTCCTTCTTCTAAAATTAGTATACAGATGCATTTGTGCTACAAATCATATGGTACAGTAAATTATGATCTATGTGCAAGGAATTGTTTTGACCCTCCCTCCCTCTTAGTCATTTTGACCAAGGGATCTGGAAAATTTGCAACTATCTTCAAATTAGTGCTTTCAGAAGTATCTACAAATATCTCAGTTACATTTGATCCATTCAAAACTATCAAGTAGATCAATATACCCATTAAATTCCCTTCCTTTTTATATATTTATTCTCGTTAATTATGTAGTACTAAAAATAACAACTCAAACTTATACAGCACTCTATGGTTATGGAGTACTTTATATGATATCGAATTTGATCCCCATTCCATATCTGTGAAGTTGCTATGCATTGCTACTACATTTTATAGTTGAGGAAACTGAGGCTCAGAGATGAGAAGTAGGAAAGTAATATGTTATAAAAGCAAGACCATGAAACTAGAAATGAGAAGACTTAGGTTTGAGTGGTATCTCAGCTACATACTAGCTTTCTCCTTTTTGTGTGACTTTGGACCTTTTATTCCTCTATTTGGAAGCATACTAGCACATAATTGTTGTGAGGAAAACTCTTTGTAAAATGTAGAGTGTATATATGTGAACTATTATTATTACCTTTGCCCAAATTCACATAACTATTAAGTAGTAGGGTCTAGATTCAACCTACACCTCACTGCAAGTGAAAAGTTTTACCACTTATCTTTTAGAGATGACTCAGGTCAATGTCAATCAATGTTTCCTTGACTTAGGAAGTCCATTGCTGCTATTAAGAAACCAGTATTTACTGGCTAAATTAATTTCTCCTCTTACACCCTGAAAAGAAATACTGTTTTTGCATAAATGGTTGAAAACTAATCTGATGTAATAAATGGACAATGGAAATTATCTTTATGCTAATGAAATGAGCAGAACCAGGAGATCATTATATACTTCAGCAATGATACTGTATGAGGATGTATTCTGATGGAAGTAGATTTCTTCGACAAAGAGATCTAATTCAGTTTCAACTGATCAATGATGGACAGAAGCAGCTACACCCAAAGAAAGAACACTGGGAAATGAATGTACTGTTTGCATTTTTGTTTTTCTTCCCAAGTTATTTTTACCTTCTGAATCCAATTCTTTCTGTGCAACAAGAGAACTGTTCAGTTCTGCACGCATATATTGTATCTAGGATTTACTGTGCCATATTTAACATGTATAGGACTGCTTGCCATCTGGGGGAGGGGGTGGAGGGAGAGAGGGGAAAAGTCAGAACAGAAGTGAGTGCAAGGGATAATGTTGTAAAAAATTACCCAGGCATGGGTTCTGTCAATAAAAAGTTATAATTATGAAGAAAAAAAATTAAAAAAAATAAATCTGCAAAAAAAAAAAGAAATTTAAATATTTCCTGTTTTAGAGAATTACATATTGCTAATATCTCACAGTTGCAAATAGGCAAACATTTTAAAATTGAACTTTATAGTAAGCTAAAAAGAAATAAACATTTCATTTTGGCTACCATTTTAAAATATTTTGAAGATATGAACTATTTTTCATACTTTAACATGTATAATAGGATTATAGGATTGTAGATTTAAATCTGGAAAATACTTAATTCAATTTTTCCTATTAGAGATGAGCTGAGGCCCAGAAAAGTGAAGGGATTTGTCAAAGATACAGAGGTAATATCAAAATTGAGATTTGAATCCAAGCCTCTGACTCCATATTCATTGAAATTTGCTTTGCTTTGAAAACTTTAACAAATCTATCACTCTGAGACTATGAAAAGACTCTTTTCCTTGCCAAGGCTAATCTCTTCATTTATACACTCTATCCCAGTATTCTTCTAATGTTTTTCAGGAACTTTCACTCTTAAAATTCCTTTATTGAATCTTATTGTCAATGTTTCTTCCCGTATAGGTTCTACCCCCACCCCCTGACTTTATATTTCCCACATACTTTAAAAAAATATAAAACAAACAGAAGAACACAAAGTACTTTCCTTCAACTCTACCACTCTTCTGGCTATTACCCTATCTCCTCTTCATCATCAAGCTTATAGAAATAGTCTATACTCCTTACCTTCACTTTCTCACTATTCATTTATTTCTCAGTCCTCTGAGAAATTCTTTTTTGAATTTTACATCCTTTATTGAATTTTCTCTCAAGTCTGTCAACCAGATTCAGCAATTGAAAACAACAAAATCTTCCCATGAGGGTCTCTATATTAATGGTTAATATGGTAAGTACTGGCAATACATTTCATTTCCCCCTTCTCGAAATTTCCATATGACATGGCACCTCTTATACCGCCATGATCATGGTTAGGCTCAAGTTGGGGGCTCAGCATTTTTCTTTGTACTGGCATACCTTCTTTCTTCCACTTCCTCTGGCCATGGTCCTGATGCTTCTTTGGAATTCTTACCCACTCCCATGACTCCAATTATTGCTTTCATGCATATGACTCTTAAAAGTATCCAGTTTTCATTTCTCTGATGAGCTTTTTTTCCTCCACATTTTAATGTCTTTTGGAGAACTTGAACTGTATGTCCCACTAGCCCTTCAAACTCAATATGTTTAATTATGAACTCATCTTCCCTCCAAAGTCTTCCCTGCCTGCCACAATCTAATCTATTTCTGTTGATGGTGATTATCCTTCAAGACATTTAGAGTTCAAAACTGAGTCATCTTTGACTTTCTTCTTCTTTCCCACTTCTCCACCTTATCAATTGCTTCAGTTTCCTCATCTGAAAAAGGAGGAGTTTGGACCATATGATCTTTGAGTACCCTGTAGTTTTAGAACTACAAAACTATTGATTCTCCACCATACTTTTTATTTTTACTTCCATTCCTCCAATCACACTATTACTAACCTTGTTCTGGCAATTATCTCTTGACTGAATAATAATAATAATAATAATAATCTTACTAAGTTTCCTACTTCCATGCTCCTACCTACTGCAATATTCCTTAAATATCTTCCAAAATAATCTTCCTAATAATAGCTCTGATAGTATCATTCCTCTGCTCAAAATTTTATGGCGACTCCCTGTTTCCTAAAGATAAAATGCAGATTCTTTTTTTTTTTTTATGTTTAAGACCCACCCAAGTTGGCTCCAATTAACCTTTATAATCCTATTTTACCTTTACATACTCCAAATTCCAGTCAGTCATTTCTCATTCCTAGAACACATGCTTCTACCACTACCTAGCTTATAGAATTGTTGTGCAGAAAGTGCCTTGGCAAACTTTTTAAAAGTATAGAAATGTGAATTTGTATTATTCTTATTATATGTTTGTTTAATTCTTTCTCATACTTTTAAGATCCAGCTCTGCACTACTTCTTCCATAAGGCTTTTTTCTCCTTCCTCATCCCCATTAAAAAAAAAAAAAAAAAAAAAAAAAAACAGATTTCAGTTGAAGGTGATGTCTTCCCCTTCAAATTTTCTCCTGACACTTTTTTAGGATCTCTATCACATTCTATATTATAATGTATTTATTTGTGTATATTTGATCTAATCCCCTAGCTCTTTTCCCTTTGATTAGACCATTAGCTCCTTGATAATAAAAACTCTTGCTTTTTTTGTCTTTGCATCTCCAATGCTTAGAAAAATACCTTGTACACAGTAGGTGTACAACATAATAAAATGCACAATAAACAATTATTATCAATAATAATTATGATTTTCTTTTCCTTGGTGTCATATTCCTTGGTCTAGTGAATTGTCATCCTTGTTTATGGCTAATAAAATATTTAATTGGTACATTGAAAGATATATTATACATTCACCTACAGTTATCTACTGGCTATTTTAGTCTTCAGTCTGATACCTCCTCCCCCCCAAATTGTTATAAAGTAGTATAGCACAAAATGCCCACTATACAAATATCCAATTGATATGTATAATTTCTGCTATAGGCACTAATTGGTGATAGTCTAGAGGTTTGGATTCCCATTTGATTTTGAATTAGCCAAAACTTAATCTAAGGTATCAAATTCTTCTGGGAAAAAAATCATGACATATCTAAAGAGTCATTTTGCTTTATTAAAGTATATGTGTTAGTGTTATATTCTAAAACTCTGGCAATTCCTATTCATTTTTTGACATTCTGAACATATTACCATAATAGGAATGTGATAAAGGAAAAAGACCAAGTTAACAATATGAGGAAATTTTCATCAGCATAACTTTGAAAGGTTTTTGCAACCCTGGTATATAGCCTATTATGAAGCACAGATTACCAAATGCTTGAGTAATTTTCTATGTCGAAGAAAAGAGTGCTTCTAAAATTTGAAAGCAATTTAATTTTGAATAATTTAAAAATATTAAATAACTGTTGGCAGTTTCTAACACTTTCCTTCTGCTGAAATTGTAGTCTTTTGGACTAGAATGTTTCCTTGATCTTTGTCTGAAAGAATTGTTTGGTTTTCTTTGGTGGCATTTGGGCTCCTCCAAACTTATCAGGAGGCTACAGTTTAATACACAGAGAGGCAGAGAACATGTCAATATAATGCCACTAATGTTTTCCATGTTTATGATCTGAGGGTCAAAGTCAAACCTCTTATTGCATTAATAATGGCAAAGCAAAAATAGGCTTTGTAGTTGTGAATTCATGGTTTTAAAGAACAATTTCCCTATGTTTTCATTAATTGAAGCCATCCATTGAAATGTTCAAGGATTATATCAGAATTCAAACAATTTATCTAATGTTATACCTTTAGATTGTGAAAACTGTGAATCTGGACATATATATGGATTCTTTATAACTATCAATCCTAAAATTATCCTTTTTTCAAAAGTTACATACACATGTAGCATTGAAAGTTGTATGTAGTAAAAATTCACATTTAAAGTCTCTTATCAAGGTAAATTATTTCAAATAATTTGGTTTGTGATATGCTTAATATACCATATTCAAAAACCTGACTATATATTTTGGGTTCAGATACCATCGGATCTGAAGACTAGAATTTAATCATAGTTTTAACAAAATTTGTAGGGAGGGTGGGGGAGTAAAGAGTGAGGTGGTACAGTAGATAGAGCATTAGTCAGGAGGACTTAAGTCCAATTTGACCTCAGACTCTTGACAGGGCAAATCGCTTGATCCTGGGCAAATCACTTAACTCCATTTGCTTTGGCAAAACAAAAACAAACAAACAAACAAAAAACAAACATTCAAGAGTGTCTTTATCAAAAAACGCTTTTCTGGTGACCTATACTATAGGAAGAGTATAATCAATACAAATAGCAATGGACTGGGAATCTGAAGAACTAACTTTGTATCCCTTTTTTTAAGATCAGGGACACTGAATCACAGATTTTTCATTGATACAAAATAGAATAAAATGGGCTTCTATAACAATGTCACAGAGATACTAGAAGATCAAATAAAATAATGGGTATAAATTACTGTAAATTGTAAAGCACTATATAAATATTTGTTATTATTAATATTCTCCTATTTATTATCATCATCCCATTTTTCTCATCTTTTTGATGAAGTTTGGATAGAAAAAGAAGCATAACAAGTTGCTGTCCTACTTCAATTCTTTTATATTTAGTGTTCTGTAGACTATTGAACAGATAGATATAAACTCATATTCTGTAAATTTCTGAAGGCATCCTTTGTATAACTCTAATATCAGACATGATAGTATAGATGATACATTCCTTATACTATTCCCACATGATTTCATTTCTTCTGCTAAAGCTTTTCATTATAAATAGCTTGGACATTAGGAGTAATTGTCTGAATGAATTTTATTTAAAATATTGTTGATCTTTTATGGATCACTGTGATTTCTATATAACTGTGAATCTCTGATTAATTTGTGATAATGCTCTAGTTCCAGTGCATTTTATTGGCTGAACCCTATGTATATTTTGAGGTCTCTTTCTATAATATGAGGATTGGTTAACTATCCGTGAAATCTATGATATCTAGAGCTCTTCTAATGAACATTTGTAATCATGAGGTCATGTCTAGATAGGTATTAAACTTTTTGTAACCTGAAATGATGTTTTGCAGTTTTTACCATATTCTTTAATCATGTGAGTTGATAACTAAATACAGTCTCCTTAATAATAATTTCTGTGACATATGATAGTAATGACCTGATCCTAAATGGCTATCATGAACTCCTCTATAGCCATAAAAATATACATAACTTAATGACTTGTTGTTTTTTGCTAATATATTGTTGCCTGAGTTAATGTGAATGTCATTAACAAAAAGTCTTTTGATTCCATTCCTGAATCCTATAGGTTTCATGGCCTCAATATAGAAATAAATCACTTTTGGTTACATTTAAGAAAGCTAGACTTGACTATTACTTGGTGAAGATATTTCTGCTTGTTTCAAAATCATTTTTTTAGATTTTGAAAAAATCTATTTCCCCTATATTCTGAAAATGTATATCAGTCCCCCTTCTCCTTTTTGGCAAGGAAATGTTAATCTTTCTATGGATACCTTAGAGCAATGGATCTTGTGTTTCATTAATATTATGTGCATTTTTAAGGTTATTTTCTTTTATGGTCCATTTTATCATAGACTTAGAGATAGAAGTGACCTTACGGATTGTCTCTTCTAATCATATCATTTTTTAGATAAGGAAACTGAGAAATTAAATGGCTTGGCCAAATTGAAACAGGTATTGCATGAACAGAAATAGAATTTAAACTTAGGTCTTTTGACCCCAAATTCAGTGCTCATTTCCACTGAAACACAGTTATTGCACTACTAACTGTTTTTAAAAATTTCATATTTGGTTATGATTTCAAGATGTCAGTATTTTAACATATTCTGCCATAACTTCCTCTTTGATGGATTTAATTCTTACTGTAACTGGCCAAGTTATTCTATTTTAGTTCAATTTGACTTGCAGTTTCAGATTCAAAATCTTCAATCTCTTTCATTGATTTACATTAAAAAATTTTATACTTACTGAGACCAAATGATTTCTTGATATCATAGTATAAATATTCCATAAGATGAAGAAATTGTTTTTATGCATATTTTTAGTGGAGCCACACAGTTTGATTACCAATTCATATGGATCAAATAATAAAATGTTTTGGTTCAAGTTCCTCTTTAACTTGGAAGCCATATTTAATTCTGTTTAGGAGCAATAATAATGAATTCAAAGCTAGGCAGGGTAATAATAGATTTGAACTGTTTCCCTGAAAAAAATGCCACATTTTATACTAGTTGTTCTTGACATTATTGATTGCATATTTTAAGTATAGAACTGATTTTATATAGATATAAAATATTCTAGCATTTTTACTCTATGTGGATTTGTTTTATCTATTTTCAGCATATGGAAAAGCCATGAGTTTAGACCTAAGTGAAAGGCATTTCTGAAGATTAATAATTATTATTGTGCTTTTAAGTTGTTTACTTATTGAATTAATAATAAATTGCTCCTAACTACCTTCTCCCTTTATTCACTTTGTTTAGCGCACCTCTTTTGTGCCTTTACTCAATTTATTGTTTATTTTAAAGATTTTATAGGCTGTTTTCATATGACACAGTCTGTCAATACTTTGTAATTGGCCTTATTTGGAGGGATCATTGGGATTTTCTCCTTTTGGTGGTATGGCATACCTCCATTAAAAAAAGTGGGATCAAACTTGCATCTAGAAGAAAGGTGATAAAGTTCTTTGAATCACTGGAAGGTATTTGAACCAATAATTAAAGATCTTATCTAGCTGTACCCCTTGCCAGTTGTGCATAGAAATAAAGTTTCAGTTACCTTCAGAACTCTTCTATCATTCATTAAGGATGTAAAAGCTTCTTGTTTTTAATTTAATCCAATGTATATTTTCATTGTGTTGGGCTAAAAACCATATGAACAACCCAAAATTCTCCAAATACTACTTTGGATACATTTTCTTCTCTAAATTCTTTGCTTTTACAACCTCCATAGTAGCATTTTGATTGCTGACAAAATGTTTTTTCTCTTTTACTACTTTGACTCTTTTTATTTCCTTACCCTTTTGACTTTGCTTTCAATCTCTCATTAAGGGAATCTAAATGTTTTACATGTTTTTATTTTCAAAATGCTACTTGGCATACTTTTTGTTGTTACTTTTAATATTATATTCCTCATATAACTCTCAAGTAACTTCTTCCACATTGATGCTTCGTGCCTATCCTTAGAATTATTCCCTGAGAACACTATTCTTCTATGGCTATTATTATGCTAGTGGCTGCTAAATACACTGCTGTGTGCTGGTTCTGAAAGATTTTTACAATTTTTTTCAATATTGTGGGAGAATTTGTCCATTCACAACAGTTATAGCAGCTTCTAGTTTTGAAAATTATACTATTTAGGTACAGTTATTCTGCTAGTTGGATCCATAATGTTAAATGCAAACAGTACACTTCAAAATTTTAGTCTAAGTATGCCCATAATCTTTTATGTATTTTATAGTTAGATAAAATTTTTGCAGTATGTATTGTATGAAGGTTGTCCATAGCTCAACTCACTGTTATTATTGTTGTCATTATTACGATTTAGTGGGGATCATACTTCAATTAAAATTCAAAAGCCCAAGCCTCAGTCACTGAAAATTTTTTGTTACCAATAATTCTCTATACAGTGAGAATTTGCTTTGAATTCCACAAGAAATTCAAAATCACAACAAAGCTCTGTTATTGGAAAGATTGCACCATTATGGTCATAGTTCCTTTGTCTTAGTGTTTGATCAAGATCACACATTTATCCAATATATTATGTTTGAAAATTGTAAAATTCTAATTAAAGGGATTTTTATTTAAACTAATATGTACAATTTATTTAAAAGAAATTGCATTTGGTATTGTTGGACATGCACATTAGGCTTGGTCTTCTTTCTTCATCTTTTATTAGGCTTCAGTTGAAAGTTTTAGATAATATAATAAGCCTTCAGAAGCAGAATATTTAGATATTAAATTCTTTGTCACATTAATTCACTCATCCAAAACCATTTAAGTACCTATTATATTTAAAACATCTGGCCCAGGGTTGGAACATACACGGATACAAATATCTGATCCTGGACTACATGGAATTTATAACCCATTCAGATGAGGAATACAATCCCATTATGTATCATTATTCTTTTCACTTGATCATACTTAAGCTAATTAATAATATGTCACAAAGATGATTAGACAAGGAATCAAGACACCTAAGCTCAAGACCTAACTTTGCTGCTAACTGATTATGTGATCTTAGGTAAGTGACTTAGCTTACTTGTTTTATATCATTTTTTTGTTGTTGTTGATTTTGGAAATTTGACTTCTACTTTTACTAATTAGCATACATGAATTCTTTCAAAATCATTTTATGGAGTAAAAAATAAAGGGCAGATTTTCAGAATATGAACTTCAAATATTGAGTTCCAAATTTTAGAGGGATCAAGGGAATTTAAGACAGAGAAAGCACTACTACTTCTGGAAAACTTAGCATTGACTCAATATATTCATCTGGTTTCAGAATCAAATCATGCTGCACATCTTGTGAATCTCAACTAAATATTATGTCCTCAGTCATTCTTTGGATTACATTTAAGAGAAAGAACACTGCTCTTATTGGGAGAAAAATGAGAGAAGATCCTACATGGTCCGAAGTTAAGAGAACTTAAATTTATTTGGTAATTGAAGATTGTGTAGGGAAGAAAATAATAACATTCTGCTACCATAACAGGTTTCATTGCATAATTCTTATCTTTATGGTTCACTTTGTATTATGTAGACCTGGCTTTAAAGATAGGATCAAAGTATGGTATCTAGGGAAAGCTATAGAAAGATCTAAAGGGATTGAAATGGCTCACAATTACCCATGCACATTCCTTTCTTCAAAGTCATTTCTTGCTCTTGAGAATAGACAATTTCCTCAACAATTCTCCATAGAACGAGGATTTGCCTTGAGGTCTATTCTATGAACACAAATGATTACTGTTGTACAGAGACCTATACAGGAATCAAGGACAGAGCAAGGATTAGGGATAAACCCTTTCTGACTTCCGGACAATCAATTCTCATCTACTTTCCTCCAGGACACTTGCTGAAACTTCCTTTATATGCACAACAGAATTCTTCAGATATTATAAGGTGAAATATGTGTTTTTACATATCCTCTCTCTATATATATCATTTTATTTAAAAGACAATTATAGTTAGCTGTATTGTATGAAGATGTTTCTAATTGCACATGGAAAGGACACTTAAAAAAGTGAAGTCAGGAAAAATAACTAGGCCTGACTAAATAAGTACAAAAGAATCCATGCTGAAAATGATACAATTTTAAGAGACTTGGAGATCAATTTCCAAGCTAAAGCAAGAGGAAATTCCAAAAGAAGATAAAAGGTCAAATAAAAAGAAGTATTTTAAAGTAAAAAGACAACCAAGAAGCCTCTAGTGATGAAAAATCTATAATCCCATAAACCTACTTTATTTATATGTACAAATATATAAATCCCAATACATAGTCTGTTTACTAATTTTTTTTAAAGTTTATTTGAAGCAGCAGGTTTTTTTTTTTTTTTTTTCTGTTTCTCTGGTTTTCGCAATTATTGGCTTGACTGCCTTCTCAATCAAATTCCCCTATCTTAATCACCATGGAATGCAACTTGGCTAATTAGAATAAGCCCACCTTAATGGTTCCAGAGTTACTCAGGGGTCCTGAATGGAATATTGAAAAAAAAAATAAGGAGGGCCTGAAATAAGGAGATTCACACAAGACTCTGTCATGGGTAGAAGGTACACTATGGTAGGAGCTAGGGGAGAGAGAATATACAGATAAATTTGTGACTTGAACTGTTCTGATGCACTAAAAGGTCTCAGTTGCCCTGGAATCAGAAAGAGTTGAGTTCAAATCTGACTTCAGATGTTTAGTATGACTCTGGGCAAGTCACTTAACACTATTTGCCTTCATTCCCCATCTACAAAATAAGCTGGAGAAGAAAATGGCAAACCATTTCAGTATCTTTGCCAAGAAAACCCTAAATCGGGCCACAAAGAGTTGAGCATGACTGAAATGGCTGAACAATAATGAGAAATGTTTCTTATCACTGAGCTAACTATTATATGGTCATAGCACTAACTAAGCACATGACCAAAAAAGGATCTTGTGAACAACTGGGCTTTCTTGAATCCAGTACCAATCTGATCTCTGAAGGGCTCAGCTTTTGTAAACTGCCCTAATTCAACCTTCTAGTAGAAGAGAGACTGTTGATCTTGTCAGGGCTTAGTAGAAGCTGCTGTCCTCCCTGCCTTCCTGTTTGTGGTAACATAGTTCAAATATTTAGTCAAATCTCATCTGTAGAAAGCAAGGATGATTTTTAAAAAATTGTTACTTATAGATATGCAGGCAATTGTATCTATATGTCATATTGACATAAATTCCTTTAATAAAACAGTAAATGGAATTTAGCTTACTATAGTGCATTTTTCATAATATGCCATTTGTTATAAGAATGATACATATTAAGCTTTTAACTACAAAAGAAGCCAAATCATTTGGCTATTCATGAAAAAATGAGATTTTTTAGTAAGAAAAGCTGGAATATATATTAGCAGCCTATAATCACATTTTTTTCTTGAATGCTAGAACTAATAAATATATGTATTGATGGAATTTTAATTTTTATATGCATTTATAATCAATTCTAAAATATTAAATTCTCCAACTTCCTTATAAGCTTTTGGAAATAGGCATTTCCCCAGCCAGAATGAGAGATAGTGTCATGTTGTAGGAAAAATGCTGAACTAAAAGACTTTTCAGGTCCCAGTTTGGAGCAAGTTATTTCATGGCTCCAAACCATTAAATGTAAAATGCAAATATTATATGAAATGATCTTCCAGCTCAAAAATTAAATGATCATCTTTCACTCTGACATTGAAGAGTTTTGAAAGCATTGGTGTCAATGTTCATTCCTCTGCAGGCTATAGCTCTGTTGTACTCCAGGACTTCTCTATAATGCTCCAGAAACCTTTTCCCCTCTAAATCACTCCACACTAGACTTCACAGATTGGACTTGTTCTCTGCTACTACAGCTTCTCTGATTGATTGGTCCCTCAGGACTTCCATTTTAAGGAGTATACTTACTCTTCCTCTCCAAGTAGCCCTCCTGATTCTCCTCTTTTATTTTCTAACACTTCAGTACTGGGTACCTGCATCTTCCTCTCCCTTTCCCCTTCCAGTTTCTTTTTATATTTTGTCTTCCTCCAATAGAATACAAGCTCTTTGAGGGCAGAGACTATCTTTCTATCTGCCTGTATTTATATCCTCAAGACTTAGCACTTGGAATATAGGCTTATAATAAATACTTGTTGACTTGATTGGCTGAAAATAAAACAATTCTAATCAATCAATCAATAAACATTATTAATCACCTATTGTGTTCTAGGCATTGTGCTAGTTTCAAAGAATACAAAGACAAAAATGAGAATCCCTGCCCTCAAGATTACACTCTATTAGAAGCAATATGTACATTATATAAATAGCAAATATGTGCAAAATACAAAGTAAATTAATAGAGGGAAATATATTTTTAATTTCTTGTGTTTAGCAACAACAAAATTATGTGATAATCAACTGTGATGAACTTGGCTCTTTTCAAGAATGGAGTGATTCAAGGTAATTCCAATACTTGTGATAGAGAGAGCTACCTGCAAATAGAGAGAGAACTGTGGAGACTGACTGTGGATCAAATCATAGTATTTTTACATTTTTGTGTGTAATTGTTGTTTGCTTGCTTTTTTTTTCTCATGATTTTTTTTCTTTCACCTTTTTGATCTGATTTTTTTTTTTTTTTTTTGAGCATGACCAATATGTTTAGAGGAATTGCACATGTTTAACCTGTAATGAATTGCTTGCTGTCTACGGGGAGGTCAGGGAGAAGAGAGGAAGAAAACAGTTTTGCAAAGGTGAATGTTAAAAACTATATTTGGCTGTATTTGGAAAAATATAAACCTATCAAAAATAAAGTTCATGAGCAAGAAGAAAAAAATAAATCATTTGTGTTTTTTAATCTAGAGGCTCATCTTGTAGGAATAGGATAGGGTATATTATCTTGCCATCCTCTCTGCTGCTTTAATATTTACAAAGATGCTTTCAGTGGGCCAAAAGAAGATGAATTTATATCCCTAAACTCTTACTTAATTATAAAAGAAGTTATATTATTCATCTGTGTAGTAGATAGTACACAGTATCAAACATCAGAGAATACCACCAGAATAATGACTTGTCTCAGGTACATTTTTATCTGAATACTATGAAAAAGATGAAAAATGATGTAATAATAATAATAATAAAAAAACCTATGATGTCAACTTTGTGATCCCTTCAAGCTGAAATTGAATTCTTTTTTATTTGGTTTCATAGCATTTCAAATGCTTTTTGTGTATTTATATTTTAACTGGTATCGTATTTATCCATGTACTTATCTCCTCTGCTAAGCCACAAGTTATTTATGGGCAAGGTCTATGTCTTATTTGTCTTCATATTTGGCCTAGCATCCAGAGTACTCACTTATTAGATGATTGTTGAATGAATGAATTGATGAATGAATGAATTTATGAATTATTATAGTATTTTCCAGTAAGGAGGATTTCCTCACAGCCAAGTTATATGGCATAAATATTACTATATCTGTTTTACATATGAGAAAACTTGAGGCTTAGAGGAATTAAATAATGTGCTCAGAATCTCAGCCAATAAGTGTTACATCTTAGATCCAATTCTAGTATGCCTTTGACATTTAGTTTCTAAATAGTAGAAGTGGAATGTCCTAGAAGGGTGTTTTAGGAAAATACACTCTCAGAACCCATTAAGTTATTCATAATGAGAGGATACCTAGTGATAGATTGGATTGCTTGCTTACATGTGTTGCATGCAAAGATAAGGAGAGAAATTGTTGTGGTTTTTACTTGCAAACAAAGGCTGCCTGCAGCTCCTGTACATATTTAGATTTGACAATCTTTTATAGTTATATCCTGATTAGTGGGAACAATGAACTTACCAAAGTGGTCCCATGCTTCTGAATTTGCACTATCCGAAGTTATGATTATATGAAGTATGGTAATTGGTTCCAGCCCAGTGAAAAGATGCAGAGTGAATAATGCAACCACTTCAGGGGACTCATTATAGCCATTATTCAGGATCTGACTATATGGTATCCAAAAGATGGAAATTGTTGCCTAAGGTTAGTACTGAGAGACTATAAAAAGCATAAATCCCAGGTAACTAGTAACCTTGTGTTGAATAACATTCTCTTTAGTCCATTTCTAATGTCTTCTGTCTTCATTTTCTTTCTCCTCTCTCTAAGATACTGGAAAGCCTCTGTGTGTTTAGCATTCAGTATTTCAAAACTATTAGCCCATGTCTTGATGCTTCAGGACATTTTTGGTTCAATCACAACCAGAGTGGAGGAAAAAAAAAAAACCCAAAACTCGCGTAATCTGTTGTTACTAGATTTATTTCAGACCATTTGGTATGAAATAGGAAAGTATGAAATAGGAAAGCAAGATAATATACTTAGAAATACTATTTTTTGTCATGGATTAAAGTAGATCTACTCAGTTTAATTATCCATTTCTACATCCCTGGGCCAGAAGAATCCAAGGTACAGCTTGTAATATATTTTCATCCCACTTCATTTCAAGGGAAGAAATAGGCTGTTAAGAAGTGAGGCACGTTCATTTTTCTGAGGAACAAAAACTTCCTGGGTAATTTTGAATGTTCCCTTCAAGACTAAGATGCATACAAAAGAGATCTGACAGATGTGATTGTCATAGTGTACTGGAACCAAATTACTCTGGATACTAGGCACTGAATGTTAAAATAAAATTTAAAAGTTTTCTTTCCACACTGTCCTCTTCTTCAAGCCCACAAAACATTTGTTTTTAAAGTGGAAACACATTTGAATGCAATAATTTCAAACAAACCATTTTTTAAACTTCACAGCCTTGCTTTATTAACACAACAACATATCAAATTCACAAAGTTTCAATCAAACTATATACATAAAGTAATCTTAATTTTTCCCACATTCTATTTCCTTTTCCCACACAACTTTAAGATCTAGTCTGAAATGTATCTTTGCTGGCAGGAAATACAACAGATACATTTTTGTTTGTTTGTTTGCATATCCTTATAATTACAAATCTGATTCCAACAAATCACCTTCATATATCCTCTGTTCCAAGCCAAACTCACCAGTCTTCAAACATTTCTCTACACTTTTCCTCCTTCATGCCTTCACTTAAAATGGTTCTATAAATGTCAACATGTGCCCCCAAATGTGCCTATGAAAATTATAGAAATCCTTTAAGACTCAAGTAAGGTGCTATCTCCTCCATAATGTTTTTCCTTAGCTAAACTTTCTTAGGGTCTATATTTTGTCTTCATTCTTTTGCTTGGAATATCACTTTGATCATTTTGCTTATACCTGCCTTAAAGATTTATCAGTCATTCAGTCAGTCAACAAGCATTTATTAAATATCTATTATATGCTAGGAATTGTGCTAAGAATTGTGAATATTAAAAAAGGGCAAAAACATGAAGACAATTCCTTCCTTCAAGGAGATTACATATTAACAGAGAAGACAATATGCAAATATATATATACAAACACATAAGAGACGTACACAGTAAAAATGAAGATTGTTCTTAGAAGGCATTGTAAAGCCTTTTATAGACCACGGAAGTTGAACTGTCTTGAAGGAAGCCACGTAGAGACAAAGAAAGGGAATATTGCAAGTATCGGGGACAAGTGGTGCAAAGATTTAGAGTTGGGAGATGTCCTCTGAAAGCTTCCACAGAATTGCTCAAAAATTCCCATTTAATTTCTTATACTGACCCATGATATAATGAAACTGCAATGGATAATATTGCAATGTGGAAAGGAGTAACTAGTATAAATGAAGAATAGAAGAAGGGTCAGGGCAGAACTTTGGAGATCCCCATATTTAATGGGAATTCCATGAAATGAGATTCAACTATGGAGATTGATAAGGAGAATTGAGATAAGTAGTAGCAGAATTAGGAGAGAAGACTATTCAGGAGAAGGTGATCAACCTATTAAATGCTGCAGAAAAGTCAAGAACCCTGAACACTGAGAAAAGACTTATTAGATTTGACAATTTATCTATCACTGGTAATTTCAGAGACATCTGTTTCAATTAAATGATGAAGTTGGAACTCAAATTGCAGAAAATTGAGAAATGAGTTAGAAGAGAGGAAGTGCAGACACCTAGTGGTATACAGATATGCTTGATTTCCCCTGATACATTTTGTCCTCCCCGATTATTTTATTAAACATTGTCATCTACTCATTATCTAGCACATGGTAGGCATTCAGTAAGTGTTGATTAAATTACTAAGGCAATTCAATTTATTCTATGATCTTAGTCATTGTTTTAGTCAAGAAACCCAAAGATCACATATTCCTTTTCACATTTTTGAAGTAATTTTAATTCTAAATTTAATCCTAACCATTTAACATAAATAAATAACCATTTATTTAAGAATGCTTTGTACATATTTCTCGTGAGCCTTGGTTGCTAACCAGCTATGAGACCTTGTACAAGTCTTTTAATAAATGTAGGAATCGCTTTAAGAAATTCCTGACACCCCTTCTAGATTACAATTAAATGACTTTCAAGCATGTGTCCAGGGAAAGAGAGGTCAAAAAAAGAAAGAGAAAGGAAGAGTAGGATTGAAAGGAGAGTTGGAATTTCTTTTAATTCTCTTTTTCATATGGATAATTTCTTTGGTTAGAATTTTAGAAATGATAGTGTAAAATATATATCTTTTCCACCCATCTGTGATGAAATGGAAAAAAATAGAAAAATGCCTATTATTTTTGATCAATTGACCATGTCCCAGAATTTTTAAAGTAATTAAAAGCAAAACCATTATTTAGTTAAAGACTTTCTTAAAGATTTAACTTAAAGATTTAAGTTTTACAAGAGTTAACCATTTCAAATATAAAGCAATTATTAAAGACAAGAGCGACAATTATTGTATTATTGTATTTTTTCTCATATTAACTTTTTAGAATTAGGTGATCTTAAAAAAGGAATGAAAGAATACCAAATCAATCTTTTTTTTTTTTTTTAACAATAAATATTTATAATTTAAAAATATTATTGTACAATTGTTTTATGCATGAGTTGAAGATCATTTAAAGGTTATTAATAAAATAGCTACATTCTTTATGACAAAAAGGGACAGACACATTTCTTAGAGGTGAAAAAGAAAGCATGATTTATTCTGTTTTTTTTTTTTTTTTTTTTTTTTTCTAGCAATGCCACTTTCCAGGTGTTCACCTTTTGATCTGGCTACAGGCAATGATTTTCTGAAGTGGTTTCTGATGGTGTCTGACAACACTGATGGTACTAAGGAACAATCTTTTAGTGTGCTAAACTACATCAAATTAAGGGAGCTAGTGGCTGACAAAAAAACCAATAGAATCCATGGATAACATGAGTATTTTGCTGCTTGCTCTTATGTTGGCTGCCTGAGAGAAGTAATGGTTCTTAGATTCTATGATACCCTTAGTCAGTGATCCTCAACATTTTTGATTCTATGAATCCCTTTCAAAAACAATTTTAAAAATATGTTGTGAACACACAGGGTAATTTATTATCTTACTCAAAACATCCTTTTAGATTTATTCATTAAGTACTAAAAAGTTCTAAATTAAATTTTACATTACATTAAGTAAGAATGAAAAGTAATAATACAGGAAGACCTCACATGCCTACTACTATCTGCAAGATTTCATGTTAAATGTCCTTATTTTACAAATCTTGTTGAAGAGAAATATCATTTTAATGTTTAAGTTGCAACTTAGAATATATTTAATATAATTCAATAATCAAACATGATCTTAATTTTGCTACTGAATTTTTTTATTTGAAAAAGAAAGCTTACAACATTTGTTTTAACACCAGAAAAATATTGTCTTAAATCTTGTTCTGCATTGAATTTATTTTAGTATTTTCATTTACAACAAAGATAAAGTAAAAATTTTTGCTTACACAAATATTTGATTAAAATCGTGAGAAGAATTTTACAAATTTTTTGGTTGAGAAATGAAAATTCATTCTCTTATTTTGAGCCACCTAACTAGTTGATAAAAATGAATAGCTAGCTACAATGTAAAAATATCTACTTTTCTATTCTAATGACAAGTCTTGTTTTAAATAAAAACTATAATTATATATATTGCTTTATTTCTAAGTAATGTTTATGTATAAAATAACTTTTTTAAAGAAAATATCTCTTCAGGCCTATCTTTTCTTCTGCCACTTGTCTACTGGCTATACTCTTCCCCCAAACTCTGCTGATTGACCAATGGATGTTGCTATCAGGTTCATTTGAAAATCCACCAGACAGAAAAATAATAAGATAAACAGAGGATAAATTTAGATAGGAAAACAAACTAAATAACTTCAGAGAAGGGCAATATAAGATTTATTTCTGCAAAAAGTTTGTAATAGTCAAATATAGGTTTCAAAATGCTTTTTAAAGTCTGTGTCCAACAATCATGATTTTTAAGGAGCCTGGCATTTGCTCTGCAAATGTTCCTAACATCTTGATCATGTGATTATATAGCTGATGAAGTACGATTAGAGGGGACAGGGGGAAAAGGAAGCTACTCTGGTGCAATGTCCAGAATGCCAATGAGAGTATGCTCATGCATTTGACTATTCATTGGGAATTGATTTGTTCTCCAATGTTGAACCTTATGGCAGTGTTGATGACAGATTGAGAAGCTGCAAGAACACATTGTCTTCTAAGTCAGAAACAGAGTTTGAAGAAATCATTGCACAAACACCAAAAATTGTTGTTTGTAGATTGTCATGATGGTTTCAAGTTGTTGTAGAAACAAACTTATAATGTTTCAAACAAAAATATTGTCAGAGAGAAAATTTTTAGCATAATTGGTCAATTATTTATTGCTAAAAGTATTAACCCAAACCTCTTACACCACTGTCTCAAATCCTCAAATAAGAACTATTGTTCTAAAATGATAGGAAATATTTTGGAAGACTTATAGCCAAGTGCAGAGAGACGTTTCATTGTGGGAACATGGCTTCCCCTAAGATTGAAAGACACTTTAAGAAGTATAAACTATGGGTTCTAAACTTGAAATTTCTTATTTTTGACATTTCCCTGATTTGCCTATCTGGTTTGCCATTCTTGGATTTCCTCTTGCCTTGTCTCCTTAGGATATTGGACAAATCACTTTACCACTCTAAACCTCAGTGTACTTATCTGTAAAAAGAAAAGAAAAGATTACAGTATCCTGCCTGCCAACCTCAAAAAGTTGTAAGAATCAGATGAAATATTTGCCAGGAAAAAACTTTATAAGCTGTAATGCATTATGCAAATATAAAAAACATAGCTCTTCATTTTGCCTATGTAAATACTGACTTAAATTATAAACTAATTAATGGCTTAATTGCTCAAATAAAATTATGATCTTATCAGTATTGGTATTATTTTCAATATATTGCAACTTACATTTGTCTATCATCTACCATTCTTTTCATGTCTTCTTGTAAATTCATCATGGAGGGTTCACCCTATGTACTGGAAGCCTTATTCACTCTCTCTTAACATAAAGAGGATATCAGTGAAATATGTAGGCTACTCCACTTTAGTCACACCATCCCTTTTTGCTCACATATTTCTTTGATTCCATTCTTTTTAAATTATTTATTTATTGTAATACACATTGTTTTATGAGTCATGTTGGGAGAGAAAAATCAGAACAAAAGAGAAAAGTCATGGCGGGGGTGGGGAGGGGGAGACAGAAAAAAGAAATGAACATAGCATATGCTGATTTGCATTCATTCTCCTTACTTCTTCTGGATGCAGTTGGCATTTTCTGTCCAAAGTTTAATGGGATTGCTTTGGATCATTGAACCACTGAGAAGAACCAAGTCGTTCATAATTGATCATCACACATTCTTTTGGCTTTTCTATATAACGTATGCCTGGTTCTGCTTGTTTCACTCAGCATCAGTTCATGTAAATCTTTCCAGGCCTTTCTAAAATCAGTTTGTTGATCATTTTTTATACAATAATAATAATCCATTACCTTCATATACCACAGCTTATTCAGCCATTCCCCAAGTGATGGACATCTACTCATTTTCCAATTCTTTACTACCACAAAAAAAAAGCTGCTACAAACATTTTTGCACATGCAGGTCCTTTTCCCTCTTTTATGATTTCCTTGGGATATAAACCCAATAATATCACTGCTGCGTTAAAGAGTGTGCACAGTTTTATAGTCCTTTGGGCACAGTTCCAGTTTGCTCTCCAGAATGGCTGGATCATTTCACAACTCCGCCAACAATGCATTAGTGTCCCAGCTTTCCCATATCCTCTCCAACATTTATCATTATCTTTTCCTGCCATCTTAGCCAATTTGAGAAGTGTGAGGTGGTTCCTCAGAGTTTTTTGATTTGCATTTCTCTAAGCAATAGTGATCTGAAGTATTTTTTCATATGACTATAAATGGTTTTAAGTTCATCATCTGAAAATTGTCTGTTCATATCCTTTGACCATTTATCAGTTGGGGAATGACTTGTATTCTTGTAAATTTGACACAGTTCTTTATGTATTTTAGAAATAAGATTTTTATCTGAAACATTGTCTGTAAAGATTTTTCCCCCAGCTTTATACTTTCCTTTTAATCCCTATTCTCCTAATTTGATTATGGTGTCGTCTTTTATGCTCAAATCATGCACCCATTTTGATATTATTTTGGTATGGGGTAGGAGATGTAGCTGTATGCTGAGTTTCTGACATAATAATTTCCAGTGACATTTTTGTCAAATAGTGAGTTCTTATTCCAGAAGCTGGAGTTTGGGGGTTTATCAAATATTAGATTACTATATGCCTTGATTATTGTGTCATGTGTATCTAATCTATCCCACTGACCCATCAGTGTATTTCTTAGTCAGTACCAAATGTTTTTGATGACTCCTGCTTTATAATGTAGTTTTAGATTTGGTACTGTTGATTCCATTCTTTAACTGATCTATTTTTGTAATTATTTGTTTGTAATGTGTTTCAGATTTATCAGATGCATCCTTTCTGTTGTCCTTTGGATCATAGATTAATAATTAAATATTAATTAACAATTATTTTTTCAAAGATAAAACAAGAGAGAAAGAAAGGAAGAAAAAACAAGTATGGAAGGAAAAAGAAAGGAAGAAAGAAAGGAAGGGAAAGGAAGAGAAGGAGAACTGGAAAGGGAGAGAAAGAGAAAGGGAAGAGAGAGGGAAAAAGAGACAGAGACAGAGAGACAGAGAGAAAGAGAGAGAGAATTCCTAACTTTTACTTTCTCTTTGTTTGTATCACAACTTACTTTTTTGGTACCAAAGTAAGAAGTTAATTTGTATGACTACTAAAGAAATATTTCCTTTCCATAATTAAGAATAATGATTTAAGTTCAACTTTTCTATCATTATTATTTACTTGAGGAAACAGTCTCCTTATATTGAGGATGGATATTAGTTAGTTATATTGATAGGAATTCCACAGAAACCCAATTTCCCTTCTACAATTAGAAGCCTTCAGTGAAAACAACGCTTCAATATTTAGGCACTTATAATTAGTGATGAGGGAAAGATAATTGCTCACTTTCTTTTCTTCATTTTTTCCTTCCTTCTTTTTTCCTCCCTCCCTCCCTTCCTTCTCTTCTTTTTTTCCCCCTCTTTCTTTGTTTTCTTCTTTCTCTCAAATTTGCTTAACTTCATCACGATAAAAAACTTCCAATGTGAAAGTCTCTACTATCAATGCAACTCACCTGTAATTAAAAAACTTAGAGGTCTTCTCAGCTCCAAGGTTATCTCTCTAACCATTACACCAGGCTGATTCTTTGACCAACCACCTTAGTTTATTTAGAGCCCATTTGTCACTGTCCACGATAGTTGATGCTTGTTCAACATTGTTAAATGTTATCCTGAAGCAAGAAAATCATAATTCATTGGAAGTAGCCCTCAGACATCAAAATCTATTGAGATTTCTGCCGGGACACAAAGATTATATTGGAGACGTGTACTTGTCAAGCTATAATGGAAGCAACATGCTTTTTATTAGAGACAAAGAATATTCTGGTGATGGTAGTGACGAAACTGGAGCATCCTGATGCTATGGGATATGTTTTGCTGAACAAAATGTTGACATTTAAAGAGCATACCTGGAAAGTTTAAGAAAGTTTGTGGAAAAGATACCTGCCTTTGCAGAGGGAGTGGAAAATCCAATGCTAGAAGTGAAATACACTCTACTCCCAAGAAATTGCAATAGATTTTTTTTTCTTTCTCTTTTGAATTTTTCTAAAATTTAACACAAAAGAATCATTTCAATATACATATATACATATACATACATATATGTATGTATATTAGAACACAAAAAGAAAATTATATAGGAAAACTTTATGTAAAAACCTTTATATATAAAGGAGAATCTATTTTTGTTGAACCTAGACACAAAACCTTATAAGATATACATATCTCTGACCCATATGTAGTCATGATTTTCTTATTTCAGGATAACATTCAATAATGTTGAACAAGCATCAACTATCGTGGACAGTGACCAATGGGCTCTATAGGAATATAACTATAGACAGTCTATTAGCTTATTAGTCTACAAGAACACTGGCTTTGCTAATGACTCCCATATGACTTTTTTTCCTTCATGATATGGGATAGAAGAAGCCATTTACTATGACTTCTAATTATATTCCTTGATAATTATTCAGTCTGGCATGAACTGGAGTGATGTACAAGAGTTGGTTGGCCTGCTGTTATTCAAACAGCCATCTTGACTAGAAGTTATGGTAGATTTTATGCTGGCATGGAAATGTATATTTTACCCATGTCATGTGAGATTCCCCATTTCCTTGGGAAATTAGTAACTCCTCACTAATGAATAAGTTTGTAGCAATTTACACCACTATGTAAAAATCAATATATTTATTGTTCAGTCATGTCTAACTCTTTGTGACCCTATTTGGAGTTTTCTTGGCAAAGATACTAGAAAGGTTTGCCATTTCTTTATTCAGCTTATTTTATATATGAGGAACAGAGGCAAACAGAGTTAGGCAACTTGCCAAGGGTCACACTGCTAACTAGTAAGCATGTGAGGCAAGATTTGAAATCATGAAGATGAGTTTTCCCAGTTCCAAACCTTGTGTTCTATCCATCACACCACTGATTTGCTCTAATCAATATATTACCCATTCATTTTCCTGTCTGAGTTATCCTTGCTATTTTTGTCTTCATTAGTTTGCTCTTTGATTTGTTATGTCTGGAGAGATTGTGGGAATGGGGTAGCAAACTGTATTCACTCAATTAAAATTACCTAAAACACCCCACTTAATCAAAGCTATCTTGGAGTCTCACAGGAGGAGATTACAATCAGATTATAGTACCAATGGTATGAATAATGCATCCACCAAAGTCTTACTTCCATGTTTCATTGTGTTCTGGAAATGACCACTGATTCTAGAAGACTATTATAGGGGAATGAGATCTGCCAGACTTCAAATACAGACTGGATCAGGTATGTGAACTGTAACAGATCACTCTTCTTTGGAAAAGTTAACAATGAGATTTGCTATAGATTTTTAAATACTCTGACCACAACTACTCATTATGGAAGGATTATGATCTATATAAATGAAAAGAGTATCCACATAGATGAAAACACAAATCATCATGTTTTTAGTTAAAACTAAAGATATAAACTACATATATATATATTTTTTTCCACCACCACCCCCTTTTTAATTTGATAAGTTGCTTGTTTTTTAAATATATATCTAGAAGTCTTCATGTCACTTAGTGATAGTATCTATATGGTTTTGGTCTCTTGAGAAATGAGTTATTTTAGAATTTCATGTGCTATATGAAGCACCTAAGTTGTGTAGTAAATAGAGTACTGGACCTGAAATTAAAAAAAAACATGTTAAAATTCAACCTCAGATACTTACTAGCTGGGCAAGTCATCTATCTCCTATTTGCCTCAGTTTTCTTCATCACAAAATGCACATAATAATAGCACCAACCTGCCAGAGACAGAGCTATTATGAGAATAAAATAAGATAATATTTGTGATAACACTTATCATAATATCTGGTACATATTAGGAGTTTGATAAATGTTTATTTCCTTCCTTTCTTGCATGAGATTGGGAGTTATTCCTGATATGTACCCCAACCACTTTGAACTAAGGAATACTAGCTAGCATTCATGTAGCACATTATACTCATAATGTACTTATTATATATATATATATATATATATATACACACACACACACACACATATATATATATAAAATATTATACTCATACTCAAAACAGTTTTGAAACTGAGTCTCCCTAACTCTTGATATTTTAGCCACTTTATCATCTAGAAATGATTATTAAGTTGTTATAGTTTATTAGAGACTGATGTCAAATTTGTGGAGAGAATTAGGATAACTGAGGATCTTGGATGAGCTTTAATTACTTGGTTGTGAGAAAGATAAATCTTTTATGAATATTGTTCATAAATTGTCTATGTATACACATATATTTTGAGGGTGTGTGTATAGAAATATATATTTATATCCATGTGTAATTCAATAATATAAACAGTTTGTACTTTATATTTATTAGTATATTTGAGTTATGGTTCTATATTTACCACCTAAGTCTTCTGACCTCTCAGCCTCACTTTCTTCATCACTAGCATAAGAATAATAATTCTTCTCCTACTTAACATTGTCTTTGTAAGGAATAAATGGGAGTTTGTATATGAAAGTATTTTTAATCATAGATTACTATGTAAATTTAAATTATATTGTTAGTCTACATACTCTTTGTTCCTGGTATCTCTGGAAAATAGAATATTCCAATAATAAATATAAAGAATGTAAAGTGAGAAGTTGAGATAATTTAATGTAAACTGATGGTCTGGGTAATTCAATTCTCTGTCCCACAAACTAGAAAAACAAAACTTCTTTTCTTTATTCAAGAACATTTTTTAATATTTTTCATTGTTTTCATCTCCAATTAATTGGAAAATAACCTCAACTCTGCATGTCACTTTCTGCATGTCACAACTCTGCATTTCTATATCTTTTAATAAAAGTTAATTGTTTAAATTGTTCTCAAAAAAAATTAAAAGTCTATTTTCTAGAGAAACTATAGCATTGCAGCAAAGGACTTTGGGGAGAAACCCGTAGCTTTTTCCCCTCATGGAGTTTTTTTCTAGTAGTTAACTCCAGAAAGGTCTCTAACATTCATGTCAAACTAGTTTTATTTATATACTTATTTTGATTGAGATGTAGGTATTCTATTACTATAGTTCTCAGACCAGAGAGATTTCTATGGAACAATAAATATCTGTAAAAATCTTTTGTTTAACATTATGTTGGGCCAATTAGAATATGTCTTTGGCTAGTTGCCCACCTTTTGTGTCAAGTAGGAAAGGATCAGGAAAAAGAAGTAAGGCAATAGACAAAGACAAGTCTTTTTGACTAGCTTTATGATGGCCCAAAAAGAAAAGGCTTTCTTTTGGAAAGAAGAATTTTAAACTTCAAGGATGCATGCATTAAAAACTCTTTTCACATTTATTACATAATAGACTGCAAGGGGATTTGGAGACCATCCAGTTTAATTCTCCCCACCAACCCCCCTTTTTTTAAATAGAATTTGAAAAGTCCAGAAAAGAGAAAAGGCTCCCCCAAATTCACAGAGCAAAATCAGGATTGGAGCTAAGTCTTCAAATGCATGTTTTGCTTCATTGTGCTATATTTTTTCTCACTGAGTAATAGGTAGGGAATGAAAATCATTTTTCCTGTGAAACCTTAATTCATTTCAAGACTGTGATTTCATTAAATCAGTTCTGTGATTTCTTGATGTAGGTGTTTCCTTTACCAAGGCAGATTGTAGCCCTGAAGCATGGGCTTTAATAAATGGCTTTGTGAGTTGTTCAAGCCAAAAAAATCCACTACCTAGTGGCCAACCTTCTGGTGAGGAACCTCTCCAAATTTAGTTGGGCCGATCTTTGTATAACAGACATCGAGTCAGTTGCCAGCCCTATCCACAAGGCTTTCTAGCTCCCTCAGCAGGACCTGGCTTTGTCTTTGAGAACCCAACCCCAAGTCTAACTGTATAGTCATTGCTCCACCCTCCATCATTTTTACAAGAAGTAGTTTGTTAAATAATAAGATTACTAACTAGCCATCTTCAGTGTGTCAGCTCCATGACAACAAGAGACATTTCTGTCTTAGATTCCATAGAGTTCCTATCATGCGGTGAGCTATTCATTAAAAAAAAAAAAAAATCATTATTTCTTCTGAATAAAGCAGGATGTGTCAGGTCTCAAATATAATTAGGTACTAATATTATTTTTATCTGATGCTATCATCCCAGTATTCAATTTTTTTTTTCAGAAGGAGGGGGCATTTTGTGTCCTATTACAGCTAATCCCTCTGGCCAAATGAGAGGAGGCATCAATAATTCTGAAGGAAATCCCGCCAAATTTTGCTCAGTTAGAGGGAGAGTTGACAAATATTTTATGGCCTGGGAAATAATAGAAGGGAGAAAAGAGGAAGATATTATCAAAACTAAGATATAAACTAAGAGAAAGGAAAGGAAAAGGGCAAAAATAGTAGGAAAGAGGCCAAGAAAACTTAAAGGCAAAGTTTTGAAATGATTGGATACTAGTGCCTTCAGGGATTATCAGTTTAGATTTGTTGATGCAAAAAAAAGATTATTCAATATGAAGAATTTTCAATTCTCTGGATACCTCATCTGAAATGAAACAAATCATGACAATTTATGTGTAATAGAAATCAAGACTGACATGTTCTCTTGATGGTATTAGTTTTGTTCATATAAACTATCTTTGTGATTTTGGAAACTTTCCAAAAGTCATAACATTTGAGGATTTCAGGAAGTTTTATTTGTATCTTAAAAAAAAAAAAAACAACAATGGTTATTTATTTAAGGATGTATGTGACATCCTTCTAAATATATAAGACTTTACTGTTATATGACTCATTCATAGCAGAGGAATTATAACTCCTGTTCATAATTCCCTCCAATGTTATACCTTTTTAGTACCATTTCCAGGCAAACTTTCAAAGAAAAGACTGTTTTCGTGTACCAACATTTTTCTTGGAAGGATATTCCATAGTTTAGTTGGGTTGGGTTTTGTTTTGTTTTATTTTATTTTTGCATGGGAATTTTAAATCTATAGTAGAATCCGGAAGTGAAAGGAATCTTAGACTTCATCTAGTCCAACCTCAGCCAAATTCTTAAAGATGGCCATTCAACCTCCAATTAGCAAACTCAATATAATATAAAGCAGCACATTTCATTTTGCAATGAACAAATTTTAAAACCATTTATGAATCACTTATTATGTGCAAAGTACTTAGATTACAATTAGAAATGTAAAACATTTCCTGCTCTCGAGGTACTCATTTTCTAGTGGGGAGGCAATAAAATTAGGAAGTTTCAGTTGCAAGTTCGATGGAAGAGACTAGTCATGATTATGATAAGCATCAAGGCAGATGGTTACACATTTTCCGCCCCTGAGTAATTAGGATTAAGTGACTTGCTCAGGGTCACACAGCTAGGAAGTGTTGAGTGTCTGAGATCAGATTTGAACTCAGGTCCTCCCGACTTCAGGATTGGTGCTCTATCCACTGCCACCTAGCTGCCCCAGGTACACATCTTTTTAAGTGTCAGTTTCATTAATAAGATCATATTAACTTCTGAAAGTGAATCATTTGATGACTCCAAGAACTTTAGTCTCTGTAGAGGCTTCAAGTGTTCCTTCTTTCTTCAGTGGCTGTTGCAGTAGGTTTGAAGGCGCTAACTGTCTGGAGATAGAGGTTAGGGCTGGTGCATAAGTTGATATTCTTGGGGCTTTGGGGCTTACCTTCTCAATTGTCATATAAATTATAAGAATATAAATTGGATGAGTTTCAAATTTGTATCAGTAGACATACAGGAGTCTTCTGCATTGTAAAAATACACATAAATCTAGACTGCCTACTACATACGCAAAATAGAAGAAAAGCCAATTCAGAAAATTTTATATGAAAGAGAAATACTCAGCTCCTAGCAACCTTTTCCCACAAAAATCTAAAGCAAGATAATAGAGAAATCCATTTGGTTTCTCATTTCTTGGCTTTCTATGGAATTTGCTAGTCTATAGAAATGAACAGGTTGGTCAAGGCTGAGAAGACACAGTTATCGTACCCAGAAGAGTGGAAATTCTTCAAAATATAAAAGAAATTTAACCAATGAACTGAATTTGATGGTCAAGTATACTTAAAAATTTAGAATGCAAATCTTAAGACATTCTAGCTAAAATAATTTCCTGGTTTGTAAATTCCTAATAGCTAAGCTCTATGTCTTGGATTTTTATTTAAAGAGATAGATTTGAAATAATGAAATATCTTGTACCTAAGAAGCAGCTCTAAATATTGAACAAACATCAACGAGGATATTTTCCAAAGAAAGGAAAAATAAAAGGGCTTTGTCTATGCTACACCTTATCAACTCAGCTGAGCATGAAAAATGGAGATAATTATTGTATACAGAAATGGTAACTCATATGACTAATTTTTTAAATGAAGATAAACTATTTCTCCTGATAAAATTTATTCAATTCAATTCGATAAGCATTTTTAAGCACTTGATGTCAAGAGATTTCCCAAAGAGCAATCTGAGAATCGAAAGGCAAAATAAAAAAAGGACCTTCCCTATAGGAACTTACATTAGAATAAAGAAAAATAAAATGCATACAGATAAACAAAGGTGTAATACATATAAAGCAAATATAAAATAATTTTAGAGTAGGGAGAACACTAACAAAAGTGGGAAAAGGAAAAGTCTTATGTAAGAAAATATAAAACCTAAATTGAGGCTTGAAGGAAGCTACAATTTCCAAGAGACAAAAATGAGAAGGGTAAATATTCCAGACATGGGAAATAGCCTGAGCAAAGGAATGGAATCAAGGTATAGAATATTTGGTATAGGGAATCAAAATTAGACCATCTTGACTGGATTATTGAGTATATAAAAAGAAGTAATATGAAACCAGTCTGGAAAGATATATTGGAGCCAAATTTTAAAAAGTATTAAATGTCAGAGATTTTTATTTTATCTCAGAGGTAGTAGGGAGTCAGTGAAGCTTCTTGAGCAGGAGAATGATGTGATTATATTTTTTGTTTGAGCATATAAATTGCCTATTCAAATAATGGAAACATGGAATGTGGTTTAAAAACCATTCAATGAATTTGACAATAGCTCATATTCATATAGTCCTATGAAACAGATAATTTAAATTTTATTATATCATTTTTATTAATGAAATTGAGCTGAAGATCAAGTAATTAGCTGAAGTTCCTGGGTAAAAGTAGAGATCCATACTCAGTTCTCCCACAGTGTCTCATATATATGTGTGTGTGTGTGTGTGTGTGTGTGTGTGTGTGTGTGTGTGTGAGAGAGAGAGAGAGAGAGAGAGAGAGAGAGAGAGAGAGAGAGATGTGAACTTTGTCTTTATGGTATATTTGGATGAACAAATAATATAGATCACTGATTAGATAAGCTTAAGAATGACTCAATTGTTCACTTGAGAGTATCTTTGAATATAGGATAATGGCTGAACCAAAATCTGTTCTAGCAACATTGATAGAAATATAAAGTAGAATCTTGAAGCATCACCATCAAATAAAAAGGATACTAATTTATAGTCAGATACTAAACTCTAGCTTCCATCCTTATAAGTGCTAAGAACTGAATCTGTGATTTCAGACATATAGGGATTTTCCAATCAGAATTTTTCCTTAAAAAAAAAAACAAAACAGTTTTTTTTCTTCCCTTTTTTACCTTTTTACGTTTCTTTTGAGTCTTCTATTTAAAGATCAAATTTTCTGTTCAGCTCTGGTCTTTTCATTAAAAATGATTGAAAATTCCTAATTTCACTGAATGTTTATCTTTTTTTCTTGAAAGATAATGCTTAGTTTTTGTTGGAATCTTTACAAATTGTTCATTAGATTTGATAGAGACAATAATTATCTAATTTAGCATTGTTCAGTATCATTGATCTAATCCTACAAGGAGATGTTTTGGGCCAGAATCTGAAACAAGGCACTAAGTAGAACTAATTGATACAATGCTTGTGTTCATACCTTTAGAGAGCTCATATAAGCAAGAAGTATTTAAGTACTCATTGGAGTTCACAAGTATGGGAAATTCATAAAGTAAACTTTGTAACTTTGTGAATTCACACCGCCCTTGAAGCTCTTAGGGCCAGAGAGCACTCTGGGAGAAAACCCATAATCCTATTCTCTCAGAAGAGTCATACATAAGCCCAGTCAAGGGAGTTCAGCTGAATTAGATTGGAGAGGAGCACTCTGGGCCAGACACAGAGCACTCTGGGAGAGCCAGAAGCCCTCTCTCAGAGGCAAGAAAGATTCATTACAACTTTTACCTTGGTGCTGACTGGAGGCAGAGGCAGAAGCAAAGGACAAAGCTGCAAGAGCTCTTAGAACCAAGGAGAGAGAGAGGCCTCTAAGAAAACTAACCGGGCTATATTGAAGGACACAATAAAAGATTTGAACTTTCAGCACCTGGCTGCATTTGGATGATTTAAATTACTTTCAACTGAAACTAAGGCTGCTTTCAGAAAACCTCCCCAAGAAACCTGCTCGCTCCCAGAGAAAACCATCATTTATATATTATTTTAAAGAAGAAAAACACTCCACAAGTTTTGCTGATTCTTGGTTGTACTCCAAGTTCCTTTGCCTTCTTGAATATAATATTCCAGATTTTCTGGAATATTATGATATTTATATGGAATAGTTAAAGTAGAAGCTGCTAGGTCTTGGGTAATCTTAATTGTGGCTCCTCAACATTTAAATTGTTTCTTTTTGACTGCTTGCAATATTTTCTCCTTCATCTGATAATTCTGGAATTTAGGTACAATATTCCTTGGAATTTTCATTTTTGGACTCTTTGAGGAGGTGAACAGTAAATTTTTTCAATGACTATTTTATCCTCTGATTATAGGATATAAGGGTAGTTTCCCTTGACAATTTCTTCAAAGATGTTGTCCAGGAACTTTTTTCATTGTGGTTTTCAGGTAGTCCAATAATTCTTAGATTGTCTCTCCTGGATCTATTTTCCAGGTCAGTTGTTTTTCCAATGAGGTATTTTATATATTCTTCTATTTTCTTTCTTTCTTTCTTTCTTTCTTTTTTTTTGTTTTGTTTTGTTTGACTAATTCTTAATGTTTCATTGAGTCATTCACTTCCATTTGTCCAATTCTAATTTTTAGTGAATTATTTTCTTCAGTTAACTTTTTTACCCCCTTTTGCATTTGGCCAATTGTAGTTTTAAAGGAGTTGTTTTGTTCAGTGGCTTTTTTTTTTTTCCATTTCACTAATTCTATTTTTTTAAGGAATTGTTCTCCTTTTCTATTTCACCAAATTTATTTTTTAAGGAATTGTTTTCTTCAGTCAATTTCTGTATTTTCTTTTCTAAGTTATTGATTCCCCCCATCCCCAGCCCCCCAACCTTTCATAGTTCTCATAACACTCATTTCTTTTTCCCATTTTTCTTCTATCTCTCTTTTAGAATCCTTTTGGAACTCCTTCAAGAGAGCCTTTTGAGCTGGGGACTAGTAAGTGAGGTTTTACTTGAAAGCATTTTGCCTTTGCTCTCCTCTTCTAGGTTTGTGTTTTGATCTTCCTTGTCTCCATGGTAGCATTCCATAGTCAGAACTCTTTTTGCTTTTTTTTGCAAAAAATTGAGCTCTTCTCCTAGGGCACAGGGGAAACTGTCCCAAGCTCTTTTGCAGAAGGACATGGGCACCTCATTGACTTGCTGAGCTGGGATTAGTGATGCTGCAGGATTCCCCACTGTACTGGACTAAGTCCCCACTGTACTGGACTAAGTCTGTTATGCTGGCATTTGGAGGCTCACAATTTTGCCTTCTGTAATTGGGTTGGAGATCCTATGGCTGATCTGCTGATCCACTGGGATTTGGAACCAGGACATAGTAACCAATGTTGCTGTATTTTGGTTAAGAGATTCCCCTCATCAGGCCTATCCACATTGTGCCTTTGCTGGGCCATATTCCGCCCTGCTCAATGAGACAGACCTTTACTGAAATCCTTCTAAGATGTTTTAAACTGGAAAATTATTACACTTCAAAGGTTTATGGATTTTGACTCTCCAAAATCTGTTAAGAGATTTGATCTTGAGTTGATTCTGAGGGAAGCTGGGGAGAGTTCAGGCAATGTCCTGTCTACTTTCTGCCATCTTGACTTCCTTTTCTCTTTTCTATTTCTTCTAGCAATGCATATCAGCATCTTCTCTGCTCTATATAACCTTAGAGAATTTTCTAGAATCTAGCTCACGAGTCAAGGTAACTTACTTGGAGTCAGAAATTTAGTTTGTGTCATAAGCAGGACTAGAACACAGGTCTTCTGGTTTCAAATCTGGTTCTCACTCTATTATATTAGAATTTTTGTGACTTTTTTCCCAAATTTGTTCTAAAATGCTAGGATGGTAAGATGCATTAAGATCACATAAATATCTAATAATAAATCTAAAAATCATATAAATGCTGTGTTGGGGAGGAGGGGGGGGGTGGGGGAATGGTTGTTAACATAGTGGATAGAAGCCAGACCTGGAGACAGGAAGTCGTTGTTCAGTGCTTTTTAATCATGTCTGACTCTTTGGGATCTCATTTTGGGTTTTCTTGGCAAAGATACTGCAGCAATTTGCTGTTTACTTCTCAATCTCATTTTATAGATGTGGAACTGAGGCAAACAGGGTTAAGTGACTTCCCAGTCTCACAGCTACTAAGTGTCAGGAAGATCTGAGTTTAAATCTAGTCTCAGACACTAGCTATGTTGCCTTAGGCAAATCAATTAACCCTGTTTTCCTTAGTTTCATCTATAAAGTGGGGATAATAATAGCACCCATATCCCAGCATTGTTTTGAGGATCAAATAAATTAATAATTGTAAAATCTTTAGTACAGTGCCTGGCACATACTAAACACTACATAAATGTTCATCATCATCATCATCATTACAGTGTATGAGAAATAATAGTTCACTTAACTCACAATAAATTTGTACAAATTACTTCCCTATTTCCCTAGACTGGCTCTCAGTTCCTTTGAAAGACTGGCAAATTTGCTGGTTTCTCTTCCATGAATTTACAACTTCATTGTAATGTTATCAAGAGACAAAGTTGAAGAGATAACTTGGAAACTCTTAATGAAACTGAGGATCAGAAACTTATTCAAGATCACAGGTCACTCTAGGACCTTGTACTCTACTTTTGTCTCTTAATAATTATTTAACTCCATTAATAGTAGTCTAATACACAGAAAAATGCTCCTTGGCCCTGAAAACTTAATAAGAACCAAAAAAAGGATTTTCAAGTTATCTCTTCAACGCGGTCTGTTGATAGCATTACAATGATGTTGTGAATTCATCGAAGATAAACTAGCAAACTCAGCAGAGTCCCTCAAAGGAACTGAGAGCTGGTTTGCTGTTTCAAAGAAATTTAGGACAGATGTGTTTTTCCCCCCTTCAATGAATTCAGGGAGAAAATGTATTTTGTTCCTTGTGAAATACATTGGCTTGTTCGTCTCAGTCTGCAGGACTGTCAAAATTTATAAGTTTGGCACGGTCCTCACATGACCGTTCTGTTTTTCTTTAGAAACTTATTAAATCTATATTTTTATGAAAAACAGAGCTTATAGGAAGACTTTTTTTTCATCTTTTGACATTTACTTGTTGGTTGGTATTTTTAAGTCTCTCTGTGTCTTAAAGCAGAAGGGCAAGACAATCAAAAGGCTTAAGTGTTTCCAAAGGTTGTTTAAAAATCAGGAAACCATTATCAACCATCCTAAGCCCTTCCATAATGCTTTTCACCTGAAGAGCAACAAAACTTTTTACTAAGGTTAACAAAGTATTCTACTACTTCATTCCCTCTTGTGGATAATTTTTTTTTTTTTTTTAATGAGGAAACTGGAGCACCGAGGCTTGAAATTATTTGTCCAAGTTCCTTAGCTCTTAAACTGGTATTAAAACTCACATAACCTTATTCTCAGCTTTTCTCTGATTATTAAGTCTCTAGACCCCTACCCTCACTGCTCACTCATAAGTCCCAGATCACATATGTAATCTGGTGTAATAGAAAGAGTAGACCTTAGCAAACAATGCCTGGCACATAGTAAGTTTTTAACAAACCCTGTTGAATTGAATGAAGACCTGTCTGGTAGTTTCCTTCTCTATCACAGATTTCCCATGCGACTATGGGCAATTCAATCCACCTTTCAAAATCCATTTTGTCAAGTGTAAAAATAGGAAGTTGAATCAGATCTCTAAGGTCTTCTCCCCCTATAACACTGGATGATGTTATATTTCTATGGTTTACGTTGTGACCTGGGGCAATTGTTATTTCCCCCTCTATAACATGGGAATAATAATACCTATCTGCTTCTACCCACCCACCCAAAAAGGTCTAAAAGTATCAAATAAAATAATATATACATGATCATTCTTTGAAGCATTTTTCTTGTCATGTAACTTTTTGGGGTACTGTTCTTTTCCTTTTTTTCAAAACATTGATAGTCATTTGTTGTGTTTTAAGTCTCAAACCTCCTGTTTTCAGATTTTTTCTCTAATTTTACATTATTTCTCCTAACATGAGCACCGGGGATAAATGCAGCTCAATAGAAACACTGCATCAATCCAGATTTAGATATAGTGCCAGCCTTGTAGGCTTATGACCTAAATTTGATAGTCACAAGACAAGACACAATCATAAGGAAAGGATGGAAATAGAGAAGAGATGGTATTCTCCTTATATGTGCATGATCATTCATGTGTCAAAAAAACCTCTTCTGTAAGCATTTTTATATTTTCAACAGTTTAATAAGCTGAATTTTTTTCATGCTCCATTATTTTCATGTTGGATGCAGAAGAAAATAACTATTCTACAGATAGGTCACAAAAGCCCAGTAGCCAACTACTATAGTTACATAGAATATTTTTACACAAATCTTTCCTGAACCAGAACTTGAATGAAAAGATTTTTTCCTTTGCTCCACTTATGATGAGAATAGTTTGTTTGATTTCATACCAAGCCAAATCAGGCATTTCTGTGGGCACAAAGAAGAATGTAGAGCAAAGAAAGATTTTCTTGTTAAAAAAGAATATGTTGTATGGAAAACAAAATTGCTTCAAAATTTTACAGCATCCTCACCATTAAACACTGAAGGCAGATTTGGGTCAGTCCAATTTCTTTAGCAGATATTTGACTTTCAAAATCATGTATTTGACTTTAAAAAATGCATTCATGTGAAATGATATATAAAAACCCCACAGTATATAAGTAATGATGAGTTTCAGCTTATGCTTAACCTCTGCCTCTTCATCTTTAAGAGATGCAAATTGCCTTCAGGCAATAGTCAAAATGTCTTGTCCCAGTTCTTCCAAGTCTGCCCCCAAAAACATTTACAGAGAAAGCTAGAAATGATATTGAAATGAATGAGCTTGTTCAAGGGGTTGGCTGTCTCCTATCCAGCCAATTAAAAGTCATTGAGAGAATGTATATAAAGCCATATCAGATTAAAACATTAGAACTTGGTCTCTCAGGTCTCCATCCTAGGACAAATTGACTCTCTTGCTAAAAATTCATCAGTTATCAAAAAAAAGAATCTTCCTAACTGAAAGTGCTGCTATTCAGGCAACTTTTTTAGACCTGCTATTAGGGAAATTACCTATTTCCAAATGTAGTCAGTTTGGAGACCAAAGGTTCAAGTAAAAAGAAGTGAACATGGCATGTAGGAAGAGAGAATCAGAATTTTCAGAGCAGCAAGGGACCTCAGAAATAATTTTTACCAATAATTTCATTTTTTAAAAAACTTTTTATTTTCAAAACATATACATAGGTAGTTTTCAGCATCACCCTTGAAAAACCTTGTGTTCCAAATAATTTTTTCTCTCTCCCTTCCCCCACTCCCTCTCCTAGAAAACAAATAATCAAATACAATAATTTCATTTTAAAGACGAAGAAGTTGAGACTCAGCTTGTTAGAGACAGAATTGGAACTGACCTCAATTTCTGTTGTTGGTATTCAGTCATGTCAATGATATTGTATCAGTTGGTCATTTCCTTCTTCAGCTAATTTTACAGATGAGGAAACTGAGGAAAACAGGGGTAGGTAACTTGCTCACGGTGAGATAGCTCTAAAGTGCCTGTGACTAGATTTGAACTTAGGAAAATGAGTTTTTCACTCTATCCACCGCACCACGTTGCTACCCCACAGCTCCACCTAGTGTTCAATTCCCAACTACTAGTTTAGGGCTTTTTATCCACGTAGTTCTCTGAGGAAATTGCTGACATGGGCAGATCCCAATAGGTATTTTGAAGGATGCTCTACTAAGAAATGGAGAAACAAGCATCACTTCTAAGCTCTAATGATGATTTGCACCGAGACTGGGGCAAGCACTTTGCTCCAAAACTTAATTCTCTGTAGATGTGTACAAGCACACATTATAACCTAACATGGGAAAATGCATTTTAATTAATATTCATTAGGCACACAGATGAATAAAGGGAAAACATTGTCAAGTCTCACATTATGTTATGTTTGAAAGAGCTAAATAATACTTGTTCCACCAGTCTTGATTAATACCAGTAGTATTTTTTATGGTACATTCTAATTTGTTCCAAAGTTAAGTCCAGACATCTTTATTAAACTGACTATCATTTATCTGGCACTTATGCGTATTACCGAATACTTGGTCTTCAAAGTTGGGGGCTAAGCTAGATGATTTCTGTGGAGAACCTAGATGAGACAGTTTACTTGCTGCTCAAAAATAGCAGCTGCAGATAACTAGCAAAAATCAGTAGCTCCAGGACACCATTTACCTGGGAAGCAGATACTCATTTTCTGTGACTCTCAGAATAGCTTAGTAAAGCCAAATCTTAAATTATTGAGATTTAAAGTTACAGGGGACCCCAGAGAAATGAATACAAAGGAAAGAATGGCAATGTTAGTCCAAGTGGGTGATAACTGAAAATCCACATTAATGTATCCATCACTGCCTCCCCAATCTCATGCCATAGAATAGGCTTTTCTTTTGGGGGGGTCATTCCTACCATGTCACCAGTTTAGGAATTCCCAATGAAGAATAGTGTCCCCCAAAGCAGAGTTGTCTGAGGCAATCAGAAGTTACATGATGTTTGCCCAGAGGTAAGACAACCAGTATGTTGTCAAAGATAGCACCTGAATCCAGACCTTCTTTGACTGGGGCTGGCTCTCTGTCCACTGCCAAGCCACCTGGCAAACAATTTCTAGTACCCAGAAATGGTTCACTTGGCCCAGGAAAAGTAAAGAGCTTTCTTAAGTAGAAAAAGGCAATGATGAGCTTTCTCCAGCTCATTTTACAGATGAGAAACTAAGGAAGCAGGATCACATGGCTAATAAATGTCTGAGATTGTATATAAATAAAATTATTAAAGTCAAATTAATAATAAAAATATAAATTAATTTATATTCTTTATTCCAGACCCAGGATGCATTATCCGTTGCACCACCTAGCTGCCCTTTGAGGCTATAAAGAACCTGAGAAAAGTCACAAATCTCAACCTCAGTTTCCTCATCTTTAAAATGGAGATAATAAAAGTCATCTCACCAGGGTTGTTGTACATATACAATCTATTATTATTATTATTATTCAAACATATGATTTCATCCACATGGAGGAATTGCTAGAAATTTCCTTTTACTGATTCAGATTATCTTTAAATGGAAATCTTAGACATTGCCTGGGATGCTAAAAGCTTAAAGTGAGCTGGCCATAATTAATATATGTCAAAGGCCAGAATAGAGCTCAGGTTTTTCTGATTCCAAGTATGGCCTTCTAGTTATTATGTCATACTGCTTCTCTTGGGAGGACTCAGCTTTTAATCTTTGAAAAATAAACAAGTTTTTAAAAGCATATTTTCAAATAATCTCTAAGATTTTTTTCCAGCTCTGATAGTCTTTCTCCATTTTTTTTTCCTTTTTAAGATTTCTTTTTACTTTCACAACTATATTTCACTAAGAAATAGAACTGGAAGAGATATACATCATTTAGTTTAGGTGTTTTTAATAATAATAGTAAACTTTTTGTTGTTTAGTTATTTTTCAGTCATATCCAACTCTTCATGACCCTTCTTGGAGTTTTCTTGGCAAAGGTACTAGAATGGTTTGCCATTTTCTTTTCCATCTTATTTTACAGCTGAGGAAACTGAGGCAATTGAGTTAAGTTAACCAAGACTTGCCCAGGATTATACAGCTAGTGACTGAGGTCAGATTTGAACTCAGGAGCATGAGGCTTTCTGATTTCATGTCTGGCACTCTGTGCACCACCTAGCTGTCCAATTATGACCCACTTTATTTTTTTCCTTGTTTTCTTTCTTTCTTTTTTTTTTTTATAACTTTTTATTGACAGAACATATCCATGGGTAATTTTTTTACAACATTATTCCTTGCACTCACTTCTGTTCTGACTTTTTCCTTTCCTCCCTCCACCCCCTTCCCTAGATGGCAAGCAGTATGACCCACTTTAATATAATCTTTAAAATATACAAAATGCCTTCTTCTCAACTATTTTATAAAGAGGACAATACAAGTATCTTCAGCCTCTTTTTGCAGGAGTAAAGTGACTAAGATCAAAGGGAAGCTGAAGAAGGGAGGCTCATACTCTGGGCTTTGGACTCTGAATTTGGACTGAGTTTCTCAGTCATTGATAAAAGAACTTTATTGCTACCTTATTGCTGGTAGGGATGGGAATAGAATGGGAATTCATTTCAAGGGTAGGCAATTCCAGAAAGAATCAAATGGATTTCCTACCAAAGTACCTTACTTGAGGATAGGAAATTAAACTTTGACCAAATGTCAGGAGGAAGCAGAGGGCTACCTATTTATAATAGGAGGTGGTAAAGATATTGCTGCTTCTTCAATATGCACTTAACACCATTAATAAAGCCTTTTTCTATATGAATAAATAATTTCAAAAATTGTTTCCTAAAAGTGGTCCAAGGGACAGTGTAGCTAATGGCCTTTAGATTAGAAGTACATTACTAATAAAGTTTATGGAAGAGGTATTGCCTTTGCTGTGGCATGTAAGTATAGTTTCTGGGGCTTTTGAGGTAGCACTTTTCATAAATACCACATTTAAATAATTTAAAAGGCAATATTGTGTAATGAGACAAGCAAAATCCAGGAAAGCTTATCTGCTTTCCTCTCTTTCTACTGTGCCAATCACCCTAAGGCCTATTGGCTTTCCACGAGTACATCACAAGCAGCATGTGACTTGCAAACATACTTAGAGATGATGTCATTCAGAGATCACATCTAAATTCTTTTAAATTCTAATATTGTTTGTCAGGACTTGAAGTGAGTCAAATAGTAATACAATCTGTCTCAAAAATCTCTTAAATAAATTCACAAGGAGCTAAAAATTTGAAAGAATTAGCAATATGCTAGGAATAGCTACTACATTTCCCTTTTCTTCCCTCAAGCTGACATAAATGATTCAACTTTCTTTTGGAGCTTTTAAAAATAGATCGAAAACCTGATTATTTTATGAACAATCAATTAATGACAATATCATTTCTTTTCAAAATGTGCTATTAACTATGTTTTGGACCAACTCTTTATATAGGTTATTGTTTTGAACATTTGAATGTCACATATAAAGGATAAGAGACAATTTGAATTTTCTAATGATCTAGAGCTTAAAATTAACAATAACCTTCTTTAGCCTCAGCCATTGTTGAAATAGGTAGCTAATAAAATTAGAAAAATTTGCTTTGTATGCATGTTTTTGTATTCATTAATTATAGTTGTGAAACCAAGCCATATCACTATTACCTGATAAACTTTTAAAAACCCAACACCTTACACATGTATTTATACCATTAATTGACTATTTGGTACACAAACTTTTCTTTTTAAATCCCAAAAATGTACAAAATATGCCTAGTCTATTGAAATGCTTTTCAATAAAAAGGAAATACTACCTGAAATGTTTTACTTTTAAATAATAACATTTAATTAATATATATCACATTAGAAAAATAGATGACAGCTGTAGTGTTCAATTTATCAAAGGAAAGGATTTATTGTTTATTTTTGCATGTATGAGAAATGGACCTTTTAAAAACTCCAAATGATATGAGGACATTGTAGGTATGATTGTATTAATGATGGTAGAATTCTTGTTGTGATCTCTTAATTTTTTTCTTAAACTTTGATAAAAATTAGAAGTGTGGTTAATAATCAATTTAAAAAATAAAAATAAATTGTGCTTTAAAAAGTCTAATCCTGAAAGGAAGAAACCATGATCTGTCAAAGTCCAAACCACATTTTGCATCTTGACAAGAATGTGAAATCCATTGTCATGTTCCCTTCTGGCCCGCCATTTTTTTTTTTTTTATGAGATCTTTGAAGAATGGCCAAATATAGGTCATCTATCGGTCAACTGCTCATCTCTACTGTTGTTTTAAGTGGCCTAACTCATCCACTACAGGAAGAAAAGAATGGTTTCTTTAAGGAATTGTGCTATTTATAAAATAAATATAAAATCTAATATCTATTATGCGCAAATGATAGGGTAGGCGAACTCCGGCAGCTGTATATTTGTTGAATATCAGCCTCCTGTGAGTATAAATTGCACCTTACTGAGGAGAAATACAATACAGTTCACCAGAGACTTTGCTGCAAGGTGTACTTGCTTGTCTGTGGGCAAGTAATGACTTGCGTTTTCAGCTGCTTCTTGGTAAGAGCCTTGGTAATTGGAATCAGTTATTCAAAACATCTCTAAATGTGATTTAAATGGCAAGGATTTAATAACAGAGAAAGAAGCCATTAAAGAGGTTCAAGCAGGGGAGAAGGGAATTCCGTTTTTTAGAGCAGAGGGAGAAAAATAAAGCAATTACTTGATGTAAAGGCCAGAAACAGGACTCCTGCTGTCCCAGAGAAATCAAATCTGTCAGCAATTAGTGGGATCTTAGGAGGCAAAGAACCCTTCAGTGTTGAGCAGTGAATAAGGGGTGAGCAATTATATGAACTGATAAAAGTGTTCTGGTTTTCAAACAGCAGGTTAACGAGCCTTACTTTTTTCATAACTTGATGCAGATGTGATGAGTCACACTTTATGATATTTCTCAATGGTTTGAATGTAAAGTTTTTTTTAAAAAAGTAATCATATTGTTCTGCCTCTTTCCATCTGAAACAGTGTTAGCTCTACCTAACCCAAAATGATGTGCAAGAGAGCAATTTGATTTAAAAAAGAAGAAGAAAAGATTTTCCCCTTAATAAGGCAGTAGCTCAGCTGCCTAACCAGAAAAAGCCCTGGAGATGCACATTTTTACCAAATAGGAAAGCCATATTTGTAAAATGTGATAAGCATCCCATGTGAACAATAAATACCGACATTTCAACATTGAAAGAGAGAATATTATTTGGCATAAAGAAATTATATTTATTAAAGAAATATTTAGCTCTATTTTATAAGGTGGACTTAAAAATCTATAGAGTATGAAGATAGATGTTTTTACATGGACTTTAATTGTAGTAACCATTTGTAGAGATATATGTATAGATATATACATGTATACAAGTATATATATATATACATATACATATATACACACATATATGTATATATGTGGAGGGAAGTTTTTTTAAAATAAATTTCTCTCCAGCACATTATTTTGATTTTGGTGGAACTAACATTGTTTCAGATGGTTAGAAGTAATAAAATGATTTTTAAAAAAATTTACATACAAATAATTGAAAATTGTAAAAAAAATTCATCTCTCTCTCTCAAATATATATATATATATAATCTGTAAATGCCTATCATTTAGGCTTTTTACACAATCAGGTATTGGAATATTTAAATAAGTATCAGGAGTCATATCTAAAGGGAAAAAATCAATTTCTCTATAACAAAATAGTTTTTATGAGCTTTGAATATAAGGAGCAACCTTCACTATTGAACTAGAAAAGACTGTCTTTAGGAACATTAAAAGATGTAAAGAGGATTTTTTTTGAGAAAGGATGTTTTATGAGCTTCCTGGAAATTTATGATTTTAGGCATGAGAGTCACCAAATAAATATTTTTTCCATTATTAGAAGTTTTATTTGAGAGAAATTGTAAAACACACCTAAACAATTAGACCTTAGGCAAAATAAATACTTTAAGCATATGTGATCTTAACAAATTATGATTGAAATGTGGGATTGAATTGTGATTGAAAGGGGAATTATTTCTAATTTATATTTTTCTTTCTAAAGAACAAAATCAAGCATTAATCTAGGTTTTGAGGACTGCTTTTCTTTCTTTTTTTTTCCTTTTTTTATTTCTTTTCTCTCTCTCTTTCTATCTCTCTCTTCTTTATCTTTTTTTTTTTTTTAACTTGACATAATCAGAATCCCATTATCTAATGCATCCTGTAGGGAATCTCTCTAAAATAAATGACCTTTTTAATGGTTCTATGTTTAAGTCTAATCTCTTCTGCTGTTGCTCCCTTCAGTTTAACCAAGTTGATCATACTTATTTAATAGAGTTGAATGTGTTTTGCATTTATCAAGTGCTTTATAAATCTTAAGAGGATAGAATTGAGTTTGGGAGTTGCTTTTGTTGGGGTGCAAGGTCTCTGAATTTGTGATTTCTTTGGTGTACAATACTCTCCTTATGGAAATTTCCTTCACTAATGTAGATCTGTAACTCATCTGTAATTTGTAATTTTGGAGAATTGCCCAATTTTGAGAAGTTAAGTGACATGCTCATGTTCAAACAACTGAATATATCAGAGACAGGATTTAAATGTAGGTCTTCTTGACTCCAAGTAGGCCCTCTATCTACTATCCCAAGCAGCCTCTTATAGGCTGTAGATATAAGGATGTTATTGTTTTTATCACTATTAAAAATAAGGATTGGATAAGTGTCCATTAAATTAAATGACATATTTGACTGACAGGAGTGTCATGAAAATGAAAGCATGTCATAGTGCATCTTTAGATGTCTCTTTTAACCCGACCCCAACTAAACATTAAAATTGCTCTGGCCTTTGTCTCTAAAGCATCCTTCAGTTTTCTTGTGATTGCTTCTTTTTCAAATGATGTATTTTCCACATAAGCAAATACAGTTATATAGAAGTAAATGTTATCTTTTTTTGTAATGAATTTGATATCAATTAAGATATCCAAAGCTCTATTCAGGAAACTAAAATTTTTCTTTTAAAATGGTATGGGAGAGGATAATACAGAGCAAACCATGTGGCCATATTTGTATGCATGTAGGGAAAAATACTGCACAGTACACTGTGAGTGACATGTCTGTATGCTCAAAGTTTCTTAAGGGCCGTGCAGAAATTTGGAAAAAAGGGGATAGGGTTCAAAGGAAGAGTAACATATATTTAAAACTTTAAGAGGTCCTATTTTCACATCTCTTTGGTTAACTTCTTTAAAAAAATTAATTCTTATTCTTCATTCTAGAAAACACTAGAAATTACTGAAATGAGAATATATAGATAAAATATTTGATGTGTATTTGTACACAAACCACACACACACACACACATATATACACATTTCTAATATTTAAATTATATACATATAATAAATCATACATATATTATTAGGCATAGTAATATACTCTTATAAAAAGAGGTTTTTAAACCTCTGTTGAATAGTTCCCCATGAAATCATAAATGTTCTAAAATTCTTGCCAGCCAATCAAATCAAAGCTTTCAGTTCAAGTTGGCAAGTATGTTTTGGATATAATTTTCATAAGAATGAAGTAGAATTCATTTATGTTTCAATAAATAGATATAACATATTACAAATTCATAAGCAAACTCTTTATTAACGAGGCCTCAAAAATAGTTTCAGTTAGATAAAAAGACAAAGAACTTAGAGTAGGAGAGAGAAATTTGGCAGTAGTGCCAAATGTTTTAGGATTCCTAGGACCCTGATAGATTGCTATAATAACTAGAGATCAAAATCCTTGAATCAGTCAGGATTTTCAGATTCTAAGTCCAAATCTGCTATTGACTTACTTTATGACATTTGACAAAAAACATTCTATTTTTGTTTTTTGATCTTCAAACATCAATGATAATATTTACTAAGGATGGCTTGAAATTCATAAAATATTGTGTTCTAAGCTCCCAAGAATAATATTGCAATATAACTATGAAAGTTTTAAATTTTAAAAAATAAGATCTCAAATCATTACAGGCAGATAGACTAATACTGTTTACTGTGTGTGGGGTCTTCCTAAAATCTCTTGCATCTCTTATTTGCATAAGGGTAAGTATTTCCCCAGTTTCTTGGTCAAAGTTCTTGTCAAATCCTGAAATACAAATATCTTGAACTTACTAGCTTGATGGGAATTCATCCCATCATATATACATATGTCTTGGCAGGTATTTTAAATGAGAATTAAATTTAAAGGCAGTTATTTTAGCTAGTGCTTTGGGGACTGGCTATTAGTCAAAGCAACATGCCTGTAGCCAAAATCAATATTCTGCAAGATATATCAAGGGAGGCTCAAAAATGTCAAGTTCCAGTTCTGATAGGTACAATCATAAAACATTCTTCATCAGACAGAGGTAAATATGTGCAAAGGAAGAAGCAGAATCATTTAAATTCCTGGGGACTTGGAGAGGGCTGAATCATGAGGTTAGAGATGCCTGGAAGCGAACCAGTTCCTCTGGCTTGCCTCATTTCATCCTGACAACAGAAGCCCACTTTGTGAATGTTTGTGAGTGTGTGTGATGTCGCCCTTCTGAACAGCACACATATTGATCTCATAAAAATCAGAGCTATATCAGGGCTTTAAAGAGCACTGGGCTATATGGATTGGACCTTGTGCTTCTGGAACCAAGCCCTGAGCTTTATTTTGATGGCTATTCAGCTTTGCTTAAGTGAAACAAGTAACTGTCCGGATCTTGGAAACTAGCTCTGTGAATAGGGCTGAGATTCACAGCCTTTTTTCCCTTGATAGAAACAGGTGGAATGGGGAGTCTGGCTCTGTTTTCAGGAATCAGAAAGAGGTGAGTGGCAAGCAGAACTGAGAGACTGGGTTCTAAATCTGAAGTCTCTCACTGAGAACTTTTTTTGGTTTGGGTGTGGCTGGCTGAACTTTGTTAGCAAACTAATCTCTTCTAGAAACTCTGAAACAGCAGTCCTGTCTGTTAACTAGAGAAACTAGGCAACTGTAATCTCCCCTTACCATCTATTCTAATTTTTTTCTCTTCTATAATAACTGTTTGCTTTATAATTTTAACCAGTGTTTTTTTTTTTTTTTTTTGTTCTACAGGCTGCCTTAGCTCCCCAAATTGCATAAAATAGCCTTCTTTTCAGGGATATTATTGGGTCTTCACTTTTAATTAATTGATGTGAATCTTGCTGCATTTTTGATACATATCCTCATATACAACGAACTCATTCACCAGCTTGGGGCAAATAGTAAAGAATGCTGATTTATTGACGGTATTACAGCTTGGGTTCCTCTTACAAAGGAGGACAGGCTGGGAAAACATTTTTAGGCTGATAAAATTTCAGGACTTGTCTGACAAAAAAAGAACTGATTCTTACCTTTTCAGTGACTGTGCAGCTCTTGCCTTGTCTCTTTGATGTAATCCCCCACTTACTGGCATCTCTCTCACCTACAATCTCATGATATCTGAGCAAGGTCTATGTCTCTGTACAAGAGTATTTTCAGATTTCTGGCTCAGGCTCATTGTTTCTTCACTGCTTAAACTCCCATTGACTTCTCATAGATGAAGGGAGCAGCTTCTAATTAGTGAACATTCCCCTCACATACCAGAGATCTCCAGCATAGATATGTTTTTGGTAATATTCACATATTTTGATGACTTTCAAAAGGAATCAAAAGGAAAAAAAAAGTCATCAGGGGAAAGATATAGGACAATATAATGTCCTATATTAATGTACAATCATTGAGGTTTGTTTATTTTTATTTCAAACAAAATGTTGATATGGATAAAGAAGTATGTGAAATTAAACAAAGCAGATGATAAATACCATTGGTTTTCCTCTTTCAATAAACGTGGAAGAGAGACAACCATAATTTAGTTAATAGAGAGAGGGCTTCAGTCAGGAAGGTTACCTTTAGTTGTGTGAATCAGGGTAAATCATTTAAACTTATCAGTGCACTGAGCAATTCTCTAAGACTATAAATTGCAGAGAAAGAGTCAATTTGAGAGTTCCCTCTATCACTGAAATCACAGTTACTAATGCCTCCTCCTATTACTATGGAAGTATCTAGAGTTAGATTGGTCTTTTCCTCTTTTGTCATGCTTTTTTTAGAAGAATGTTTCTTGAATGTTTGTTCAAAAACAGTTCTTAGACTGTTAATTTTTTATAGAGTTTGTTAAAATATAGTGCTGTCAGATCTCACTATGTTTATAGAAATAGATATTAGAGGACAATAATTTTTTTTGTATCGGAAATAAAAATACACAAAAAGTAAATATTTGATACACAATATTATTCATTCAGCAAATATTAAATTAGGGCCTAATTTGTGAAGTGCTTCATACTAGGTATGAAAAAGAGAAATAAGAAATGGTTCTTTCCCTCAGGGACATTATGATCTAGAAGAAACAGAAAGAAATATAAATAGCCATAATACCAAACAAAATATTTTAAGTACAAACATTATGCTGTAACATTACATGAGGTAGATGAAGGATTTAGTAGTAGTGATATGTCATGTAAGTAAATATAATGTAGCGTAATGCATTATAAATTTATAATAAGAATATATCAAAAGTATAATTAAAATAGACTTCCAGTCATTATGAATTGGTAAAATTAAGGAAAGCTGTAGGAAGGAGGTTACATTTGGTATTTGAGATGGACTTTGTAGATTGAATACAAGAATGAAGATATTCCAGAAAGTAAAGAACAGCATTATGAAGGTACAGAGGCTGGAAGTGGGGGAGAAAGGGAGGCGTTATAGGAGCAGTAGTAATTACAAAGAGTAATAGTAGTAGGGACACCTTCAACCAGTGGTATCATCTCCCATTGCCTGATTCTGGCACTAGAGGTTCTTTTGAATGCACAAGTCACCACATAGACTTCTTAAAATCCTATCTTTCTTCATTTCAAGTTCTTCTTCCTATATATGGCTTTTCCTGATATCCTGCCTGCCCAGTTCTAGTGCTTTTCCTACCCCAAAAAATTAGCTTGCATTTACTTTGTACTAGTTTCATATTTAATTAGATAATTGCATTTTATTTCTCCCAATAGAATATAAGTTCTTTGTTGTTAGTAACTGTCTGCTTTTATTTTTATATCATCAATGGCCAGCCTGAAAGTCAGATAGTATATGCTCAGTAAATGTTTAATGATTATACGATTAACATTTTATTAATGTTGATGATGACCTCATACTGACAAAACTTTTGGAGTAATCACAGTAGCAGCAAAGTCTTTTAACTTAGGAGTCAACAACAAGCTAGGAATTCAAAAGACTGTAGAACTTAACTTATTCTCTAAAGTGATATGTATACATATATACATGTATATACATGTATGTGAATATGTACACATATATGTATACACACATGTATATTTATTGTGGACATATTTTGAATGGTCATTTCAAAGAATTAAAAGAACAGCAAGTCTCTACCGAGTATCTATTATGTGTCCAACATTGTTGGAGGGATACAAAATAAGTCTTGTAGAAGACAGTCCTGACCTTCAAGAAGTTTATTCAGATTAATAATTACAATATCAGAGATACATAGATTTGAAGGAACTTCTGAGTGGTCTAGCTCAGGGCTTCTTAAACTTTTTTTTCCACACACAACAACCCCTTTTCTTCTGAAAAAAATTTACACAACCTCAGATATATAGGCATATAAAATAGATATACAAATCAAACATTTACTGATTATAAATCATAATTTTCCCACATTCAGTTATGTGACTCTATATAAGGTCTAGTTCAACAATCATAAAGAAATATCCTCAACATGGTCATCTAATCTTTATTAATAACTGGAACTTTTAAAAAGTAGATTTACACAATTGAGATCTGTAATAGACTATAGAGGAATATCTAGTCCAAACCTCTCATTTTACAGATGAAGAAACTGATACCAATAGAAGTGAAATGCCTTGTTTCAGGTCACTTAAGTCACTTAGGTAGTGAATAAGAAAACTATCATTTGAACCTGGGTCTCCTCATATAATACTCTTTTTACTATACCACCCTGCCTCTTTTCTAGATTTTCTTCTAGAGCTGCTAATAATTCTTAATTATGCCAAAGGGCATAGAAATTATTCAACTGTCATTTCTAGTTTCTGCAACCTTGAGATAGACTCAGTTGTGAATTAGATAGTATCTCTTAATAGAAAATGCACATTATTATACACCATGGTCTACCTCCCTCAAAAGGTTGTTATGAGAAAAAACATCTTATAGGCTTTAAAGCACTATATAAATGTAAATTATCATTATTATAAAAATCAAAAGAAAAGAGGCAGTGTGATCCAGGAAGAAAAGCTTTGGTTTATTCAAATCCAAGTTGTATCATTTACTAGAAAGCTCATTGACTTTGAGCTGTGCCTTTATCAATCTGGTCTTCAGTTTTTCCATCTGTAAAATACAAAATGATAATATTTACAATATCTAACTCATGCACTTGTGAAAGTAAAATGAGCTATATAAATCACTTTGTAAATGTAAACTATTTTTTTCTGTTAAAAAAAAATACTCTTCCCAAGATGACAGCTTGACCACTGTAGCCCTTTATAGCCTCTTAAAAAGGCATTGGAAAGATATTATCTTGCATACTTAGAAGTCGAAATAACCTTGTTTTTTCAAAGCAGTCAAACAGCCCGATCAGGTGTCCAGAAAGTTTTCTTTGCTAGTAAGCAACTAATACCAACAATTTTAAAAGGCCCTTTAAAATAGGACAGGATGCAAATGAGGCACATTTGCTATTACACCTAGAAGAAAGGACTATTGAAAGAAAAATCTAATCGCATGACTGTGGCACTTCATGGAGCACAGAATGAATTTACCGGAGAGCCTGGCTTTATCACTTTTCTTTGGATTCCCGCCATGAGTCCTTGTGGTTGGTGAAGCTGTCATAAGGAGATCCTTTTGGTTCTTCTGGTAATAAACCCCCTTGGATTCAGTTAGAGGCAGACTTGACATGCTAAATTCCATAGTGGAATGGATTGTGTTATAGAAAAGCTGTAGTGCATTTTGTGAATTGAATGTACTCTGAATGTGGAAGTTTGGAATAATATGATTTTTGTGTTATGGGAATGACATCTTGCTCATGTTTCTACATAGTGAAAAAAGGATTATAATTTAATCTTTTGGGGGGGATAACTATGCTATTATTAGAAATAACTAATAATGATTGTATTAATGAACTTCGATATATTCAATTCAACAAAGATTTCTTACAAATATATTAGGTTAGGTGCTGGGTCCATGTTAAACCTATATCTGCTAGAAATTAGGGGAATATGACCTATGTTCAACCAAACCCAAGTAAGAATAACACAAATATTGGGACAAATAAAAGCTCTATACACAATTCTTTAGGAAGTTTGAAGAGGAAGATATCATTTTCAGATGGCAGAGATCAAGGAAAATAAAGTGTGTAAATGAGCAGGTTTTTGTGAAAAAAAGCAGGCTTTCAAGAAATGTAGATAAGGAAGACACTGGGAGCAGCTTTCACAAATGTTCAAAGAAATGAAAGATAGACTAAATTAACTTAGTCTAATCTAACTGCTATGTGCTAGGCACTATACCACCATCTGGGAATACAAAGAAAAACAAATAAGAACAAAATCCCACTCCTCAGGGTGCTTACTTTTTTGAAACTAGGGAAGAACAAATGGGTAAACAGATAAGTATATATGTGATACTTTGAGGAGGGTCAGACCCCTAACCATTAGGCAGATCATGAAGACTTTTGACTTACCTCTTGACACTGTTGGCCACCTTCTTCTCTATTCTTTCTAGGTTTTTGTTTTTGTGACATCTCTCTCTCCTGCTTCTTTTATTCTTCTGACAGCTTCTTCTCAGTCTCCTTTACCAAATATTCATCCCCCACTAATAGTGTGTGTGCCTCTTTTCTTATTCCCTTTCCTCTTCACTATTTTGCTTGGTGATCTCATCAACTCCTATAGATTCAATAATCATTGCAATGCTGATGATTCTCAGATCTACTTATCCAGTCCTAACCTCTCTGGGAACATTTGGTTTCACATCTTCAACTGTCTATTCTACATCTCCAGTTGGAGATATAGATCTTAAATTCAACATAACCAAAATGGAATTCATATTTTCTCCCAAATCCTTTCCTACTTCTAACTTGCCTATTGTTGAGGATACTGCCAGCTAGTAAGTCACCTAGACTTACCATCTAAGTAGTCTTAGACTTCTTTAATTTCTCACTCTCTCATATATCTCTACCCCCATATTCAATCAGTTGTCAATTTTGATATTTCTGCCTTCCTTTTGTCTAGGTTCCCTTCTCTCCTGTCACCCTGGTGCAGGCCTTTGTAAGTTCATACATTAACTATTGCTGGTTGGTCTGACTGCCATAAATCTTTCCCTTCCTCAGTCCATCCTCCACTCAGCTGTCAAAGTGACAAAGTGTGCTTCCTAAAGCAAGGTGTAACCATATTACAACCCGCCTCTCACCTCCATCCAGTAAATTCCATTTGCTCCCTATCATCAAGTAGAGAATCTTCTATTTAGTATTTAAAGTCTTCTATAATCCCTCTGGTCTTCTTAGCCCTTCCCTGTCCCTACCATCCTCACTCTCTCTTACTCTTCAAACCTGTAACACAGGCTTTCTTGCTATTTCTTGGACAAGACACCTTGACTCCAGGCATTTTCACTGGCTGGCTGTTCATTTCTGGAATGATCTTCTTCTTTATCTCTGCTTTCTAGCTTCCCTGATATCCTTCAAGTTTCAGATAAAATCAGGAAATTTGGGGAAAGTTTCCTATGGGAAGCATTTCCCAAACTCCCTTAATTCTAGTGCCTTTTTTCCCTATTATTTTAATTTATCCCATATGTAACTTGTTTGTACAAAATTATTTGCATGTTGTCTTCTCCATTAATCTATCAGCTTCTTGAGAGAATAAAAACTGTTTTTCACCTTTCTTTGAAAGCCTCAATGCTTAGTGTAGTGCCTAGTACATAAATTTTTATTGACTGACAAAAACAAACCTACTCAGAGTTGCTCCTATAATACAAATAATGCATTTGTGCTGATCTATATAGATATTGCCTTATTTTCTTCTTAACTTAAAGCATACATTTCTGAATTAAGGTCATTAATTATTGCAAGGACTAACCTACCACATTGGCCTTATTAGTAGCAAATTCTAGCCATCTAAACTTAGAGACAGTAATATGTAGTATTGTAGAATGAACATTAGACTGAATCAAGAACCTGTCTTCTGGTTCTGGTTCTGTTACTAACCAGCTATAAGTATCTGTTTCCTTTTTTGAAAAATGGCAATGATGAAATCTAGTTCATGGACTTATTTTAAAAATCAAATGAGATTAAGGGGCATAATTATCAACTTATATTCAACATGTGATAATATAATTCATTAATAATTCTGATCACATTACTTATGGGGAAAATTTCATTAATAATTACTACAGTATCTTCTTTCCTAGAGCAAATCCTAGAGAGAAAATGCCTAAAATGCTTTTATGTTAAAAATCACTTTAATAAAAACATTATGAAATTTATTAAGATTCATTAAAGTCTTTTTTTTTTCCTATTTCACCTGAAGCTTTTGTGAATATCATTTTTTAAACTCTGTCAGAAAAAGCTTAGGGTGGTGGTGTGATTGACCCTAATATACTTGGCCAGTGTCCATCATGGAACACTATGCTGAAGTGGTGGTCTTTGTGTTTTTCTCATTGTTATTCTTTGGTGACATAGTCACTTGAATGCTCGAGGAGTGGAAGCAGCAGCAGCATTCAGCATCAAGTCAGTTTCAGCTCTTGAGATTTGAAAAGCAGCCACTTGGAGTTCATTACACATTTCTACTCAACACTCTTGCCTTAACATTGTATTGCACAAGAATTCTAAATTCATTTTGGCTGCGGTACAAGGCCTGTTTTCTGCCTGGATGCCCAGGTCTCTCTTTCTTTCCATTGTCTCTGGGTGGTGTCCAGGAATAAAGGATACTTAACATTAAAAAAGACGGAATTGTAGTTGCAGTGAAAATACTTCCCACTAACTGGTGCTCTCTAGAGGTTTTATAAACTCCAAATGTCATTTCCTTCGGAAGAGCCTAAGCATATATCCTTTTGCACATCATAACTGGAATTATTTGTTTATGTTGCTCTCTCTTTCACTTTCCCATTATTTGCATTCACCATTCATAAAGATATTTAGAAAAAAGAAAAAAGTTCTTAATTTAAATCCTTCATCACAATAGATGTTTCCAAAGCCTTCCTTATTTGGCACCTTCTATTTTATATATGAACATAGAAGCTATTACCTAAAAGTCTTTTGGAATAGAAGTGGGTTAGTATGGTATGTGGGAACAGCACTGTGCTTGAAATCAGGCAACTAATCGTGGCTCAGTCACTTACTAGCAGAATCACCTTAGACAAGTCACTGAACTGTTCAAACTCTTAATGTTTCTACTTAAAATGAAAAATTTTAATTGAATTATCTCAAAGGTCCTTTTCAAGTCTGAGATTCTATGTTCAACACTATTATATGCAAACAAATAACCTTTTAATCTACACACGTTCAGGTATTTGTGTTATAAGAACTGGAAGAATTAAAATTCTCTGCTGCTATTGTTTGTTTTATAAGACAACAACAAATATTGCACAGAAGTGACAAATATGATGGAAGGTTTTCTGACTATCAGATTTTGCATCTTTTTTCCTTAAGAAATAGCACCCTTCTGAAATGGCCTTGAAATCAGAAGACTGAGTTTTAATTCTGGCTTATCACTTATCAACTGCCTAACTTTGTACAAAAGATTTGCCTTTTCTGAATCTTGATTGCTTCATATGTAAAATGGGAAAAATACTTGTATGTTTACTTCTTAAGACTATTGTATAAAAAGTGATTTTTAAAACTTTATGTAATTGTTGAGTTCCTTAAAAGTAAAGCCCCCAAAAAAGTATATTTTTCATTAGAAGAACATTTATCATCTTCTATAAATTCAGTTATTTAACAAATTTCTTTTTCTCATTTGTGTTGTTAGGGGACACATCTTCTATGGTACTTTGTTTGGGACATTTTTTTCCACAGGGAGAAACTAATCTCCTGGCGTAGATCCATTCTAGTATTAGTCTTTAATGCTTTTCTCTCCCTCCTTCATTCTAAATCATTATTAAGTTTATTACTTCTTTTTTTCTTTTGCTGGAGAAGATTAATGGCTTTCAATGGACAGAGGTAACTCCGCAGAGCTCATTGGCTCTATAAATAGCACCTGCTGCTAATTCTCCACTGCCTGGTATCTCCCCAACACATCTTGGTCTTTAAACAATTTGTTCAGAAGAAGAGAGCCAAGGGTCACTGTGCACTTTGATATTTCTCAAACTGTGTTTTATGGATAGTGGGTTTTTCTGCATGTGGTTTGGCCTGGCAGATCCCCAAAGGAAACTGGACGTACCAGCAGCTCCTCGGAGAAGCATGCTTGCCTCTCTAGCTGAGTCCATAATGATATCAGGGAACCTGTTGGACCTGTTGGGGTGGTACCTTGCTAATGGCTTTCCCAATAACTTTCTTTTTTCAGTAATTTATTTTTACTCCATATGGTTGAGTCTCAGCTGAACTCTGTTCTAATAGCCTGAGGAAACAGTGGCTTCATTGAGATATAAAGCATCAAAAGGGGGAATGCTAGAAAAATTGCTATGGCAGGATAATTTGTTATTTCAGAGAGAGGAATATACTTGTTCCAAGCAGAGTATGTGAGAGGGATCAAGTGAGTCAAGTGAGCAGTATTGATCCTGGAGTTAGGACACCTGGATTCAAATCCCTATTGTAATGCTGATTAGTTATATTCCAATAATTTTTTAAAATTTTGTTTTATTTAATAATAACTTTATATTGACAGAATCCATGCCAGGGTAATTTTTTACAACATTATCCCTTGCACTCGCTTCTGTTTCGATTTTTCCCCTCCCTCCCACCACCCCCTCCCCTAGATGGCAAGCAGTCCTATATATGTTAGATATGTTGCAGTATATCCTGGATACAATATATGTTTGCAGAACCAAACAGTTCTCCTGTTGCACAGGGAGAATTGGATTCAGAAGGTAAAAATAATTCGGGAAGAAAATCAAAAATGCAAATAGTTCATGTTCGTTTCCCAGTGTTCTTTCTTTGGGTGTAGCTGCTTCTGTCCATCATTTATCCATTGAAACTCAGTTAGGTCTCTTTGTCAAAGAAATCCACTTCCATCAGAATACATCCTCATACAATACCGTTGTCAAAGTGTATAATGATCTCCTGGTTCTGCTCATTTCACTTAGCATCAGTTCATGTAAGTCTCTCCAAGCCTCTCTGTATTCATCCTGCTGGTCATTTCTTACAGAACAATAATATTCCATAACATTCATATACCATAATTTACCCAGCCATTCTCCAATTGATGGGCATCCATTCATTTTCCAGTTTCTAGCCACTACAAACAGGGCTGCTACAAACATTTTGGCACATACAGGTCCCTTTCCCTTCTTTAGTATTTCTTTGGGATATAAGCCCAATAGAAACACTGCTGGATCAAAGGGTATGCACAATTTGATAATTTTTTGGGCATAATTCCAGATTGCTCTCCAGAATGGTTGGATTCGTTTACAACTCCACCAACAATGCATTAGTGTCCCAGTTTTCCCGCATCCCTTCCAACATTCATCATTATTTTTTCCTGTCATCTTAGCCAATCTGACAGGTGTGTAGTGGTATCTCAGAGTTGTCTTAATTTGCATTTCTCTGATCAACAGTGATTTGGAACACTCTTTCATATGAGTGGTAATAGTTTCAATTTCATCATCTGAAAATTGTCTGTTCATATCCTTTGACCATTTATCAATTGGAGAATGGCTTGATTTCTTATAAATTAGAGTCAGTTCTCTATATATTTTGGAAATGAGGCCTTTATCAGAATCTTTAACTGTAAAGATGTTTTCCCAGTTTGTTGCTTCCCTTCTAATCTTGTTTGCATTAGTTTTGTTTGTACAAAGGCTTTTTAATTTGATATAATCAAAATTTTCTATTTTGTGATCAGTAATGGTCTCTAGTTCATCTTTGGTCACAAATTTCTTTCTCTTCCTCAAGTCTGAGAGATAAACTATCCTATGTTCCTCTAATTTATTTATAGTCTCGTTCTTTATGCCTAAATCATGGACCCATTTTGATCTTATCTTGGTATATGGTGTTAAGTGTGGGTCCGTGCCTAATTTCTGCCATACTAATTTCCAGTTATCCCAGCAGTTTTTATCAAATAATGAATTCTTATCCCAAAAGTTAGGATCTTTGGGTTTGTCAAACACTAGATTGCTATAGTTGACTATTCTGTCATGTGAACCTAACCTTTTCCACTGATCAACTAATCTGTTTCTTAGCCAATACCAAATGGTTTTGGTGACTGCTGCTTTATAATATAATTTTAAATCAGGTACAGCTAGGCCACCTTCGTTTGATTTTTTTTTCATTAATTCCCTTGAGATTCTCGACTTTTTATTGTTCCATATGAATTTTGTTGTTATTTTTTTCTAGATCATTAAAATATTTTCTTGGAAGTCTGATTGGTATAGCACTAAATAAATAGATTAGTTTAGGGAGTATTGTCATCTTTATTATATTCGCTCGGCCTATCCAAGAGCACTTAATATTTTTCCAATTATTTAAGTCTGATTTTATTTGTGTGGAAACTTATGTAATTTTGCTCATATAATTCCTGACTTTCCTTTGGTAGGTAGATTCCCAAATATTTTATGCTATCAACAGTTATTTTGAATGGAATTTCTCTTTGTATCTCTTGCTCTTGGTATTCCAATATTTTTGAGATTCAGTTATCTCATCAGTAAAATGGAAATAATTAGCCTTGCTTTCTCTGCTCCACAGGATTATTGTAGGGAAAGCCCTTCATAAATCTTGAAGCTCTCTGTAAAGGTGAATTAAGATTACAGTTGTAATAATAATTATTATTTACATAACATTGGCTACTAGCACATAGTTTTAATTTTGTCTGTATTTATAGAGATTATAAGAACAGGCAACTAGATGGTGTAGTGGATAGACCACTGGGCTGACAATCAGGAAGACAGTTAAAATCCAGCCTCAGACACTTACTATATATGTGACTCTGGGCAAGTCACTTAATCTGCTTTGCCTCAGTTTTCCCTTCTATATATAAGCTGATAAAGGAAATGGCAAACCGTATCAGTATCTTTGCCAAGAAAACCCCAAATGGAGTCACAAAGAGCCAGACACAACTGAAATGAATAAACACCCATAACAACAAGAAGGGTCATAAGGGGAAAAATACACAGCTTTGTGTGACTCTTGTTTAAAAGCTCTTGGTGGCACTTCATTGTCCATTATAAAAAATCCAAATATCTTAGCCTCATTCTTATCTTAGTGTCTTATTAATATGTATAAATACACACACACACAAACATATATATGTTATTCTTATCCCATCTTAGTTTCATTCAAAACCATTCAGTTTTTTGACTGAGACGTTTCCAACCCCATCACACACTACTCCCCTTCCTATACTCTATATTTTAATCAAACTGGACTACTCACCTTTCCTTTGCTCTTTCTAATCCCTGGACCATTGTTTATTCCACTCTTTATGTTCTGATTCCTCTCCTTCCTCCTCCCCCATCCCATCCCATGGTATCCCAGAGATATCATTCTTCTATAAGCCCCTTTCTTGGTCTTTTCAAATTTTTTCTTCATCTGAATTCCCACAGTCTCTACTAATGCTTTTAAAAACGCTTTTGTCATATCCTACTTTTATTATAGGTATTTCTACACCTGTCATGTATTCTCTCCTAAAGGGTAAGTTATTTTTACAGGCACGATCACTCAATCTGTGAAGAAACATTTATTAAGTACTTACAATGTGCCAGGCACTGTGCTGTATTCCCAAAGGCAATTTGCTTAATATTTTTCAGATTCAACAAAATGGAGATAATTAGCCTTGCTTTCTCTACCCCACAGGATTGCTATAAGGAAAACCCTTTATAAATCTTGAAGCATTCTGTAAAGGTGAGTTAAGTTTCCATTTGTAATAATTATTACTATTTAAACAAACATTGGCTACCAGTACCTAGTTTTAATTTTGTCTGGATTTATAGAGATTATAAGAACAAGGATACACATATGAAAAAGTCTACTCTACAATAGTTTGCAATCTGGTAGGAAAAGACAACACACAAAAAGGAAGGTGAAAAGGAATGGATATGGGGGAACAATCTAGCATAGCATGGTGAAGAAGTTCAAAGGAGAATAGGTCCTCTTTAAATGAAGGTTTGGGGAGTTCTTCACTCAACTCCAGTGGGGCAGAAGATACTGTTGAAGTATGAGCATTAAGACTAATTTAACTTTGCAGTATGATTAAGTTCCTAGGGTCATAATGGAGACATCCAAAGAAAGGCAGTAGAATTATGCTTCATTCATTTTCATATCTTCCCCCTGTGACCATAGGGTCTTGCACGTAATAATTTCTCAGTAAATATTTGCTTATTTTAATTTTATTTTTTTATAGCTTTTTATATACAAAACATATGCATGGGTAATTTTTCAACATTGACCCTTGCAAAACCTTCTGTTCCAGCTTTTCCCCTTCTCCCCACTCCCTCCCCTAGATGGCCAGTAGTCCCATACATGTTAATATGTTAAAGAATATGTTAAATACATTATATGTATACATATTTTTACAGTTATTTTGTTGCACAGGAAAGATCGGATTTAGGAAGAAGGTAAAAATAACCTGAGAAGAAAAAAAAAAAACAAAAATGCAAGCAAACATTAACAGAAAGAGTAGAAATGTTATGTTGTGGTCCATACTCATTTCCCAGTATTCTTTCTCTGAGTATAGCTGGTTCTATTCATTACTGATCAATTGATTTAGATCCTCTCATTGTTGAAGAGGGCCACTTTCATCAGAATTGATCATTGTATAGTATTGTTATTGAAGTATATAATGATCTCCTGGTTCTGCTCATTTCACTCAGCATCAGTTCATGTAAGTCTCTCCAACCTTTCTGTATTCATCCTGCTGATCATTTCTTACAGAACAATAATGTTCCATAACATTCATATACCACAATTTACCCAACCATTCTCCAATTGATGGGCATCCCTTCAATTTCCAGTTTCTGGCCACTACAAAAAGGGCTGCCACAAACATTTTGGCACATACAGGTCCCTTTCACTTCTTTAGTATCTCTTTGGGATATAAGCTCAGTAGTAACACTGCTGGATCAAAGTGTATATTTGCTTATTTTTTAGCTGAAAATCAGAAATATCTGTAATAATTAAAATTAACATAAAGCAAAGGTTATTTTACTTAGAATGGACGTGGGATAGGTGATGAGGAATATGAATAGAAATAAGTTTCCAGTCAATGCTCAAAGAATGCAAAATTTGGCCATAATCAATAATCTTGAACTAAAAATTAAGAAAAGCTTCCAATAGAAGGCAATATTGGCTTACCTTTATTCTGTATCTGATGCTTGACATTACACAACTGTGGATTATATGTACTTGTTTTTTGTTTCTTTGTTTGTTTATTTATTTTTTTTTGCCCAAGTATCTTGCAAATTCCCAGGAAGTAATATTATCTGTCTGAGCAGTACACTCTGTTTCATTGACATGGAAAATGAAACCAGTGGAAGCATAATGGATATGTCTTATGTCAATCATACAACCATAAATTTTAATTTTCAGTACATGGAATCCCCATCATTATATCAACTCAGTCTTCATTCCTAAATGTCACAATCTTTATACACACACAAATACAGACACACATACACATATAATATAATCCTTTTACTAAGTATGTGTTTGATTCATATTTTGTTATCTATATATTCAATATAATTTTTCTCAAAAAAAAAACTATTCCAATGCTTCCTTGTAATATGAAGGTGACATCCATAAACTCTGGTAGACTCTGGAATTAAATATTATTACACTCTTATTAAGTCTTCATTCACATTCTTCTAAAACATACAAACTCTATTTTGACAAGCTTCTAGTCTTGTCACTCAACTTCAGTTCTCCAAAGTGATAAATGATCTCTTAATTTTTCAAATCTAATGACCTTTTTTTCATCCTACTCCTCACTCCTATATAGCTCATATATACTATTTGCTGCCAATTTTTTTATTTCTATCTCTTGAGAAACTCTCATATATATATATATATATATACACACACACACACACATATACATATATATATGTATATGTGTGTGTGTGTGTGTGTGTGTATTCACATAGATACCACAGGCCATCATTATCTCAAACTTGGACTTTTGCAGTAGCTTCTACTTGGTCTCCCTAGAGCACAGTATGACCACCATTCACATGCACTCAATAAATTCCAGTGGCTCTCTATAATCCCCAAGATCAAATATAAAATCCTGTTTTATGTTTCAAAACTCTTCCAAACCTGGTTCCCTTCTACCTTTCCACGCTTCTTATAGTTTAATCAACTCAACATACTAGACAATTCAATGATAATGATCTCTATGCTATTTCTCATATAAAACACTCTGTCTTTGGATTCCCTGCATTTTCTAAGACTTTCCTCCATACCTAAATTCTCTCCTCCTCAGCTTTACCTCAGGGGTTGCCTGAATTCCTTTGGCTCCCAAATAATAAACTCACTTTCTACAAAAAGACTTGCTTAATACCTCTTAATTCTAGCACCTTTCTTCCGGTGATTACTTCCAATTTTATCTTGTGTCTAGCTTTCTTGTAGATAATTGCTTGTGAGGGCAGAGGCTGTCTTTTTCCCTTCTTTGTAACCGCAACACTTGGTACAGTGCTGACACATAGTAGGCACTTAATGTTATTAATTATTATTTTTATAATATTGTATATAATATATAATAATATTATTAACAAAGGCTTATTGACTATCTTTTGTGAGTGGTTCTCTGGATGAATTCTAACAGAAGGATATAACTTCCAACATCCCGGCTGTGATATACTGACAGATTCTCTTTAAAAATTATTAACTCTTTTAGGACAGAAATGGTTTGATTTTTGTTGTAATCCCAATGTCTTACATATAGTCAACACTCAATAAATATGGATCCAATTTAATTGAATTGAATAGTGTCATATTCAATAACAGAATAGGAGATATCCTTAGAGGCTGGTATAAGTACTAACATGCAGGGTATAACTTACTAAGAAGATTTGTGCCCTTTAAACGAACCATGTGCTTATTAGCAAGTTAGGACATAATGTTTATCATTTCTTACCAGTTGCTCTTCTTGGGTTCTTTTTGCTTATTTGTATTTCCAAAACTCAGTACAGTGCCTGACACATAGTAGGTGATTAATAAATGTTTCTTGAATTTAATTGAGTGGATGGAAAGTATCTCCTTCCCCACTCCCCATGTGATTTATTTAAGGGTTTTCCTTGGAATAAGCTACTTTTCTAGAAGCAAGTTTTCCTTGAGGACATCATCTTCTGCATAGCTTTGTGGGCAGCAAGAATGAGCTGGGAACCATACATTTTAGCCCAGTAGGTAGTAGCATAACAGAACTCTACATCATGTTACATTGCCTTCAATAGCATCATTTCCAATAATATCATAACTAGTTCCAAACCCATGGAAATATTGCAATGTTTTGTTTATAAGATTTTTCTTGTGGGACTGCCTCCAGTACGATTGCTTTTCACCTACTGTCATTCAAAATTACTAAATGACTTTAAGCAGAGTAAGTCTGTTTGGTGAAAAAAATTAAGGGGATGGGGACCACATCACCTGAGCCTGAGGTTCAGCTCTGTCTTTAGCTCATCATGTAATACTGGCTAAATTTCTTCCTTGGAGACTTACTTGCCTCAGTTGTAAAATGAATGCATTTGAGTAGGTGGAATCCAAGGCTATTTCCACTTTTGACAATATGTTATGCTTTCACTGAAACTGGGATATAAAACATGAGTCATGTGTTCTTCAATTTTACCAGCCAAAGAGATATCCAGATCAATGTTCTCCTCAAATGAAAAAACTAGCCTCCCTCAAAAAGCTACATTCTATATTGTTGATGGAAGGGATGCAATAGTGGATAGTGATAAGAGGGTTGCATCCAGCATCAGGAAGAACTGGATTCAGATCCCACCTCTGACACAAATTGGGCAGGTCAGAGATCTCTCTGTAGCTCTAAGTTGTTGGGTGGTCCTTAGGTACATCAGTAGAAGAAATTTCTGCAACTAAAAATCACAGTTCTTTGTCTATGGAAGCCCCTGAAATCTCTTGCAGGAGAGAGCCATAAAATGCCCATGTTTCTTGCACCTGTATGGCTTTTCTTTTTCAGGCTCACTGTAAGATGGGGATTATCTCAAACTCCAGTGTTCTGTTAGGTAAAAATGAGAAGTTTGTATTTGAAATTGACCAAGTCTTGGCAATTCAGTTAATGCTCTGAGGGAGATATTGATTCCTTCTATTGTCCTCAGCAGGGCAGTCCATGTGAGGAGTATCTTATTCTGAAGCACTCCAGGGGAGATACAATGCTTTCTTGTCTGAGAAGGCCATATTTACTGTGCACAGAAGTATCATGTCATCAGTGTGACACCATTATGCCATTTTGTCTTCAAGATGAGCCCTGGGCCCAGCACAGAGATAAAGAACACATGTTTCCAGAAGGAACAAAGACAGAGTGCAACTTATTTCCATCCTGGATCTTCCATGAGTGGAGCAGGTAAAGAAAATTGCTTCTGTTTCTGATTTCTCCTTCTGCTAGGTGGTTCAAAGTTCCTTGGGATCAGGAACTGTTTCATTTCTAATTGAATATCCCCAGAGATTACTATGTAATTAACACATCCAAGATATTTAATACGTTTGTTGATAGATTGATTAATCTGTTCCATATCTTGGTCTCTGCACTAAAAGCATGGTTTGTCAGCTTAGTGGTCCCCCCTCTTCACTATATTGGTACCAGTCTTGGTTTAGACACCTGATTGGATATATTCCTACTGTAACTTGAACTCTCAAGCTCAAGTGACCCACAACTTCAGTCTCCTTAGGAGCAGAACTACAGGTACATGTCACTATGACCTGAAATTCTAAAAGGGCAGTTGTGCTGAAGAGGTATAGGAACTCCCAAAAAACAAAATTTTGCTGAGAAAATCACATTTGATTTTTGGTGAGGAAGAAAAATTACTGACCAGCTTACAAATGATGAAGAGAAATAAAATCATTTAGGATAAAATTCTGTAGAAATAGGATTATGAAGACTAAAACCCACGATGAACTGGTTTATCATAAATGCTGAAGAGAGTAGAAGTAGGAAACATACATATTATCTATAAAAGAGGAGAGAGAGAGAAGATACAGAAAAGATTTGAGTCCAACTTTTTTGGGTGGAAAGGCAGCAATTGATAAGAGACATGTGGAAAAAAAAATTTAACTTCTCTTGGCACTAGAGGACAGAATTCAGAGCAATGGGTGGATGTTCCAAAGAAGCAAACTTAAACTTAAGGTAAGAAAAAAAAACTTAACATTTACGCTATTCAGAAGTGAAATGGTTTGCTTAGGGAGACTAAGAAAATCTATGTAAAATACTTTACATAACTGAAGGTACTAGATAAACTGAATGTGAGAAATAATGAAGATTAGGATATGAGTGGGTTTGTCCTCAGTAGAAACATTCAGGCAAATGTCAGATAAATATATTTTGATTGGGTTGTAGAGGGTGCTGTTGTTAAAGCATGGATTGGACTAGTTTGCTATTAAGGTTACTCCAATTGTGAAATTTTATAATTCCATGATATCCTTTTAGGCAAAATTGAGAGATTTGGATATGAAAATTTTAGAAAACTGATTGGTTTGCTAAATACAGAGTTTTGATTAATGTACCAATATCAATGTAGGAGTCTCTAACAGAGTACAGTAAGACTCCATCTTTGACTTTGTTCTGTTTAACATTTTTCTGAATGGGTTGGAGGAATGTATAGATAGCATTGTTCTCAAATTTGCTTCTGATTCACAGTGCAAGACAGGACCAATATGTAGTCTGACAGAATAGGGAACAAAAATATTTCAATACACTAGAATGATGGACTGAATCTAAAAAGATAAGAGCTAATAAAGACATATGTAAAAAATTAGATTAAAAAAAATAACAAGTAGAGGATAAAGGAAACACAACTAGGAAATAGTTCATGCAAAAAAAGTCCTAGGGGGTCTGAAAAGACTTAAGCTTTTATTATAGCTGACTCTTAATTATCTTAATGTGATCTCGAGTAATATATCAACTTTATGATTGCTGCTTGAGTGGATCACTCAGTAAGTAACATAGGGCATGGTCCTGAAATCCATTTTCTGTTTTTCTTTGTTGAAATAATCTTATGATGTAGGTGATAGTATTCTTATTTTATTGATGAAGATACTGAGGTCATATAGCTAATAAATATCTTCGGCAGGATTTCCACAAAGTGTGTTCTGCCATTTCTCATGTCAGTTATATTGGGCATTATTTTAGCTCCTTGAGGGCAGAATGACTGTTCCATTTTTGTCTATTTATCCCTCGTGTCTAGCACATGCTGGTCATGGGCTTAATCCATGAATTCAATTGCAAAGATGCAAACTAACTTTTCATAAGAATAAGGAAAGACTGCCTTAGGTTACCAAACCATAATGTCCATGGAAATACCCTAAAATGACCAAATCTGGCAGCCCATACATACATACACACCTGCAATGTATCTATTATCAGAGATGATATAAATAAAATGGTTATCAAATAATTTTTCAGTTGTGTCTGACTCTTCATGAATCAGACTTCATTCTTTTGGGATTTTCTTGGGAAAGACACTGGAATGATTTGCCCTTTTCTTCTCCAGCTCATTTTACAAAGGAGGAAACTGAGGCAAATAGAAGTTAAGTGACTTGCCCAGGATCATATAGATGCATATGTATATGCATGCATGTATAAGCCTCCAGGTCTGGTCATGTATACACATATACATACATATACACACATGTAGAGTTGTATATTAGGTATTTTATTCTTTTTTTTTAAAAATATCTTAGCCATGCTACCCTTCTATTTTGATATTTGCAAAATAATCACTCATGGCACATCCCTCATTGCTTTTTTCTGCATCCACAGTACATCTGGGTTGCCAGTGCTAGCCTCTAACTATGTTGTAAGTTCCTTGAGGACAGGGATTGTGTCCTTCCATACATGGAACAAAAGATAAAATAGTTTTACTCCTGCAACAATTATTTGTTTCCCACACAAATTAATAGAAACCTATGAATTCCTATTGCATGTGGCACTAAAAATGGATGTTTCAGAGGACACAAGACACTCTCCTCGGATCTTGCATATAGTAAATGCTCAGGGAGTGTTGACTGATTGATTTCTCCTTAGTACCTAACAGAGCATAAAGCTAAACATCCTCCTCTTTTAGGAGCTGTGCAAGTTAAATGCCAAGAATTTATGTAGCTTACAGCAAGTTGTCAATTAGGCTACTTAAATTAATTTTTGGCAGTAGTTAATTGGAACTGGAAGTCTTTTGTCTTTAAACAGCTAATCCAAAACAACAAAATACAATGATTAAGTGTGTTTTAAATAATATTGTTCACAGAATTTAAAATATAGGATTTAATTAAAAATTGGGCTTGCTAATCTTTTTAAAATAGAAATTAATTTAAAGTTTAGAAAGAAAACAAACCCATGGTTATCTCTGGGGAGTGTCTCTAAGTCCATCCACTGTCAGGTCAACCAGGATTCCATACATCCTCAGTCATACTACCCCATATACATTTGAGCCTTCTTCTCCCATTCCTGAAAGAGATCAAACCATGAATAAGTCAGTTTGGTTATAGCTGAAAATATATAGAACTGAAAAAAATTATATATTTTTAGAACAAGAAGAGAGTGTAGAGAGAGTCTAATTACCTTCTCCCTATTTTAAAGAGCTAGAAATTGAGACTCAGGTGAAAAAACCTTTTTAATCCATTATCTAAAGCATTGATTAGGGATGTTATAAAGGAGTTTTCTTTATGTGTGGGGAGGGATTAGATTAGATGATCTTTAAGTCACTTTGAACCTAAGATTCTGCTATTCTATGACTTGCCTTAGGATATGTAGTTAAGTTGGTAGAGCTGGTACATATCCACTTGTACCCAAACTTCTAGTGATCACAAATTTCAAGCTTACCAGAAATACATAAATGCTGACTTTATTTTCATCAATGCTGTTATGGGTCCAGCAACTTATATGGAGTTTTCTTATTAAAGTTCCTAGAGTGTTCTCCATTTCCTTCTCCTCATTTTATAGATAATGAAACTGAGGCATACAGGATGAAGTGATTTGCCCAGGGTCACACAACTAGTAAGGGTCTAAGAATACATTTGAAATCACAAAGATGAATCCTTATGACTCCAGGCCTTCACACTATCCACTGTGTCACCTAAATGGAAACCATGGGTTTAAAAACCAACAGGGTGGGGGCAGCTAGGTGATGCAGTGCTTAGACTAGCCCTGAAGTCAGGAAGACATGGGCTCAAATGTTGCCTCAGACACTTAACACGTCCTGGCTGTATGACCCTGGGCAAGTCACTTAACCCAATTGCCTAAGCAAAAAAAAAAAAAAAAAAAAAAAAAAAAAAAAGGCAACAGGATGATGTAGCAAAAATAATACTAGATCTGAATTTGAGAGAATCTGTTCTGGCATTTATCAGTGACTTATCTCTTCTACTTATCACTTATCACCTAATATCACTGAGTCTTTAAAAACCAGGATACCAGCACCTGCTTTTCTTACCTCTTGTGCTTCTTGTAAAGAACAAATGAGATGATATATTTAAAAGCACTTTGAAACTATTAAGTGTTTTTAAATTTTAAGTAATTGTTTTTAATCTTTTAGGCTAATATTTTCAACCTTTTTCTGTAGCAAAATGCTAAATAGAAAGAAGATTCCAAACTTTCTTCTTTTCTTTTTCCTATTCTTATAAGAGAACTGTGACTAGTAATTGAAAGAGAAAAGTAGATTCAGAATGAGCCAAAAGGCTTGAGATTTGATATTAGTTAAATTAAGTGTGACCTCAGGCAAGTCATTTTAATTTTTTTTTTTTTGTTCTCAGTTTCCTCATCTGTAGAATAAGGAACTAGACAAACTCTTAAATCTCTTCCTGCTAAAAATTCCATGAGATTATCTGTTAATGTAAAGTGTGGGCTACCCTGATAAGATGTGTAAACATTACATATTAAAAGATATAGGAGTCAGGGAAATAGGATAGTTGAGTAGCAGAAGGCAGTGTGGTAAACTAGCCTCCTCCAAACTCCTCCAAATAGATCTAGAAAATGCACCAGACTGAATTCTGATAGGAAAATCTAATAAAAGTCTCACAGTAAATTAGTCTTTTCTCTAGCCCTATTAGGTATGGGAAAAGGGACAAAACAGTCTGTATATATTAGGGACAGGTTTGGCCAAGAATGCACTGTGCAGAATTATTTCAGTGGAGACAGGTGCCAATTGTCAGCTTTATCACCTACTACTAAGTTCCAGATCTAAATTTGTACATGGAGTAGGTAATATATCTAGAAAGAAGGAAATTTGGAGGCCAACAGCAACAGTGTGGGTCAGACCCCAGGTGCAGATCAGAGTCTTTCCAGCATTTAACCTGCCTTGCAAAGGAACAGCCAAGGCAAGATTCCCAAACCAAATTCTGATATTCTGAATCAACAGCTTTCCAGATAGATAATGGGGCTAAGTTTAGCAGCATTTTACTATTGCCCAGCCCCAAACCCAAAACAAGATATAGAGCTCAGTTTAGAGGGGCACTGATCAGACTTTGCCCTATATTATTCCATTCTGGAAGCACTGAAAGCCTACAGTCTCTAGCCTGTCTCTGAGATCTTGGAATTACATAATTTTTCATATCACAAAAAAGAGGCAACAGGAACGCCAGAAGTTTGCAGAAGCCAGCTCTAATATCATATCTGAAGTCAGGAAGTTGACTGGAAGAATTTAACTATTAAGAACTCTTACTGTAGAAAAGCTCAAAACACAAATTATGAAGACACGAATAACTCCAAAGAAAATGACTATGAGCAAAATCTCAGAGCAAAATACAGGTTGAGAAAACTTCATCTAGAATTCCTAGAAAAATGAAATAAGAGATTTAAAAGTTTAGAAATGTTTTTCTAAATTAAATGTGAGCTCTTGTTGAAAAAATTGGAAAAGAAATAAGAATGATAGAAGAAAGAATTGGAAAGGGAATTAATAACTTGGCACAAGAGGTACAAAATCTTTCCCAAAATGAAAAACTCCCTGAAAATGAGAATGGATGAAATGGAACCAAGTGGCTCCATGAGACAATAAAAAATATTAACATGATCAAAAGACTGAAAATAAAGAAAAGTATCTCATAGGAAGAACAACTTATCTGGAAAACAGATCAAGGAAGAAAAACTTAAGAATTGCTGGATTCGCTGAACATCATGATTTTTTTTAAAGAAGCTAAACACTATTTCAACATATCTTAAAAGAAAATGTCCCAGAACTAAATCAGTCACTTCCAGAAACTCCCAAAGTGAAAATAGCCAAAGTCTATAGTTTTCAGGCCAAAGAAAAAAATATTGTAAAAAGCCATAAAGAAAAAAAAAATCAAGTTTATAGGAGACACAGGATCTCATATGATTTAGCAGCCATCACTATAAAAGAAAAGAGAACTTGGAATACAACATCCTAGAAGGCAAAGCATATGGGTTTGCAGCCAAGAATAATTTTCTAAACAACATTGAGAAAATGCTACAGGAGAAAAATGGACTCTTAGTAAAATAGAAGATTCCCAAGCATTCCTGTTGTAAAGAACCGAAGTACATAGAAATTTCGAAGTTTAAATGCTGAAGAGGAAAAAAAAAACTATAAGAAGATAAACATGAATGAACGATAAAAGATTAATCAAGGTTGAACTGCTTGCATTCAAATATGAAAAGATGATTCATGAGTTCCACCTATGCCCTATTATATAGAAAGGATCTAGTTAGGCTTGGGAGTGGTTCTGTTGTATCTTGATATTCTTATGAAAAATTAGGGAAAAGAAAAGGAAAGTGGAGGAAAATCATCTTATAAAATCAGGATGAGCAAGTAAATGTCTAAACAAACAAAGAAGTGGGAAGAGAATGGCTGACACTTGAATGTTACTCTCACCTCAACTGATCAAAAGAAGGAAGATTTTATACACACACACACACACACACACACACACACACACATCAAGAGTTGGATATAGAAATTAATTTCACTCCATAGGGAAATAGAAGAAAAGGAGAATAGTAAAGAATTAGAGAAAAGGTAAATTAAGAGAGATTAGTCTTAAGCAAAACATATTTAACTAAGGAAATACAAAAATAGTTACTTTTTTTTTTTTGAAGTGGCAATCTTCTGTCAATTGGGGAATGCCTGCACAAATTATCTTACTTAAATATGACGGAATATTAATTTGCTGAATTCTTATCAGCATACCAATGAATCATGATTCTAGAGGCCTAATGATTAAACATCCTAACCACTATATGATAGAGAGGTATAGGACTCAGAATGAAGACGGACACTTTTTTTTTTTTTTTTTTTTTTAGAAATTAACAATGTAGAAATTTGTTTTGATTGCCTACACAGGAGTGTAATGTGTTCTTGTATTTTATTTTTCTTGCATTCTTTATTGGGGGGGGGGGTTAAGATAAGAAGTGGATAAGGTGGATTTGAGCTTAAATAATGTCAAACAAATCAAATTAAAATTTTAAACCAAAATTTTTAAAGGGAAATTTCAGTTATCCATTTTTCCTACTGTTATGAAATTAGTCAATTTTATGGAACTGAATAAAAGTCATTCTTGAAAACTTGGTCTTGGATTTTGAAGAAAGAGACAGTGTCAGAATACAAAAAAATTGTAAAATAATTTGTAATTATTTAAATTTGAACTGCAGGACTTTAAAATTTTCTCAAACTAAAATAATAGCCCACCAATTATTAGTAAGTGCTACTAGTTTTTTAAAAAGCCATTATACTAAAAATATTTTAACTAGTTTAATGAAAAACAGATGCGTTAAATTGAAGTACATAAATTATTCAAACTAAACATTCCTACAAATTGTAGTGATGAAAATCTATCAGGGCTTTTTAAGTTGGCTTTGAAAATGAATGTATTTAGGTATTTAATATAGAGTGGATGCCCAATAAAGTGCCTCCTGTGGAATTTGATTAAGAATGTAGGATCCAATGGCCACAATTTTATTTATCATATTTTAGAAGATAAAGTGTTTTATTTAAAACTTAGCATTTAATAACAATATAATCAATGAAACTTAGAAAATGCTTACATTTTTAAAAAATTGGTTTCAATGAATAAAACATTCTAAATTATTGAGTTAATTCCTCTATGTCTCTATCAGGATTCTTTGTCTATTCATTTACTTTTCCATATTAACTTTTCCTCCTAAATAGTCATAGCTATTGTTTATATCATTTTCTAATTCTCTTGCTGTGCCTTATTTTATAAAAGTTTTTCCAAATTTCCTTGTCCGTTTTAATGTCATGAGAGTATCCCATTTCCTTAATGTATCATAATTTGTCTTACTATTTCCTTATTCTTAGATTCTCAATTTGCTTCCAGTTTTTTCAAATAATCACCAACTATCTCGATCTAATTCAATTCAATGAACAATTAAGTGCCTGCTAGTTGCCAGTAAAATAGCTAATTGTTGGGCATATAATTAATAAAAAGAACAATTCCTGCCCTCAAAGAGTTTAAAATCTAAAAGAGGAAGATAACAAAAAGAAGGCAGGAAAGGGAGAAGTTTATCTGGAGGATACCCAGTAAGGGAGCATCTTGTTACATGAAGTTGAAACTAGACAGAGTAGTAGATACAGAGTAGAGTGAGCCAAAGTCAATTTACTGTCCTTTATAAAGGGAAGGCATTGGGAAGAATTTGGAGGCTGAGAGAAGTGAACCTACTAAATGCTAGACACTAAGGATATAGAGTCAAAAGTGTCCTCTGCTTTCAAGGAGACAATGTGTGTGTGTGTGTGTGTGTGTGTGTGTGTGTGTGTGTGTGTGTGTGTGTACAAATTATATACAAAATAGATAGGGTGACTGGTGGAGAGGCAATAGGAGCTGAGAAGTTCAGGAAAGGTTTCGTGTAGAAAGCATTCATTGACATGAGCCTTGAAGGAACTAGGAATCTGAAAAAATGTATTTCAGGTACACTGTACAAAGAAACAAAGGACATGAAGCGTGGAAGAATATATGAGTATAAGGAATAATAAAGTACCATAATGTGCATGAGTAGAGAGTGATGTACAATGAGACTGGATGGTAAGTTGGGGCCAAATTGAAAGGAATTTAAATTTGACTCTAAGAAAATGAGCTGCTATATTTTATTGAATAAGATAGTGATATAATAAAATTTATGTTTTAAGAAAATCAGTTTGGTAGCAGTGTAAAGAATGAATCGGAGAGGAGAGGAACTTAAATGAAGCAGAGAAAGTAATTAGGAGGTTATCATAATAGTTCAGGAGAGAGGTGATGAGGGGCATTGTTTTGTTAATAATAAGAAAAAAAAGATTGACACAAGAGATATTGTAGAGACAGATGTAATTAAATTTGGCAATTGAATATGTAGAATGAGTGAGAATGAGAAGTTGAGGATAACATCAAGGTTTCAGATCTAGGTAACTGGAAGGATAATTTTGCCCTTAAGACAAATAATTTTGGATGAAAGATGGATGATGAAGTGGGAGAGAAGAGGGAAGAGATTAAGTTCTGTTTCAGACATGTTGAGTTCAAGATGCTCATGTACAATTTGAAATACCTCTTATGCTAACCTTACTTATGTTACTTATTCAGTTACTAGCCTGAACCTCAATATAGAGTCTAGGGTTAGAAATACAGATCTAAGAGTCATGCACATAGCTATGATAATTAATCTTATGGGAGCTGATGAGGTCACCATGCTGCTATGAAAATCTGTGAACTGAACTTTAAAAAATATTTTAATAACATTTTCAGAGCACATTTCCAACCATGGAATTATGGGGTCAGTGGGGAGAATTATTTTAGGAGAGCCAAGCTGCTCTCTAGAGAGATTTTATAGCTTTCTAATTCTATCTACAATGAATATATCTTTTTTTCACAAGATTTCATTGTTTTCATTGAGTTTCATTGCTTTTAATTATTCAAATATTTAAATAAGTTATCTCTTCAAAGCATATATTCTCTTCAGCAATGCAAATCACAACTCATCCATGTTTATGGGACTCTTCATGGGCTCTTCTCATAAATGGTTCACCATAGTCCATTCATCCAATGTGCCCTTCTTCAATTTTTGACACTGAAAATTTACCAGTGGAATATATGGGCTATCCATAGTTTATCTCTCACTTTTGACAAATACCCAGTCCATTTCCTTTTTGAATATACATTACTTTACTCTGATATTTCATAATTCCTTGTTTACAATGAGTTGCTGCCTGCTATAATGATCATGTTCTTCTTTCTTCTACTTTGGGTCCTATAGTTGCTCCTGTTTGCATATAATGTATTAGTTGTTCCTGTTCCAAAGCAATTCTGAGCCTTGTGGACCATTCAAAATAATTTGGTGTAATTATCTATGCAGGAAAAAAACAGCTACAAAAAAACTGTCAATTATTCAGATTATTATATGCAGCTAGTTGGATAACCTGTAGAACTATCCATCAATATATACATATAATTGCAATGTGTAGTGAATTGGGTCCAGAATTGAATAGTAAGAGAGTCCAGTTTTCTTTGTGAAACTAAAATTCTTTAATGACTCCAACCACTTCTGTTGCAGGTAGAAAGTTGGGGGTGGGCCAGTGTCAGGATATATAGAAAGTACTTTGAGTAGATGGCTGAAGATAGAAAAAAGAAATATTGCAATGGCAATCTGGCTCACAAACTTGGTAAATGGTGGAATTTTGGAATTTAGTTTTACTGTCTATTCAAAGGTAAGAAAAGCTTCACTTGTTGGACTACATAGAAACTTCACATCTATATATCACGAAAAATGAATATATCATTTTTCTTTGAGAGAAGAACCAGAAGGCAATTAATACAACAAACACAGAATAAAAGCTTATATCTCCCAACCAAAATGAAACTGAATAAATTGTAACAGAAAATGAGTTGTTACTAATATGGAAATTATTCCTGAATTAGCTATATTTTATAACTGAGCAAAGATCACAATTAGTATATTAGAAATAAATGGAGAAATTTATAACACAATTCAAAAAAACCCTCCAACTTCATATATTTTACTGTTATTGATTGTAAACCCCAGGATATAGAAAAAAGAAACATAATCATTATACTAATTTCATTCATAAGTTAAACAAATATAAACTAGTTGCCATAATGAATAAAGCCAAAAGAACCTTAAAAGTGCCTTAATTAGCAAACATTTGATTTACATGTCAAACAGAGAAGCACCCAATGAAAACACAATTTTACCATATAAAGTTCTCTGTAAAACCTTTACAATGAGAGATGGTTGAAGTTCATGAGCTTCAGCACATAACGTAACACATAAGAGAAGCTGTGAAAGGTAAAAGTAGGATAAGAAAAGTTTGGTGAAACACTCAACTGTGCAAAGTTTTCCCAAGCTTATTTTAGGATAAAGTTCTAAGGAGTACAACAATCAAAAGATGGAAAAAATCTGATGCTCATCAATACATCTGATATACTTGTCATTTGACAGAACTCACCATTTGTCATGATGTTTTTCCAGAATTCCCAGAGTTTCTAGAATTTTTCCCCTCAAAAAATCACCTTAAATTCTTAACTTCTATTTCATGATATTTACATATACATATATAATATTTAAAAATTTATTTTGTATGTATGTCAACATATTATATTCCCCACTAGAATGTAAGTTCATTAAGGGGAAGGACATTACTATCATCATCTCTAACATTAAAACAATAGAAATCCTTGCCAGGGAACTAGGTGACAAAGTAGATAGAGTGCCTTGGCTTGAATTCCTGAAGACATCTTCCTGAGTTTGAATCCAACCTTGGATACTTACTAGTTTTATGACCCTGGGCCTAAGTCATTTAACCCTTTTTGCCTCATTTTCCTTAATTATAAAATAACCTAGAGAAGGTAATAGCAAATCCCTTCAGTATCTTTGTCAAAAATAAATAAATGATTGAAAAAACTAAATTGCAACAAAGGCTTATTAAATATTATCACATCTACCAGCACCTGGAACATAAATAGAAATGAATAAATGATTGTTGATTGATAGATTGGTCAGATAGGAAGGTTGTCCATCTATACTTTATCCTAGATACTGGTAAATTTCTGCCCAAAGTTTTATTATGGAATAGCATCCATTAAATGTATGTAAACTGCTTGCATTTCTGTTTTTCTTCCTGGATTATTTATACCTTCTGAATCCAATTCTCCCTGTGCAACAAGAGAACTGTTTGGTTCTGCACACATATATTGTATCTAGGATATACTGTAACCTATTTAACATGTATAGGACTGCTTGCAATCTGGGGGAGGGGGTGGAGGGAGGGAGGGGAAAAATCAGAACAGAAGTGAGTGCAAGGGATAGTGTTGTAAAAAATTACCCTGGCATGGGTTCTGTCAATAAAAAGTTATTTTTTTAAAAAAATAGTTACACACTGACAGAAATGTAGAGATTAAAAAAAAGGAATAGCATCCATTTATATCCTGATCTTATGAGTTCTAACTTATTAATAAATATGATATAGATGTAGCTGAAATAATAATTAATTCAGACAGTTTTATAACTTCTGATCCTTTACCTACTCATGTTGTTACCTTGTGGTAGGTAAAGTGTTTGTATTCCATTTAACCTCCACCTCTAGTCTCTCTCCTGAACTATAGATGATATCAGCAATTCCCTTTTCAACATCTCACATGAGTGTCCATAAGACATATTGATCCCAACATGTCCAAAAAGCCAACTTATCGTTACTCATAAACTCTCCCTTTCCTCTCAACTTCTCTATTGCTATGAAAAGTATTATTACTGGGACAGCTAGGTGATACAGTGGATAGAAAAAACAACCTTAAAGTCAGGAGGAAGTGAGTTCAAATCTGATCCCAGACACTTAATACGTCTAGCTGTGTGACCCTAGGCAAGTCACTTAACCCCAATTGCCTCAGCAATATAGATAGATAGATAGATAGATAGATAGATAGATAGATATAGATATAGATAGATAGATATATCTTATCACATTCCCAGTCATTCAGTGTTTTAATCTCTATGTCAGCCTCGATTCCTTACATTTCACTCATCCCATGTATCCAGTACATTACCAAATCTTGCTCTTTTTATACTAGCTCTTGTAAATGCTCCTTTCCCACCACTCATATAGCTATCATCTTGTTTCAGGTCCTCATCACCTGCGCTGTTGCAATAGTCTTCTAGTTGGTCTCCTTACTCAATTCCCTCCCCACACTAATCCATCATCCTTTCAGCTGTCAAAGTTATTTTCCTAAAGCAAACTTTTATTTCAGTTCCTACTTAGCAAACTTTACTGACTCCTTTTAACTTATGATCAAATTTAATGTGTTGTATTGGCCATTTAAAACTTTTCATAATCTGACTCCTTCCTACCTTTCTACACTTTTAAAACTTTACTCCTTTTCAATCCACTGACCTAGTTGCTATTCCTGGAACACATTTGATCTCTCATCTCTATTTTTCACTGGCTATTCCCCATATTCAGCCCTTAGATTGTTCCTTGGCTTCCTTCAAGATTCATTTTAAATACTACTTTTTGCCAGAGACTTTCTCAGTCTTTCTAGGAACTAGTATCTTCTCTCCTGCTATTCCCTTTCATCTGTGCTTTGTGTCTTTTAAAATTTTTGTTTATTTTTAATTTATTAAATAAAACAAGCATTTCCATAAAAAAGAAGAGTAATAAAAAAACTGCACATTAAACTGCAAATTTTTTATGTACAACTTGTTATTCCTTTGAAATGCATAATACATTTATCATGTAAATTTCTTTTTTCCCCTTTTTTCTCTTCTAATCCCTTGAGATGGTTACCATTAGACACAAATATGCATATATATATGCATGTTATATTATATAATATATATGCATGTGTATATGTACATATGTGTACACAAAAATCACTCCACACTTCCATTTATCAGTTCTTTCTCTGACTTCATTCATCTTTAAAGTTAACTTGTTCATATAATAGTCAAAACAACTTAATCACTCAAAGTTGTTCTTAGAACAATATTGTTTTTTACTGTATATAACATTCTCTTGGTACTGTTAATTTCACTCTTCATTTATTTTGTGCAAATCTATCCACATTTTTCTAAAATCAATAAGCTCATCATTTCTTATAGCACAGAGAAGCCTGTGTGATGCAGCAAAAGCAGTACTCCAAGGAAAAATTTTATCCCTAAATGCTTACATCAATAAAATAGAGAAACAGCAGATCAATGAATTGGGGATCCAATTTTAAAAAATGAAAAAAAAAACAAAGTAAAAATACTTTGTATCTTGATGTACTTAGTTATTGTCTTCTGCATTAGAACGTGCATTTCTTGAAGGAAGGATGCTTGTTTGTTTTTTTGTTGTTTTTTTTTTTTTGCTGAGGCAATTGGGGTTAAGTGACTTGCCCAGGGACATACAGCTAGGAAGTGTTAAGTGTCTGAGACCAGATTTGAACTCAGGTCCTCCTGACTTCAGGACTGGTGCTCTACCCATTACACCACCTCGCTGCCCCCAGGAAGGAGGAATGTTTTTTAACTTTTATTCTGAATTTCCAGCACTTCGCATAGTACCTGTCATATAGTAAACACTTAAACCTGCTTGATGAAGTCAGATCGACAGATCCACCTTCCTCATTTTATAGAAGAGGAAATTGAGGTACAAAGAGGTTAAATCATTTGCTTTGGGTCACTCTATAGTATTTTAAATGAAATTTGAACCAAGGTTTTTATAACTTCAAGTCTACTGCTCTATTTATCACACCAATATCCATATACAGTTGACATGTATTTATTATGTAAAACATATTATTGGGGAAGGTGACAATGAAACATTGTCTAGCACAGAGCTTCCAATATTCTAGCTCTGGGGCCTAGTATTTCATGAATCACATGTCTGCTTTAATTAACAATGTGTTTCATAATTTGACATTTAACGCTCCTACCTCAAAGTTGGGGAATAAAAGTAATGATAAAAGTAATGCTTTGCTAAAAGCATTTCTCAAGCTTGCTGAAAAACAATTCTGATGGGAACATTCTTTACAATAGTATGTAGTGGGAAAATTGCTTCAAGTTAAGTTCCTTTATGTAGTTAGTCATATCTGGCCTATGAGGACAGGTACCATTTTTCATATTTTCTTCATTGTTCCAGAGTCTAACACCATCCCTTGCATATTGTTATTATTCAGTCATGTGTGATTCTTTATGATCCTATTATGGAGTTTTCTTGGCAAAGATACTGGCATGGTTTGCCATTGCTCAGAGTCACACAATTACTAAATGTCTAAGTCCAGATTTGAATTCAGGTCTTCCTGACTCCAAGCCCAGTGCTCTATCTATTGAACTACCTATGTACCTCCATATAGTAAGTGCTTAATGAATGCTCATTGGATGGATTGGATTGGATAATATTCATAAATGCTGTAACATTAGGAGCATATCATTAAAAATCCAAGGCGGGAAAAAACCTGCCTTGGAAATATCTGTAAAATACAAATACCACAAAGCAGCAAACTTCTCTTCTTTGCTAAGTCATTCATATCTAATTTATCACCTTTCTAAATATTCTGAAACAAAAGAACTTGAACTCTCAATATCAACATTGAGTAAATGAATGAAAACACATTTTTAAGCATTATGTGCCAATCACTCTGCTGTGCACCAGAGATACATATATGAGAGGGACAGTTTTTATCTTCAAAAAGTTTTCATATAGGTATAACCAAGGAAGGATGAAGTCAGAGATGATGAATAGAGCCTCAAAGCAATCAGTGATTAACCTACTTAGAATAATAGTAATAAAAGCTAACATTTAAGGTTTTATAAAGTGCTTTTACAGATATAATCACATTTTATTCCCAAAATAATCCTGGGAGGCAGTTGCTATTATTATCCCTCTTTTACAGATGAAGAAACTGAGGCAGATAAAATTTCAGTAAATTCACATAGCTAGTAAGCATCTGAAATCATATTTGAATGCAAATGGATAGAGAGCTGGCCCTGGAATCAGAAGGACTCATCTTTCTGAAGTGGGGTCATAAAGCATTGGACAAGTTTGAACAGTGGCAAAAATTTCCTAACTCCAGATCCAAAGCTTAGGAGCTATACATAGCTGTCTCAGTAAATGCCTTATTATTCAGAAGTAATAGGAGTCTTGATGTATTGTTATCTCAGTCGGAAGTAGGGAGAAGTAGCAGTGGTATACATACCAGAGATTAAAATAAGACAGTGGAGCTGAGTGGCTAGGTTGTAGTGAGAACTCTTCCACCAGCAAGGCAGACCAGCCCCAAGACAGGAGGTCAGCTTAGGTGAATGTACCAACTGAAATATGGCACCTAGGTGGTGCAGTGGACAGACAACTTGCTCTAGAGTCAGGAAGATCTAAATTCAAATCCAAGCTCTGACTAGCTGTGTGATCCTGGGCAAGTCATGTAACCCTGTTTGCCTCAGTTTCCACATTTGTAAAAAAGAGCTGGATAAGGAAATGGCAAATCACTCCAGTATCTCTGCCAAGAAAACCCCAAATAGAGTCATGAAAAGTCATGTTGAGTGAATAATCATTCGGGAGTAATAGTCATTCATTAAGCATTTATGTGCTTTTATTAAGCTATTATGTGCTAGGCACTAGGAATAAGGTGGCTGTTTGCTTAAGATCAGATAGCAAATGGCTAAGCTTGGACTTGAACCCACATTTTCAATTCCAAACCTAATTTGGATTCCCAACTATACTATAGTGATTACCTCTATAGCATAATGAAGCTCATTCCCTTTATTTCTTTCACTTCATTCCTTTCTCTCCCTCATTAAACATCTCGTCATTTTGATGAGATCTAGATAGCAATACTTAGTTTGAAATAAACATGTCACTGGCAAAAGTAGATTTATTTAGGGGGAAAAGTCACAGACAAAAATAAGAGGTAAAATAGGCACCAGGAGTGGCAAACATAAAATAAAGTTGGAGAGCATATAGTAAGCAAGGAAATGATAAATCCCTCCCGGAACTCACAATTAACCAGGAGAAAGGAAATAACGCATGAAGTGGGAGGTTGACTGGCGAGTTAGATTGACCACAGAATTAGCTAGAATATGGAAAAAAGTGCCATTAAAGAAAAGACACTATGAGGGAGAAAAAAGAGAGTAACTCATAGTGGGCTTAGTCCTGAAGAGAGTTTAGCAAAGAACTTCATGTTAAGCAGATCTTGTATGGGGAAAATAAAGCCTTGGGGGTTTCTCAGAGAGACCTGAGAAGTAAAGGCATGAAATCAAGAGGGAAGGTCAGGAGCCAGATGGAATGCACCTGGAAGACCAGGTCCCAGACCTGTCTAAAGATATGCTAATCAATATTGCAAAGGTTGTTGGAAGATATCCAGAAGTTGGAGATGGACAATAGGAGTTGATAAAGAGTTGTTTCATAGATAATCCAATAACAGTTATCTGATAATAGCTTCTTCCTGACCAGGGGAGAAAAAAAGTCACATCACTTTTGAGTCACATAATAAAAAGTAACAGATTGAAACAAACATCATTTTCAAAAGAAATAAAATTGATTAAATTTGCTAATAAATTTGGCTACCAAGTTACATTTTAATTTTATAATTTAATTTCCATAATCTTCAATCCTCAGCTTTCACAAAAAGATTCAGAGTACTAGGGATATACCACAAATTATCCAGCCATTCCCCTATTGTTGAATATCCCAGCAATTTCCAGCTCTTCACCACCACAAAGAGAGAGATGCTATAAACATTTTAGAATATATAGCTCCTTTTCCTTTTCCCTAATGATCTTCAAAAGTAGACAAAGTAACAGTATTTCTGGATTAAAGGATATAGGCAATTTAATACTTCTTTGTGCATAATTCCAAATTGTTCCCCCAAATGGTTGTATCAGTTCACAATTTTACCAACAATGAATATGTCCTAACTTTTCCATATTCCCTCCAACTTTCTTCTGTCATTTTAGCTGGAAGAAATGATGACCTCAATGATTTTTAGAAAAACATGGAAAGACTTGTACAAAATAATGAAGAGCAAAATGAACAAAACCAAGAGAACACTAGATACAGTAACAGTAATATTGTTTTAAGAAGAACTTTGAACAAATAAATTATTTTGACTCTTATAAATACCCAAATGAACTATAAAGGACTTATAAAGAAAGATGTTATTTTCATTCAGAGAAAGAACTGATAAATAGAAGTATATATAAAATAACTTTATATTGATAAACCTGTGTCTGATGGTAGCCATCTTTTAGGGTAAGGGAAAGGAAAGAAAAAGAAAAGAAATTTAAAGATAATTTTGTTGTATATTTGAAAGGAATAGTAAGCGGTACACAGTATATTTGTGCGATCATATTTTAATGTATCAAGTTATGGAAATTCTTACTTTGCTACATAAATTAAAAGTAAAATTTTATAATAAAAAGAAAAAACTATCATGCTTTATAAAATTAAAATTGATTTTAGATGCCCCCTTTAATTCAATGATGTTATAATGAGGACTTTATAGAATTTGAAGAACACAATTCTCCTTATTTCTGGTGGTAGCTTTTTATTAAGTCTGTGTCCTTCTACATACATGTATACATACAACCATAAATATATATAATACATTTATATGTATATTCATATGCATTTATAATTTTTCTTTCCTTTTTAAAAATATTGGCTAAAGAAAGAAAGTTACTGATTTTGGGGCCCTCTAAAAGCCTAATCACCTTTAAGTGACCTTGCAAATATATAAGGACATCCTTACAAGCTTACAAGTTTTCTTCTTTCCTTATTCAAAGAAACTAGAGTCAAGAACAGCCTTTTATTAACTTTCACTATAGTTTTCACCCTTTGTAGTACCACTGAACCTAACATGACCTCTTTGGACCAAGCCCTCTTCATCCAATAAGCTGTTTAAAAGCATCTTGTGACCAGATGTGAGCCCCATCACCCAGTGTTGCTGTGCTCAAATCTATAAATCCCTTGCTACCTGCACCAACTTCTCTTTCACTGCTAACAAATGCCTCTGGCTTGTTGCTTGCTGACCTGGTTCCAAGAAAGGGAGGTGATTGGCCATTTTCTAAGATGTCCTGAATTGATGAAGTGTTGTCATCTCAACTCTAAAATAGATGAATTTGGGATTCATGCCGAAATCCTCCTCCTCCTCTCTTAGTGATCAACAACCTGATGGAGTGATCCTGAATCATCATTAGCTCCAAGAAGTTTTCTTGAGACCTGGGCGCTTTAGTTTATCAACTGTAAAAGCAAATTGCAATAATGGATGTCAAACTCCTATACTGCTTGGAGCCAATCTTCATATTTTTCCTGTGCCACTTTGCTTATCTACGAATGCAGAAAAAACAATACTTTGAGACTGAACATGCTTGACTATATACCAGTAGTCCCTTGGAGACCAGCTTTTTCTTTACATATTTCAGTTCTAACTTTGCTAAAAAGAAAATACTTGTGTATTTCAATATTGACAGTGCATTATAATAGGTGGATATTCTTGTACTTTGTTAACTAAACATTTCTCTTGATAGCTCTTAAAGAAAGAGGTTACAAGTTTCTTCATCTTTAAGCCATTACCTTAAGCTCAAAATATCCTGATCCGAGAGCACCTAAAGACTTCACAAGGAATCTAAATAGGAATCTCCCTCACTTTTCTCCTCAACTTCTGTTTTTTATTTTGTTGTAGTTGTTGCTGTTGCCAAATAAATATCTTAAATTGCTCAGTAACTTTTTCTCCTTTTCTTGGAATGCCAAGCAATTGTAAGTAATAAAGAATAAAAAAGGGGAAGTGATGGGGGAAACAAAACAGTTAAAAATTCTAGCCAATCAACAAGCATTTATTGTGTTCTAGGTATACTGTACTAAGTGTTGGAAATACAAAGAAAAAAAATTAGTCCCTGCCTTTAAGGAATTTACATTCTAATGAGAAAGTACTCTCCCTCCCCCTCCCCCCCCCCACACCCTATGAGACTAACCTTACAAGGAAAAGTATCAATATTTAAGGGGGGGAAAAAGGCCTTCCGTGAAGGAGGTGTTACAAATGAATCTTGAAAGAAGATAGCAGTTCCATGGAGTGGAGCTCAGTAGAAAGAACATTCCAAGTTTTATTTCATCTTCCATTTATATTTTTATGATCATTGTATGTATCGTTTTCCTGGTTTCTTACTTGTCCTCTGCCTCTATTTATATGTCTTTCCATGTACTTATGAATTTTTCCAAGGAATAATTTCTTATAAAACAGTACAATATATATGCCACAACTTAAAATAAAAAATCATTTCCCAATTGATGGGCATCTACTTTGTTTCCAATTTCTTACAAAAAAAAAGTTAATAAAATGAAAAAAGAAGAATCTGCTATGAATATTCTGATATATGTGGGATCTTTCACTTATCTCCTTGGGGCATATGCCTAGAAATGGGATTTTTAAGTCAAAGAATATACACATTTGAGTTACTTTTTTACATAGTCCCAAATTATTTCCCAGAATGATTAAACTATTTTATAATACCACTAACAGTATATTAAAGTGCCTTTATTTCCATATCCTCTCAAACACTGATTTTTCCCATCTCTTGTTCCCTTTCATAATTTCCTACCTGTAAGATCAAATATGAATTGTTTTAATGTATGTTTCTCTTATTATGAGTGACTTACTAATTTTTCATATGATTAATAATTTGCACTTTTTTGAGAACTATAGTTCAAATCCTTTGAGCACTTTTCCATTGGAAATTGGTTCTTACTCTTGTATATGACTGTTATTTCTCTACATATCTTGCATATTAAACTCTGGACATGAGAGAAGAATTTTAGTGGTATGGGAGCTAGAAAGTGAACCCTGTAGACAGGAAGAGAGGGTTCAAATGCTTCCTCTGACCTGCTGGTTTTGCTGGCAAAGTCAGCTAGGCTCTGAAATCTCTAAGAATATTAATTGCATTGGTAGAGGAGTGAGTCCTCATCCAGGAGTTCTCTGAACCACTGAAATAACAGATTTAATATCTTTAATCAGATCTTATTAGAGAAATTATTGCAAAGACTTTTTTTTCCACTAAAAAAGTTTCTCTTCTTATCTGATTTCCATTGATTGGGCTAGTGTAAGAGCATTTCAATTTCATGTAATTGAATTTATCTATTTTACTTATTATTATTGCATCTAATTCCTGGTTTGGCTAAATCTTCTCTTCCTAGTTATATCAGTAAACGGTTTTATTGTATTATAATTTTTTTATATTGTGATAGGTAATGTTCAAGTTCTATGTTTACTTTGTTAAGATGTGACAACATCATTGATCTAAACCTAAAATTTTTGTCAAGTCACTTTCCAGTCTCACAGTAGTTCTTATCAAATAGGGAGTTTTTTTTTCCTCCAAGTAATTTATATTCTAAAGTTTGTAAAACACTGAATAATAATATTTATGGATAAATTTTTTGTCAGGCTACTTGACTGAAGATATTAATGTTTCAAAAAACTTCTTTAGATAACCGGTAGTGTAGTAGATAGAGCCCACTGCACCTAGAGGTAGGAGGACCTGAATTCAACTTTGACTTCAGACTTGCTGTGTGACTTTATGTAAATCACTTAAAATCAGTTTATTTCAATTTTCTCAAAAATAAAATGGGGATAAAATAGCACCTATCTCAAAGGGATGTTGTGAATATCAAATGATATCATATTTATAAAAAGAACTTAACACAGTACCTAGAACATAGTATGTACTTTGTAAATCCTTACTTTACTTCTCTTATACTGATTTTACTTCCCCTTCCCTTTTACTGATTTTCTGAAGTTTTCTAAGTAGATCATCATATTATAAACAAGTAGGAATAATTTTCTCACTCTTTACCTTTATTTATGCTTTTAATTGCTTGGCTTATTTCTATCCTTAGCATTTCTTGCACTATTTCAAATAACAGTAAGAGGAGGAAGAAAGTTTTGTTTAACTGGTTTTATCATTAGGAAAGTTTCTAGTATTTTCCCATTGCAAATAATGCTGGCAGAAGGCTTTTAAATATATGCTTTTTACAATTTTACAAATTAATCATGTTAAGCTTGGGTGGTGGAGGTGGCTTATGTTTTACTTTGTTAAAGACTTTTTCTGCACTTATAAATACAATAAGATAGTTTTTGACTGTTTTATGGTCAGTATGATCAATGATGTTTTTCTAATGTTGAATCATCCTTGTATTTCTGATATAGAATTGACATATAGTGAATGATGTTCTGCATATTTTATTATATTTTTCTAGGAATTTCTTTAAAATTAAAAAAAATCTATATTCCTTCATCTATAGCTATCTCTTATGTTTTATCTTCCCTTCCTCCAAATTGAAATATTCAAACTATTATAGTTTACTATAAAGGGTTTTGTAATTTTCTTTCTTAATTTTTGGGAATTATGTATATAGTGGAGATATTTATTGCTGTTTAAATATTGAATTAAATAGCAGGAACAGATTTTCTCCTTCTTTTTGGTGATTCATTTGCAACTATTTCACCTTCATTTTCTGGGATTAAATTATTTAATATTTCTGTTTCATGTTATGTGATGATTGCATTAGCACCCTGGATATCTTAGAATCAGCCAGAGTCAGGATAAGCAAAAGTCCTTGGTCTTTATTCTTGGTCTTTAGAGGTAGGATTGAATTATATCGAAGCAGAATCTCCGAAAAGTCTCCTGCCCAGAAGTGACTCTGGCTAGTCTTATTCCACCCCCTAGTCCCTCCTACAATTCTCTATGTACACCAATTATCGAGCCAGCACAGAATAGTGGGAAGGGCCATTTTCCAAGCATATACTTATACAATATTGTACAAGCAGTACTTAAGTGCTTGGTTGCCCAACCTCAGTGCATGAACTCAAGAGTCTCAGCCCTTTACAATGTTATATTAAATTTAAATACTTTTAAAACTAACAGTATATTTCTTTTAAATTCCCAGATAGTGTATATCGTATTCTGACAATTCTTTTTTATTTTAGTATTTTTTTATTTTCTTTTTTTTTTTATCAAATAAGCTAAAGGCTTTTAAATTTTGTTTTTCTTCAAAGAACCAGATTCAAGTTTTGTTTGTCAGTTCTTTAGACTTTTAAACTTCTCATTTAATTATTTCTCCTCTCATTTTTTGGATAATTCTGGACGTTTTGTTGTTAAAATTGCATATTCAATTCATTAATCTCTTTTTCTATTTTATTTTATTTTTCTTTTTTGGTAAATGACTTTTTTCCTCTGAGAACTTCTTTAATATCCCAGGAATTTTTGGTATGTATCCTTATAACTGTAATTATTTTTATTGCTATTAATTATTTCTATAATTTGGTTTTTCAGCCATTCATTATTCAAAGTATCATGTAAAGTTTTCATTTTTGTCCATATTCTTGATTTATATTCTCTGAATTAATTTCTATTTAATGCATTATGATCTATAAAGTATGTCTTTATTATTTCTGCTTTGATATTTTATAGTTATAATCTTTCTTCACCTTAAAACTTGGTTAATAAGTGTGAAAATACTATATGAAAAACACAATCTTTAATGTTCCAATTAAGGAGATATCATAAATGTTTCACATCTTAATTCTCTATTCAGGATTGTATCTTCCCCTTTCATTATGATTTGTCCCACATTGAGAGAGATGAACATTAAAATCTTCTAAATTTTTTATATTACTATGTCTTTTTTAATTCAATTATTTTTACTTCATGGATGTAAGTACTATGAAAAGGGAAGCATATATATGTTTTATATTTATAGTTGTTTATTGCCTGTGGTTCCTTTTAACAAAATACGGTTTTCCTTTTTGTCTGTGTTGATGCTATCAATTTTTGATTTTCTATCAATTTTTGATTTTCTTTTGTTGGATTGCACAATTACAATTTTTGCAGATAGGGGTCTCAATGGATAATTGCTGGAGTCAGGAAGATCTGAGTTCAAATTCCAACCCAGACACTTAGTAACTAGATGATTCTAGGTGAGTTATTTGGTCTCTATCTGCCTCTGTTTCCTCAACTCTAAAATTAGGATAAAAATAGCATCTTACTGAGTTTCTGTAAGGATCAAATGAGATAATAATTATAAAGCTCAACATAATGCCTGAGATATAATACATACTTAATAAATGTTTATTCCCTTTTTATTCACTTAATTATTAATAAATTTTATTACAGTACTTTATTATGATTTTATTTGTATTTTTTACAATACAATACAATATAAGATATAAATTTTATTTGTATGCAAATACTGGGTTTTTATATCTATTATGTGATTTTTCATTTTATTGGATTTTTGATCCATTCACATTTAAAGCTATAAGTGATTGGCATATATTTTTCTCCATTTCTTTCTTTTATATTGGTTTTGATCCCTTTAGTCAGTCAATAAGCACTTACTAAATACCTACTTTGTTCCTGGAACTAGGTTAAAGTTCTGGGGATACAAAAAAGGCAAAAAATAGTGTTTTCTATCTAGGAAATATAATCTAACAGGGAAAACAACAAGCAACAAAGAAGTCATGTGCAGAATAAATAGAAAGTAATAGGAAAGACTAGAACTTAGAAGACCTCCTATAGATGATGGAATTTTAATTGGGACTTAAAGAAGCCAGTGGGTGGAGATAAGTAAGGAGCATGAGAAAGGAGAACATTCTAAGCAAAGGGAAGGAAAGAGAACATGCCCAGAGCCAAGAGATAAAGTGTCTTGTTCATGGAACAGCAAGGCCAGTGACACTGGAGTACTCAAAAAGTGTATGACAGACAGAAAAGTATAAGAAGAGGGGAAAGGAAAAAAACTTAGAAAAGCATGGATAACGTTCCATGAAATAATGAAGAGTGAAATGAGCTGAATCAAGAAAATGTTGTTTTAAGAACAACTTTGAGTAAATTAATCATTTTGACTATTATAAATACCAAATTACCTACACAGGACATATGAAGGGTGATGTTTTCTGCATTCAGAGAAACAACTGATAAATAGAAGTATGTATAGAATAGTTTTACATATATGCATATATGTAAACACACATACATAGTTGTTTCTAATTGTAATCATCTTGGGGGGAAAGAAGAAAAATGGGGGGGAAGTTATCTTAACTTTATCATATATTTAAAAGGAATAGTAAGTCATGCATAAGAGATTTCCAATTTCCTGTACAATCACCTTTTTTCCTTATTCATTCTACTGTAATAGAAATGCTTGTTTTATTGTATTTCTTAAATTCTGAATAAAATAAATTAATTTTTAAAAAAAGAAGCTGGAAAGGTAGAGGGTGGGGTTAGATTACAGGGACTTCAAATGCCAAATCTAGGATTTTATATTTGATTCTGGAGATGATAGGGAGTCACTGGAGTTATTGAGTAGGGATGCCTTAGGAAAAGCTCCTACTCAAAAACTTTAGGAAAATTCCTTTGTTAACTGAATGGAGAATAGATTGGTGGGAGAAGAGATTTGAAGCAGGCCCATCAAAAGGATATTATAATAATCTAGGCATGAAATAATGAGGGCCTAGCAGTATCAAAAAGAAAAGATTTGATTTTGGCAGCAGATTGTATTTAAAGGATGGAAGATAGTCATCAAGAATGACACTAAGTTACAAGCTTAGGAACTGATAAAATGGTGTTACTCTTGACAGTAATAAGAAAGTTAAGATGAGAAGGGTATCAGGAAAAGTTAATAAATTCTGTTTTAGATTCATTGAGTTAAGATTTTTACATCCAATTCAAGATGTCTAAAAGGCAATTGGGGAATACAAGATGGATTGGAAGTCTAACCACAGAGTAATTAGGGAAAAAATATATAGATGTGAGAATCAGCACCATAGAGATGATAATTAAATCATGGAACCTGGTGAGATCACCAAGTAAAATAGAGAGAGAAAAGGATTCAGGAGAGAACTAGGTGGAACACCTATATTTAGAAGGTGTGATCTGGATGAAAATCTAGCAAATGACACTGAGAGGAAGCAGTTTGAGGAGAACCAGGAAAAGATGGTATCCCCAATATAGAGAACATAAGGAGAAGAGGGTGGGCAATAATGTTAAAAATTGAAGAGAGGCTGTAGAGAATGAAAATTGAGAAAAGGCCATTAGATATAATAATTTTGTACAATACAAAGATTAATCTTCATAAGAACTAAGTCCAGTTTTTATGAATAAGGGAAAAAAAGGAAATAGTGCCAGAAGGCATTTGAGTCATAGGAGATGAAGAAGAGAAGAGGGAATTCATGGTAAACAGTCTTAATTTTTATGTAAAATATAAAGCAAGGTTCTTTTTAAAGAATATTTTTCCAATTTGAAATGTAAAAAAAATTGTAACATTCATTTTCTAAAATTTTTAATTTCAAATTCTTTTTTTCTCTCTTCCCTCATCCTCACTGAGACAATAAGCAATTTAATTTATGTTATATGATGTGCAATTAGGCAAAACATATTTTAATATTGTTGTTCATTTATTATACCGTGAAAGAATATCCAGGCAAAAAAGAAAGAAAATGTTTTTTTTGTGTGTTTTTTTTTAAATATGCTTCAATATCTATTTAGATTCCATCAGTTCTTTTTCTGGAGATGGATAGTATTTTTCACCATAAGTCCTTCAAAATTGTCTTGGAATACTGTATTGCTGAGAATAGCTGAATCATCCATACAACACTGCTGTTACTGTGTACAATGTTCTCTTTGTTGTGCTCATGTTACTTTGTATTAGTCCATATAAGTCTTTCCAGGCTTTTCTGAAAGCATCATGCTCATCACTTCTTATAATAAAGCAAAGTTCTCAACTGAGAGAGTTGGAGGAGAGGAAACCATGGGAGATTTAGGGAGGAATAAAAAGGTTTGGAAGAGCTGTTATGGAAAATGGACTAATGATTGATAAGACAAGGATATTAGGATTGTCTAGCACCAGTGAGGTCCAGTTAAGATCGTGTAAAAAATAAATTTAAAATGGACCTCCTCCATCTGCATTCAACAGCCTATGTGTAGTAGTAAAAGTAGAAGATGGTGGGAGTCATCCAAGACTGAGAGGTGGCAGAGAGCAATAGGTGATATGATAAGGTAGCTAGGGTATCAAGAGTTAGTGTAGATTTGAACTGTTTTACCAACGGGTCAAGATAGGGGAAAAAGGAGAGTAGCTAATGCAGGAATGACACTCCTGGAGAAGAATTTTGGAGTCAAAGTATTGAAGGTCGTGGTGCAGATGGAGAACAGAGTTTGGTATGAGAAAGTAAAAGGAGAAGTTGGAAGTCAGTAGATTATGGACGAATGAGAGGATTTAGGAATTACTGAACATAGAGATTGTGCATTTTGGGGTGATGACAAAATCAAAGAAATGACCATCTTTGTATGTGGCTGAGGTAGAACGGAGTGTCTCATGGGAAACAAAGACAAGAATTTGAGCAGTCAGAGTGCTTGAAGGAGAGTCACTATGTATGTTGAAGTCTCCTAGTATGAGGGCAGGAGTTGAGGAAGAGAGAAAAATTGTAAAGTTACATATCAAATTCACTAAGAAAGGGAAAAGAGTGACCTAGAGGTCTGTAGACAACAGCTACCAGAATATTGATTCCATCATAGTTGATTATCACATAATCTTGTTACTGTGTACAATGTTCACTTGGTTCTGTTCTTATTGCTTTCTTCTAATGAACTATTTTTAAATTTTCTTTCATTTTGACCTCATTATCTTTTTTCTTTTTTAAGCTTTTCTTAATTTCATATTTTAATTTATGGGATATTCCCTTGTTTTCTCTTTTTCCAATCCTTCATATAGAGGTTTTTTTTAATGAACTATTAAGTTTGGGCTTCTGCTATATAATCTCTGTTAATAATAGGAATAAATGAAATGAACTTCAAATGAGGAATGATAAAAAATGATCAATGAATGATGAAGGTAATAGGAGAATCTGGAAGGTCGTAATAGGAATTAAGGAAATATTTTAACTCATTATCCTCAATTAGCCAAGGAGAATAAATGAAGGTACAGCCAGGACTGGCCTGGGTAGCCAGGGATACAATGTTGCCAGGGAAGAGCCTGGTTTTAGTAATAACTAAAAGAGAGATATGAGAAAGGAAAAGATATAGGATGAAGGGAAGCTTATTGTCTATGAAATGGTCATTCCATTCATAAGGCACAGTGGAAGGGATGGGAGGTGTTTGGCTGAAACTTTGGGGTAGGAAGATTGAGAATGTGGGAATAAGGAATCAGCTGGTGAGAATGGGGAATGAGGTTTAAATGATGGTGTACAGAAGTTCAGAGTCATTGGGATGTGTAGGATATGAATAGGTATGAAAATGTCCAGTGAGAAGAAGCCACTCTTCATAAGATGTTGGAGCTGGAGACAAGTTCAGTACATGGCAGGCATAACATCAGATGGATAGATATGGAAGTCTTATTTCACTAGTATTCTTCCCTTTGAAGGCTGGATTAAACAGAAAAGGGTACAAAAGTTGGAAGTTCCATTCTTCAATGAAGTTCCATTCTTCAATGAATTTCCTCTTGTCTTGCCTCAAGGGATAGGCCCAGGAAATCTTTTAAATTAGTGTTCTGTCTCTGATTTTGTTTTACATGCTTTAGTTTTCTGCTTGATTTATTCCCATAAGTACTCAACCTTTTGATTATTCACATCTTCTAATAGATCCCAGGTTGTCTGAATTTACTGAAGTTGCTAATTTCTCTTACCATCTATCTCTATTTACCCCTTTGTCCCTTTTTTCCCTTACCTAGTTAAACAAGTGGTTCAAAATCTTCCCTCTCTATTCCTTTTTCTTGTTTTTTTCTTTATGTTTAATTTAATAGTATTGTATTTTCCAAATGCATGTAAAGAGTGTTGAATCTTCATTTTTGTAAGACTTTGTGTTCTAAATTTTTCTCCTTCCCTCATTTACTTCCCCTGATCCCCAACACAGTAAGTAATCTTATATAGGTTAAATGTGTGCAATTCTTTTAAACATTTCCAGATTTGTCATGTTGTACAAGAAAAAGAAAAGCAAAAAGCAAAAAAAAAAAAAAAAAAAAAACCATGAGAAAGAAAAAAACAAACAAAAAGTGAAAATACATGCTTTGATCCATATTCTGTCTTCACAGTTCTCTCTGTGGATATAAATGGCAGTTACCATCCCAAGGCCATCGGAATTGCCTAAATTACTCTATTGTTGAGAAGAATCAAGTCCATCATAGTTGATTATCACATAATCTTGTTACTGTGTACAATGTTCACTTGGTTCTGTTCTTATTGCTTTCTTCTAATGAACTATTTTTAAATTTTCTTTCATTTTGACCTCATTATCTTTTTTCTTTTTTAAGCTTTTCTTAATTTCATATTTTAATTTATGGGATATTCCCTTGTTTTCTCTTTTTCCAATCCTTCATATAGAGGTTTTTTTTAATGAACTATTAAGTTTGGGCTTCTGCTATATAATCTCTGTTAACCTTGTATATTTTACTCTATACTTCTATATACTGTGTCTTTCATTCTTAGCTTCTGAAACAGATAATATCTAAGACTAGTTGAAGTAATCAAAAGGCAGGAGCATAGTGATGATATGGCGACTTTCCCTCTTTTATAAAATTTTTTAGCTACAACCATTGGTCAGTTACCAAGGTTCTACAATCACATAGAACCCAGGTCAATTTTAGGGACTTCTCAATAATTTAATGTGATACATGCTGCCACCCAGGGTTTCTCCCTGGGAACACTTGAATCTAATTTGTTTTAATTTTCCTCTATAGGTCTTTATTTCCCTTGCAAGTCACCAAGGCATGAAATACAAAACAACATTTAAAAAAGATTCATATTCAAATTCTCAATCAAGAAAATTTTTCCTCTCATGGATCCCAATTTATCCAGGAAGCTCTCTAGTTTTTCCAGTTCTTTCAAACAGAGGAATGACTCAGAATTGCTAGATCTACTTTCCATTAGAATCTATACCATCCACATGATTCCCAGTAAGGATCTAGATTCACTCTTTGGTTTTCATCCTTGCTCTGGACCTCGGGCACTGGATTTTTTGTGCTGCACCAATCTCTCTGCCCCTATTAGGGCATTTCTTGTCACTTTGGTATTCTATTTCTTTGTGCTATAAATGTGTTGGCAATGTCTTGTGTCTTTCACAGAGGCCAGAAGGCTCCATCACTCTGCTGCCACTGCTTTCATTACTGTTTATATAATTGTCATCAGCTTTACTTTGCTGACCTCTATAGATTTTACTTATTTGCCCCTCCTGGTTCAGTCTCAACTACCTCAGAAAATTGTTTCTGTGCTTTTAGAATGAAGCCTGGGTATCGTGGGACTAATCAACACATTTCCAGTTCTTTTGTTTATCAGACCTATGGAACCATTCACATGAAGTCAAAGTGGTTGTCAAGACCCATCCTAACCAATGACCCCACTGGCTTACATCTGATTTAGGATAATTAAATTCCTTTTCCTCTTCCTTGCCTGAGGGCTTGGACAGTGAATCTCTACCCTAAGTTAGTACCTCCTGCTGACTCTTTTTCTTTGGAGGGGGATACTCCTTTCTATTTGGTTATCCAGTATCACTGATCATACCAGGTGGCTAGGGACCAAACAATACAAATTACCCTGAAACAAAAAGAAGCCTCAAGAAAGCACTGGAACTATTGGAAGTAAAAGGGACAAAGCTACATCAGTAAAAATAACTTGGGAAAAAAGGAGAAGAAAAGAAGAAATGTAAAATGTCAATGGTCATATGAAGGAATGCTCCAAATCACTAATACAATGAAAAATGAATCAATTTAATCAATTCTGAAGTTTTACTTCACACTTATCAGATTAGTAAAGACAAAAGAAGAAAACTACAGATAGTGAAGGGGTTTGGGGGAAGATAGGCTCATTAATGCATCATCAATAGTGCTGTAAATTGATACAACTATTCCAGTAAATAGTTTGGAACTATTCTCCAAAAGCCACCAGGCTGTATATCCTTTGATTTAAAAGGACAAAGGGAAGGATCCAGAATTGTGTACAAATTGGGCCTACTTTTTGTGATGGCAAAAAAGTGGAAATTAAATTGGTATCATTTAGGAATTACTCAGCAAATTATAATATCTGGATATAATAAAATATATCTCTATTATACACTGAAGAAATGGTGAATATAAGGAAATCAGGGAAACGTTGGAAAACTTGTGAACTGATGCAGAATGAAATAAGTAAAACAAAGACAACAGTTTGCGTGACTGTAATAATATAAAGGAAAATAATGTCTGAAAGTCTTTGGAATTCAAATCACTGTAATTGCCTATCATGGCATCAAAAGATTAATGTTTAAACATTCCTCCTGCCTCTTGGTCGACATGATTAACTAGAGTTAAAGAAAGAAGCATACATTTCAAACATAGACAATGTGTTGATTTGTTTTGTGTGACAATACTTATTTGTTACAGAGGAGCGATATTTGAGGTAGGATGTGATTTAAGGAATAGAGCAGAGTTAAAAATAATAAATGTGCAACATTAAAATATTTGTATAAAATGCAAAAAAACATCAAAAAGTAGTTTGGAAGGGGCTGTAAACGTGACAATTTTGTCAAATCTTGTTAAATTTAATATACACTTAAAAAACTGACTCAACATAATAAAAGTTAATGGTTTTATATACTGTCATTTTTACTCTTTGTATATTGGATTTTGTGTTTGATCATTATGTTCATTTTTAAAAAGAAAACAACAAAGAAAAAATTAGGGAAAGAAATGTTTGATATAAATAGGCTTTGTTCAGCGTAAATAGCATCATAGAGTGGGGAATTAGCTTGATATATGAGAGGGGGTATATCACATTGATACGATGCCATATGAGGAGTCAGAATAGCAGAGTAGCCATGCTAGCTCTGCCACAAACTAGCTTAGTAACTCTGTTTATTTTATTCCTCTGTTTTCCTACCAAAATAAAGGGAATGGATTAACTGAATTCTTCCAATTCTGAATTCTGTGATTTAACTGTTATCAGCCTGGATTCATGACATGAATAAACTTCTGTATCCATTCTGGGGCAGGAGGGAAGGGAGCAAGGTTTCAGATTTAGTTTTAAGTGGGAAGATTTATTTTTCTTAGATCAGGTGTTTTTTGAAGTTTGCAGATGGCAATTTCATTTGCATTTAATGTCCTTCAGATTATTTCCTTTCTGTTGTGCTAAACACCTCTCTCAGTTGGGCCTAATTTGATGAGGTCATGCTAGGACCCTTGACCCTTTGGATCTTAAATGAAACCAGAAGGGAGAGGGAGCTCTCTTGTACACAGACTTTTGAGATTTGCAGATGTGTAGCCAAGTCTCCTAACTACTCACTTGCCAGTTTAGCTCTTGTTCAGAAAAAGAATTTGTGAATTCCCAACATTTGGAGAAAAATAGACCCAATTAATCCAATGTTATATTCTAAGCAAAATGAAAGCCTGACAGCAAAAGGGAAAAACTAACCAGTAACTACTGATATAACTACAGCTTATGATCTGCAGTTTTAATAAACATTAATTCTGGGGAATTTTCTACAGGTTGCACTTTGTAAGAACTACAAAATGATTTATAACTAATCATAACTAAGACTCCCTTATAGGAAAAAGTGAGTGACATGCCCTCTTCTAGAAACTGCAGTGCTGCAACACATTATAGAAAAATGCCTCCTTCTTTTTCAGGTCTCTAGTTGCAAAGAGCTAGGGGACAATGACCAATTCCGATCCAACTTATTTTGGTCAAATTTAGAAAACAGGTGCATCAGTAGATGATTAGATTTTATTGAAAGAATAACTTTGTTTCTTCCCTACTGACCTTGACATTATCAATCTTGAAAATAAGTTAAAGACTTCCCCTACCAAGAACCATATTGGTTAAAAGATTAGTGAACATAGAGTTAGATCTAGTTTCCAATTCACATTCTGCCATTTAATTACTATTTATGTAACCTTAAAGAAATCACTTAGCTTCTCTAAAACTATTCTGCTTATATATAAAAAGCCTAGAAGCCTAACCTCAGAGTTATAAGGGACTCCAAAAAACATCTAATCCAATCTGTACTGGAACCAGAACCTTCTCTATAAGATTTCTGATCATTTAGATTTATTTGAAAGATTCTCTATAAAAGGTTATCTCCTGGGCAACCTAGTTTCCTTTTGGATAGTTGTAATTATCAGGAAGTTTTTCCTTATATTGTTTAAATCCATTTTTCAGTAACTTCCCCTGTTCCCAGTTTTATTCTCTGGGAACAAACACAACTCTAATCTCTCTTCCAGATGACAGCATTTTAAGCACTTGAAAACAGCTGTTATAACCCCATCTAAGTCCTCTTTCTCCAGGCTAAAGAGTCCAATATCCCTGACCAATCATTATATGAGTGATTTTAAGGCCATTTATAATCCTGATCTCCCTTATTGGGACACTTGCCCACTTTTCAGCCTCCTAAAATGGGATGACTAGAACTGAATACTGAATATAATACTCTAAATGATCTAATCAATGGAATAAGAAAGAGAAAAAATAGAAAGAAAGGAAGGAAGGAAGGAAGAAAAGAAAAAGAAAGAAAGAGAGAGAAAGAAAGAAAGAAGAAAGAAAGAAAGAAAGAAAGAAAGAAAGAAAGAAAGAAAGAAAGAAAGAAAGAAAGAAAGAAAGAAAGAAAGAAAGAAAGAAAGAAAAAAGGAAGGAAGGAAGGAAGGGAGGGAAGGAGGGAGGAAAGAAGGAAGGAAGGAAATAAAGAAGGAAGGAAGGAAGGAAATAAGGAAAGGAAGGAAGGAAGGAAGGAAGGAAGGAAGGAAGGAAAGAAGAAAGGAAGAAAGGAAGGAAGAAAGAAAAAGATCTTATTTAACATTGATTATGTGCCAGGCACTATGCTAGTGTTAGGAACACAAATACAAGCAACAAAACCAAATCAGTTCCTGCCCTCAAGGAGCTTTCATGCAAAAAACGGAAGACACATAAAGGTAATAGTGGCCAGGGAGAAATGAAGCAATTATGTGGTCTACACCGAGAGGTAGTAGGATCTCCATCATTATAGATTTTCAGAATATGGATTATCCCATGTTGTATATGTTGTGGAAGTCATTCTTGGTCAAATACTAGTTAGACTAGATGGCTTTGAAGATTCCTTGGCTCAATGCTTCTATTTTCCTGGATGTTGAAACCTAGATCGTTCTCTACATTGGCATTGTCCACTCAAACAGTCAAGTTCTAGTGGTCTCTTTCTGCTAATGTCTGCTTCTGCTGTGGTTGCCAAAACCACAACTTCACTAAAACTAGCTCTACTTCCAGCCCACTCCCACCAATTTTCAGTTCTTTTTTCTTCCTCCTTCTCTGGTGTCAGAGAAAGGAGGGAAATTCCAGTTGCTTTTTGAGATCCCCAAAAGCCTTCTGCAAAAGAAAAGTGACACAAAAATAAAAGCATGGGACTTCGAATAAAGTAAAGGTGGCAGCCTGATTTACTCTTACCTTAATCCAACTCTCCAGACAATCTGGACTAATTCTTATGCTTAAAAATCATCTGAAAAAGGATCCCCTTAGGACATGTCTTTTGATTAAAAAGACAGAAAATTACACTTGCTCTGAAAAGAGTAGGCAATCTTTGTCCTTGAAGGTAATGCCAATGAAACAGACCCTGTAGAGGTACCATATTTTTTTCCTACTGAAACATTTGTTGCCTTTCTCTGGCAAGTTGTATTTTGAACTCATTATTCATATCTTCATTTCAGAATAGTTCTCTAAGGTCCTATGGAAGCTGAAGCATTTTTCTTTCCAAACAGGGAATATTTTTACCAACCAGTTTTTCTGTTTATTTCTTGCATAGCAGTTCATAAGTGTCATCCCAATTTAAGCAGAAAGGGAAGTGGGAGAGGTCAAATTATTAACATAAAGGGAAGTTTCCCTTTTAATCCCAAACTAGTTCCCAAAATACATAGGATAAAGATTTGGGTTCAATTAGAGAACTCTCACTTTTCAAGTCAAAACCAAACTTTTTTAGCCTAGATTCCCTGTAAACACTTCAAAATCAGGTGCAAAAGTTTGACATTTGAAATAATATAGCATAGCACAATATACATTTTGACACATAACAGAACAAGAATGATAAACCAAACATCCCAGGTAATCATCTTAAGAGTACTATACTCAGCAAAAACTACATCAAAAGTGAACACAGTAGACATAACATGATGCAAACCATCCCTTGAACAATAGCTTCAGTGACTAAAGCTCTAAATTATACACAGAACACATTGTATAACAGGAAACAAACAAACAATGGTAACATTAGCAAGACTACCAAGCAACAATAAAGGCAAAATAACAAAAGTATAGATGCATGGATATCAATAAGACTAAACAAAGTTAAAAATTAACATAGCAGTGTCATCAGCATAGTCACACTGGGACAATCTGTTCAATATAATCTAAAACAAAAAAGAGGAAAAATATTAATTTTTTTCTAGTGGATTATTTTGTAACTTCTCAATAGCAAGAGTCCTAGCTAGAAGTAGAATCCTGGTAATGACAATGCCCTACAAATGCAAAGGATCCCCAAATCATCCTAGACGAAATCATCCCACTTTAATACAGAGGCCAGCTAAGTAACACTTGACAGAGGCTACATAACTGCAGCCAAACTGCTGACCTTTACCTGCCATCTTGGTCTTCCCTATCCTTTGAGGATTGTCTGTCTTCTCAATAAGGAAATTAGGCACTTCATTCTACCTCCAGTTAGACCATTTGGGGAAAAAATTTACCTTTGACTCTAGGATTTCTATGCCTCCTCAAACTCCTCAAAAGGAAGAAGGGAAATAATTAACATACAAGATTAATCTTACAACAGATTCTTTTACTTCCACACAGAAACAATGATAAGCACAGACAGCAAAACTCACATTATTGAGGATTAGAACCTAATTCAATAATCTAACTTATCCATATTATTATTAGTACAATATGCTAGAAGGCCAGGACATCTTATCAGCAACATTATTGTTCCTGGATTTTATTCTACCACTGAACTTTGTCCACAATTAAAGTCAGTTTTCAAATGCTATTTTGAAAAATATTGGGTTAATGGGACACTGATACATTGTTGGTGGAATTGTGAACACATCCAGCCATTCTGGAGAGCAATTTGGAACTATGCTCAAAAAGCTATCAAACTGTGCATACCCTTTGATCTAGCTGTGTTTCTACTGGGCTTATACCCCAAAGAGACACTAAAGAAGGGAAAGGGACCTGTATGTGCAAGAATGTTTGTAGCAGCCCTGTTTGTAGTGGCTAGAAGCTGGAAACTGGGTGGGTGCCCATCAGTTGGAGAATGGCTGAATAAATTGTGGTATATGAATGTTATGGAATATTATTGTTCGGTAAGAAATGACCAACAGGATGATTTCAGAAAGGCCTGGAGAGACTTACATGAACTGATGCTGAGTGAAATGAGCAGGACCAGGAGATCATTATATACTTCAACAACAATACTATATGATGATCAATTCTGATGGACGTGGCCCTCCTCAACAATGAGATGAACCAAATCAGTTCCAATAGAGCAGTAATGAACTGAACCAGCTACACTCAGCAAAAGAACTCTGGGAGATGACTATGAACCACTACATAGAATTCCCAATCCCTCTACTTTTGTCTGCCTGCATTTTTTATTTCCTTCACAGGCTAATTGTATACTATTTCGAAATAATTGTATACTATTTCAAAATCCGACTCTTTTTACACAGCAAAATAACTCTATGGACATGTATACTTATATTGTATTTAACTTATACTTTAACATATTTAACATGTATTGGTCATCCTGCCATCTGGGGGAAGGGTGGAGGGAAGGAGGGAAAAAGTTGGAACAAAAGGATTTGCAACTGTCAATACTGAAAAATTACCTATGTATATATCTTGTAAATGAAAAGCTATAATAATAAAATTTTTAAAAAGAAAAATATTGGGTTAAGGCAAAAATACTGACTGGGATGAAAATCATAAGACTTCCTTTATACTGCCATGATTACAACTACCATCACCATTGCTATTACTACAACTACTATTACTATTGATAAAATAATGATAACAATAATAATGTTGTTCAGCTGTATCTGACTCTTTATGAGACTCCATGTGGGGGTTTTCCTAGCAAAAATATTGGAACTATTTGCTATTCCTTCTCCAGCTTATTTTATAGGTGAGGAAACTGAGACAAACAGGGTTAAGTGAGCTGTCCAGGGTCATAGAGCTAGTAATTACCTGAGGCCACATTTGAATTCATGTCTTTCTGACTGACTCTAGGCCCAGTGAGCTACCTAGCTGACCATGATAATACTAACAATAATCAGATAGAATAACACCATAAAGCTTCTAAAGAGCTTTTTATCTCTTCATCCACTTGATCTTCACAAGAAGCTATGAAATAGGTGTAACTATTATCTCTAATTTGAAAATGAGGAAATTGAGGCATATTAAATGACTGGGGTACACAGTTAACAAGTATCTGAGGCAGGATCTGACCTTGTCTTCCTGAGTACTTTTCCAGTGCTCTTAACCACTGTACCTTCTGACTCCCAGCTTTGTTACTTCACTTTTGGGCCTTTATTTCCTTAACTGTAATGTAAATTTCAAACTAAGATCTCTTGCAGCTTTAATAATTTATAAGTTCTATAATTAAGCAGTTCTTTAAAATTGATTTTAAAAAATATAACCTGTTTGTCTTTCATAGTTTATAAATGAATGCCCTTCATGTGGCATTTAGTATCCCTGTTGTATTGAAATGAGAGATCCATATGGTTTGGTAATAGATGGTCTTTTAGTAGAAATATAGAATTTCCTGTTTATAAGTAATTAATTCAGTTATCAAGACATTTGCACAAACCATAGACTATTAGAAACCAGTATAATGCTTTTTATAAATTGTTGGAGTTCAAATGTTGGAGTTCTTGTTCTTCTCAAAACACAGCCGGTTTAGCTTTTTCCTCTGAAAACTTTTCTTCTGCCACCAGCCAGCCAAATGGAAAATATTCTAGAATAGCTCTCTCTTCACTGGCCTTATATCTGACTCTTCTGAGAGAATGGGATTATGGGTTTTCTCCCATGGTGCTCTCTGGCTCTAAGAGCTTTAAGGGAGGTGTGAATTCACAAAGGTACAAAGTTTACTTTGTGAATCTGGCAAACTTGTGAACTCTGATGAGTAAAGGTGTAAACACAAGCATTGTACTAATTAGTTCTACTTAGTACCTTGTTTCAGGTTCTGGCCCAAAACATCTTCTTGTAAGATCAGATCAACTCTAATTAGTTAGCAGTTTGTAAAGATTCCAACAATAAATAACAACTTTTACTTTAGAATTGAGAAAAAGACATTTAAAAACTTGCTATATATTTGAGACATTAGTAAGAATTATTATGTGAGATAAAAAAGTGGGAAAAAACCTCCACAATTCCTTTATGTAAAGACTTGTGCTTTCACCCAGTGTCATAGGGCAAATAAAATTTGTTACCTCATGCTTCTTCTAATGATTTACAGTTTTACCTAGATTTTTCCATTTGCTTCTTCAGCTTATCATAGAGAAAGAATGTTGATTCTGGAATCAGATGATGTGGATTAAAATCCTTTCTCAATCCTTTTTACTTGTGTGACCTTAGAAAAGTAATTTAATCCTGTTGGACTTTAGTCTTCTCATGGGAAAAATGAGTGAGTTAGATTAGATGCTCCCTTCCAACTTTGAATCCATAATTCTTTGAATTTCGTGTAGTATAGAGACCTAGTCACTTTTTGACCCAGTGTAGCCTATATCCTGATTCCCATGACCTCAAAGGAGCTTTGCTGGCAGATGAGATCAGACCAGGCAGAATTTCTGTTGTTCAGTATTAAGGCATCTTGTTATATGAAGAGCAAGTCATCAGAACTGGAAAGAGCTTAGGGACTCCTACATTGAGTAGACAGAAAATTGTAGATGGAGAAACTCCAGTTTCTAGTTGAGAAAGGAGCCAGCCAACTTATGGTCCTCCCTGAGGGGCTGAACAGAAAAATTCAGTCACTTCAGGAAAAAAGGCCTTCTGTTGTTAATGCCTTATTCTTCAGCTTGAGAATCCTTCAGCTGTTTCCTAAATGAAGGACATGGCTATGAAATAGGCCAGACAAATAGTGACAAAGCAGCTCCCCAGTGTGAGTAACCAAAAGTATCTGTAAGAAAAAACATTTGTCATGAATGTGACTCAGAGGTCTATTATAGTTATGTAAAAGAAAAACTAACCATTTCTGTGGAACTGAGGCTAATTCTGTTTCTTGTGCTATCCCAAGATGCCTTCTACTATTTATTTGTTTATTTTTCTCTTCAAAGTCTGTCTAGATAATGTTCTTGGCCAACTGGTTTCCAGTTTTTGTCTACTTCCATGACATGTCTCTGCACCCATCCCCTTCTCTAAGTGCACAGTCTCAACCCTAATTCAGACAGATTATTTCAGTAGCTTCCTAATTGGCTCACCTGCTTCCACTAACAAGGAGAATTGTACCATCTCCAATCCATCCTTCATTCAAGAGTAACATTGTTATTCCAACGGCACAAATATGACCCTGATATTCCTCAACTTTAAAATCTTTAGTGGCTTTCCATTATCTCTAGGATAATGTACAAAATCCCCAGTCTGTCAACTAGGTTCCTCTCAGGAAGAATGCTCGAGTTGTAGTCCGAAGAATTGGGCCTGAACTCCAGGTCTATTGCTAATCATTTGTATGATCTATGTCAAGTATCCACTTTGAAGCTTTGGGTTTAAACTAGAGAAGTCATGTTTGTGTGCTACAATTGCTTTAATTCACTGGAGAAAGAAATGGCAAACCATTCCAGTATCTTTACCAAAAAAAAACCTCATGGACAGAATGGTTCATGGGGACATGAAAAATCAGAAATGATTTATAGAGCATTTTGAAGTTTACAAAAAATTTTATAGCACCTTATTTTGACTCCACACTAGATTGGTGTGAAATGAACAAAAATAATTTGTTCCATAGACAAGAAAACTAAGATTGAGAGATTGGTTTATAATCATAAACCCATAAGTGTATGAGACTGGATTTGAATCCAGATTTTTCCCTAAGCCAGGTCCAGCACTTTACTGTACTAGGAACAGAGGAAAAATTGACTTTAAAAGAGATGTCATCTTTGCCCTTATGGAGCTTACAGTTTAGTAGGGAAATAGGACATAAGCAGAGATAATTACAATATTCATTACAAGTGGATAATATACATTATACATGCTTTAGAACTATAGAAAACAAAAAGTCCTGAGCGAGATCTAAAATGTGTATGTATAAATGTATATGCATGAATGCATGTTTATATAATTGTGTGTATACACATGTGTGTGGAGAGAGGGATGAGGTTAGGAAGGCATATTATTGATGCCCATGATTCCGTGAAGGCAAAACTATGTAATAATTTCTTTTTATATGCCCAATATCTATCACAATGCTGGGCTCGTACCAGGTGCATAAAATGATTCTTGACTAACTGATAAAAGAAAGACATGTGAGGAAAACAAATTAAGTTGGCCACTTTCCTCTTGTTCCTCTCCCTATAATTTCTTCACCATATGGTTTTTAGGGCTTAGAGAAGAAAGAAAGAAGAAGAGAAAAGAGTGAAAGACCTAGAAGGGGTAGGGAGGGGTCACTGATTTTGGCTGACCAGATAGTATAGGGGACAATGAATAACACCTCAAGAAAAAATCTAGAGCTTCCTTTTTTCTTTTTTTTCTCTTTCTTCCCCTCCCCAGCTGTTGGGGTCCGTGTGCTACTGGCCAACCTTAGGACCACTTTCAAAGTACCTTCTGGAAAGGAAGTCTCAGCTGACCTAGGAAAAATCACATGTTAACACGATTTCCAAACGATATTAAAACAGTGAGTTAGTCTTACAATTAAGAACTAAAGCAACTGGAGCCATGACAAACAAAACAAAACAAAACAAACAAACAAACAAAAACACTACAAGGTGAAGACTTTGATGAGGCATTTTGCAAACTAACTCCCAAAGATTTATATGTATTTGACTTCTGAGCTCTAATTTAAAATGCCTATAAGCTTGATCATTACCAGTACATGCTAACAACCGCCTTGTTTTAATAAAAGGTTTCAGTGACATGTAATGTTGGTGCACTCCCCAGGAACATCTCATTCCAGGAATTAAATGTTTCGAGGGGTTTTTCCAAAGTATTTACAACAAACATGCTGCTTAGAGACTATGGTTATAATTTAAGCTTTTAAAAGCTGACATTCTGCTCAGAGACCCAAACCCTGTTTAGTCAAGTCATAGAAAATGCCTTCTAAAGAAAGGGAAAAGAAACGTAAAAAAAAATTTTATAACAGTGCACATGTGGTAGAAGATAGTGGCATCTCCATTAAAGATTGAGCATTTCTGCAGAGAATTGTACATTAGATTAAGGAGTTTAAGCTTGAGAGAGATAACAAGGTTTAATGGATAGAGAGCTTGCCTTGTGGTCAGTGAACTGGATTCACTCCTACACTGACACAAATTGGCTATGTGATCATGAGTCAATCACTTAACCTCTCAGTGTCATGAGCAGCTAGGGAGTACAGTGGATAGAGCACTGAGTCTGGAGTGAGGTAAGGAGACCTGATTTTATATCTAACTTCAGATACTTACTGTGTGACCTGAGAAAGTCACTTAGCTACTGTTTGCCTCAGTTTCTTCATCTGTAAAGAGGGAATAGCAGCACTTACATTACAGGGTTATAGTGAAGATCAAATGAATTAATAATTGCATAGCACTTAGCAGAAGCCTAGCACATGTTAGTTTGCCATATAAATACTTATTCCTTGTTCTTCCTGTGGACATCGATTCGTGGAAGAAGTTTTCATTCCTTAAGAGAAAGCTGAAATTGCAAGTCTAGACTACCATCCTCACACCAATCCTACCTCCTTCCCCCCCCAAGAAAAGAAAAGAGTTTTTTCTAAGATCAGCAGAAAGGAAAGGGGGGAATCTCACATAACCAAACTGCTTATTATCAAAATTGTGGAGATTTTCAATTGCTAACATTAACTGGAGGTTATTTATCCTTCCAACTGATTTTTTTTTTGTTTCAGTACAAAACAGAAGCCTTTAATTTAAAACTGTTCTTCTCCTGACACAATCTAATTCAACAAATACTTAGGAAGATCCTGCTATATGCAAGGTACTATTCTAGACCCTGGGGATCCAGAGGCAAAAATGAGGAAATTCCTTTTCTTAAGAGCTTTAATTTAGTTGTTTGGGGATGGCGGGAATATAACCCATATACAGATAAAAATAATGTAGTCAGGAGAAAGAGACAGGGAAGGATATTAGATGTTGTAGAGAAAGAAAAGAGAAAAAGGAGAAGAGAAGAAGGGGAGAGAGAGAGAGAGAGAGAGAGAGAGAGAGAGAGAGAGAGAGAGAGAATGAGAGAGAGAGAATGAGAGAGAGAGAAAGAGAGAGAGAGAGAGAGAGAGAGAGAGAGAGAGAGAGAGACTGTGTGGGAGGGGGGAGGAGAAAGACACAATGTTCAAACAAACATGGCATATTAGAGAAGGCTTAATGGAAAAGATAGCATGTGACTTGAAATCTTAGGGATCAGATGAGAAAGGAGGGCATCCTAGGCATTGGGGACAAGGGCTGACATGGGCAAAGTCCATACAGTTTTCTTGGTATTTAATTGTAAACTATTACATGGACATGTTAATAAGTCTTGAGTAAGCACCAAGGTCCTGAGCTAGTTGCCCAAGACAATTCCAAAGGGTCTAGCACTGCTTTATAACTTCAAGGAGTTTGCAATATACTTGGAAAGAGAAAACACATATAAATAAAAAGATAACAGTTTAGCTGTTCTCCACGTAACTGTTCAGCAAAAGACAAAAGTGGTCAAGTGAATAGTTTTATTATAATACATCACACAAGGAAAAGGAATTTGTGGATTTTTTTTTAAATGCCTACATGAAAACTTCTTTATCCTTTTTATCCATCTTCAAATAATTGTCTAAAATATGGGCTAATACCAATGGAACAAGGGTAGGATTTGGGGTGTGAGGTCCTGATTCTATTTACTACTTGTATGTATGACTCTGGTAGGCTCCCAACCATCTCCAAATTTCTGTTTCTTCATCTCTGTAATAAAGGATTTGATTTTACGACTTCTATGGTCTTCTGTAGCCCTAAACCATGGGGATTTCTCAGATTTGAGAAATTTGGATGAATCAATAATTTTTCCATTATCTTCATATATTGTTTTTAATGTGCAACAAAATCAGCCCCGAGAATGTGATGAGTGATTTTTCTTTACAAGGTTCATAGCCTTTCACACAAGTACTCTGTAAATACTTGTGAACAATAACTAAAATGTAAAAAAAAGGTATGTTGTGGAAAGAGTCTGGTTTGGATTTTTATTTTGAAGCACAGCGCCAAAATCAGAATTTCTTGATGCAAAACTTTGTATATTTTTCTGCAATTTGGGATCTTCTTTTACCTTTGCCAACTCTCAGGAAAGGCCTGGCAACTTAAAGAGGACTAGGGCTTCAGGGCTGAATTAGAACCATATTAATAGACTTGTTGAGAGAAGCTTGTATGAGCACATCCCTAGCTGATGCTATCAACACACTTTTTTTTTGTTCCTAGCACCAAATTTAAAATAAAAGTTTAAGAAAAACACAAGTGGAAATAGAGTATATATGCCTTGCATTTAGAGGTGCCATCTGTTCAATTTTTCACCTTCACAGTCAAGAGTGTTAATGTCTCCAGTACAAAGACAACATTTGTCAGCATTTTCTGCTGCTTGGATTTATCAAACAGTTCATTTTTATTCTATGGGCACAGTCAGCTAAATTTCTCTAATTCCAGATTTCGCAAAGTTTATATGAATTTTCAATTCCTTCCTCATTTGGAGGAATTTCCTTTTAAGAAAAGGTATCTGTGGAAAGGCACAACCCAAAAATGGCTCTTATTGTTCAGTTAGGGCTGAGCTTGAAAAAAGAAATGTAGGGTAAGAACCTGTACTAGGTAAGTATCATCATGATTATATTTTGCAAACCTTAGATTAACTCAAGAAAGTTTTTCAGAACCTCATAAACAGATCTGAAAAAGTTTGGGAGTGGAGAAGAGGAAAAATGCAATATTTTTATTGCAACTTCCAGTGATCTTTCCAAACCCTAATTGAACCTTCAAGGGGATATTAAAAGCATCCCAACTTTATAAATGGTTTTGGCAGCATGCATAGCTTAAATTCCCATAAGAATCATATTCATTTTTAATAGAATTTCAGTGAGGAAAACATAAAATAATCTGCTTTCTTTCCACACCAAGAAAAATATCTATGCTTCCTTGGAATTTAACTCTAACACCACCATCCAAATAAGTGCCTTTGGATTTTCCTTATTTTGTTTTTTTGTGTGTGTTTATTTTTTAATAAGAGATTTTTATTTTCAAAACATATGCAAAGATAGTTTTCAACACTTACCCTTACAAAATCTTGTGGTCCAAATTCTTCTCTTTCCCTTTATCCCTCCCCTAGACAGCATATAATGCATTACATGTTAAACATGTGCAATTTTTCAATACATATTTTCATATTTATCATGCTGCACAAGAAAAATCAGATCAAAAAGGAAAAAAATGAGGAAAAAAACAAAAAGCAAGCAAACAACAACAAAAGGTGAAAATACTATGTTATGATCCACAATCACTCCCCACAGTTCTCTCTCTGGGTACAGATGGTTCTCTCCATCACAGGACGTTTGGAACTGGCCTGAATCACCTCGCTCTTGAAAAGAACCACATTCATCAGAATTGATCATCACATAATCTTGTTGTTGCCATATACAATGTTCTCTTGGTTCTTCTCATTTCACTCAGCATCAGTTCATGTAAGTTCTCTCCAGGCCTCTCTGAAGTTATCCTGCCGATCATTTCTTACAGAACAATAATATTCCATAACATTCATATACCATAACTTATTCAGCCATTCTCCAACTGGTGAGCATGCACTCAGTTTCCAGTTTCTTGCCATTACAAAAAGGACTGCCACAAACATTTTTGCACATGTGGGTCCCTTTCCCTCCTTTATGATCTCTTTGGGATATAGGCCCAGGAGAGAAACTACTGGATCAAAGAGTATGCACAGTTTTAAAGCCCTTTGGGTATAGTTCCAAATTGCTCTCCAGAATGGCTGGATGTATTCCCAATTCCACCAACAATGTATTAGTGTCCCAGTTTTCCCACATCCTCTCCAACATTTATCATTATCTTTTTCTGTCATCTTAACTAATTGGAGAGATGTGTAATGGTAGCTCAGAGTGGCTTTAATTTGCATTTTCTAATCAATAGTGATTTAGAGCATTTTTTTCATATAACTAGAAATGGTTTCAATTTCTTCGTCTGAATATTGTATGCTTTATATGCTTTGTACATTTATCAATTAGTGAATGGCTTGTATTCTTATAAATTTGAGTCAATTCTTGTACATATTTTAGAAATGAAGCCTTTATCAGAATTTTTGAATGTAAAAATGTTTTCCCAGTTTTCTGTTCCCTTCTAATCTTGGTTACATTGGTATTGTTTGTACAAAACATTTTTAATTTAATATAATGAAAATTATCCATTTTATATTTCATAATATACTCTAGTTCTTCTTTGGCCACAAATTCTTTCCTTTTCCACAAATCTGAGAAGTAGATTATCTTTTGTTCTCCTAATTTGTTTATCCTATCACTCTTTATGTCTAAATCATTTCAAACAAATCTTAATATATGGTGTTAGGTGTGGATCAATGCCTAGTTTCTACTATATTAATTTCCAATTTTCCCAGAAATTTTTGTCAAATAGTGAGTTCTTATCCCACAAACTTGGGTCTTTGGGTTTATCAAATACTAGTTTACTGTAGTCATTGTCTTGTCAATCTAACCATTCCACTAATCAAATATTCATTTTCTTAGCCAGTATCAAATAGTTCTGATGAATGCTGCTTTATGATATAGTTTTAGGTCTAGTACAGCTAAGCCACCTTCATTTGCATTTTTTTCATTAATTCCTTTGAAATTCCTGACCTTTTGTTCTTCCAGATGAAGTTTGTTTGTTTGTTTTTTTCCTAGCTCAGAAAAGTAATTTCTTGGCATTTTGATTGGTATGTCACTGAATAGTGGATTAATTTGGGTAGAATTTTCATTTTTATTATATTAGTTTTGTCTGCCTATGAGCACTTGATATCTTTCCAATTGTTCAAATCTGACTTGATTTGTAGGGAAAGTGCTTTGTAATTGTGTTCATATAGATCCTGACTTTGTCCCAGCAGGTAGATTCCCAAATATTTTATATTACCTACAGTTATTTTTAATGGAATTGCTCTTTGTATTTCTTGCTGCTGGACTTTGTAGGTAACATACAGAAATGTTGATGATTTATGTGGATTTATTTTTAATCCTGAAATTTTGCTGAAGTTGTTAATTATTTCTAGTAATTTTTTAGTTGATTCTACACGATTCTCTAAATATACCATCATATCATCTGCAAAGAGTGATAATTTTGTTTCCTCATTATCTACTCTACTTCCTTTAATTTATTTTTCTTTGCTTACTGCTAAAGTTCACATTACTAATACTTGTGTGTTTATTTTTAAAAGCAGTGCTTGTTGTAGGCATAGAGTAGATATCTATTCACTGAGAATTATCCAGAAACATTGTGATGAATGAACAGAATGGAACTTTAATCTGCTGTAAGAAATAATGAGTATCCCTAAGACAGAGAAGCCCAGGTGCAAAAAAATGCATAGTGAGGTAAATTGAATCAAGAAAAAAATATACAAAATAAACATAATTATATATAGAGAGAAAACAAAACAATGTAAGTTAAAGGCTGTAAAATGCTAAGAATCCAAATTAAATGCTAATGTAAAATGCCAAGATCTCAAATTAAATATATGAGAATTCATTCTCTTACTCCCCCTTCTTTAAAGAGAATGAATATGATGGGTAGGAGACTCTTCATAGAATATCAGATTTTTCTATGTGTTTATTACTTTTGTCAGACTGTTTTACCATAAATTCCAATTTACTTTATTCCCAAAAGAGGGTAAGTCTAATTTATTTTTCTCTGGTGCCCTATACTTTTCTTGCTTCCTACTCTCCAGTATGGGATCTAATCTTGACTACATTTGTGTCCAACCTTTGTGCTTATAATCATATATTATTGCAGACAAATCCCCTCAATTGTTTGGGATCAACAAGTAGTATTGTTTCAATCCCTAAGAGTTGCCTTTGCAGGGATTTGGGAGAAATCTAGGTGATGCATAAAAAGTAGGGAAGAATATACAATTTTAAACATTCTTTTAATAAACATTTATTAAGTGGCTACCATGTTCCAGTCTTTGTGCTAAGTTCTAAGAATAATACAAAAAGAAGAAAAAACAGTCCCTGCTTTTATGACCCTCTGGACCATATTGGCATTAGAAAAATTTAGATTTAAAACTGGGAGTCAAGGGAAATGAGTCAGTAATGAAATATGTTGTTGTAATTGTAGTTTTTTTTTTTTTTTTAACTATCTTTAGGTCCTGCTATATAGGACTTGTTTTTTTTTGGAGAGAATTATTTATTTGGTACAATTCTATTGATTCAGGAATGATTCCATAGGCCAGATTTCATGGTTTGTGTTATAAAGCTCTTTAAATCCTTGTAAATTGTGTTTCTTCTGTATAATGCATTTTTGAATGCTCCTGGGGGTTATTCACAAAACTCCCTTGGATAGTTGATTTTTCTTCTACTTCCCTTTTATTATCTTCTCCCTCCCTCCCCATTTCTCCCATTTCATTTGTAGAACATAGATTGTTTTATATGTTGAGTTGAATTCATGTCTTCAGGTTTGTAGCATGATTCTCAGATTAATAGTTTAAATGAAATGTCTTGGCTAGAGCATGTACACACACATACACACACATACACACATATGCAATTTCTCCCATTTTTTTCCCAGTGACTCTCACTTTTTGATCTTCCCATTTGCATGTGACTCCAGGAGCTAACACAAGCCCTAGTTTTGTTTTGTTTTGTTTTGTTTTGTTTTTGCTGGCTGTGTAGGCACACAATGGAGAGATCACTGAGTTTGAAGTCAGGAAGGCCCATCTTCTTGAGTTCAAATCTGGCCTCAGACACTTACTGTGTGACTCTGGGCAAGGCACTTAATCCTGTTTGCCTCAGTTTCCTCATTTATAAAATGAGCTGAAGAAGGCAATGGCCAATCATTCTAATATCTCCATCAAGAAAACTCCAAATGTGGTTATGAAGAGTAGTACATGTCTGAAACAGCCAAACAAAAACAATAAAAGCTCTCTATTAATCTTATTTTTGGTATTCCACTGAATGAAATTTTGCCAGGAAAAAATCTTTCTTCTCCCCATTTTATTCATTATATATACCCTTGCTTTGTTCTTTCCCTAACCTCCATCATCTTTCTTTTTCTTTGAATGTGTCATTTCACTGCTAAAATGCCTTTTTTTGGTGTTTATTTTTTTCTCTAATAACTGGTTTTCTGAGCCTCTCATTTTTCTAGGATCTGGTTGCTATATGTATTGTATTATATTTTTGTTGGATTTTGCTAAAATCTTTCTTATTCATAAGCCTGGGGTTTTGAAAAGTGAAATTTTTTCTGACTGGACAGCTTCATTCAAAGGAAGAATTTGTTCCTTAGAATTCAACTCCCTTAACATTGCAAGATATTAACTAGTTTCAATAGTATCAACACTGCTAACATGCTGAACCTCTAAGTTCTCGTTAAAATACAAGGACTGGAGGTATTTTTTTTAAGTTTCTCTTTCCTGGAAACTAGAAGACTTTAGGTATCTTTTATTTCAAACATCCCTATAACATAACTGTTGCCCTGAGAAAGAGAGCAACTTGCCTGAAATCAAACATTCAGTAGTGCTGGGATTTGAATCTAAATCCTATAATTAGTCAGTGCTCTTTATACTGAATCTCACTGTTGTTTCTAAATAAAGTAATGATATATTATCTAAAAAGGAAAGTGTAATTTCTAAACTATCGACTATTTTCGCTGTCTTTTGTGGGATACATGCACCTTTGGATAGTATGGATGACTTTGACTATCACTCTCATTTATCAATCCACGAATCAATTAATAAACATATATTAAGCTCTCACTATGTGCCAGTCATTATACTTAGCACAAAGGATGCCCAAAAAAGCAAAGATAGTCCTTCTCTTTGAGGAATTTATGATCTAATGGAGGCTATAAACAAACATACAAAGCAAACTATGAACAAGACAAACGGGAGTTAATTATCAAAGGGAAGGTATTGGGATCAAGAGAGGTTGGGGACTTTTGGGAGCAAGTTGGTGGCTTAAGCAATGAATGACTAACTATTCCATGATCACCTATGGGTAAAAATAAAGTAGCAAGCCCAAGACAGGTCCTGGAACAGCAGAAGCAGCAAGGAAATGGGGCGAAAGTCCAGAAGACTTGAAAGATGCACGGAACTGTTCCTTTTCCCTCTGGTAAAAGTGAGGGGGGGTGCAGTCCAGGACAGGGAGCTTCCCAGCTAGCCATGGCAAGTTCCACCTCAGCAAATCAGTAAAAGATCCTGAGGCTCAGGGAGGTGGAGGGAATGAACACAAGCACCAAAACACATGCTATTTTTGTTGTTGTTCAGTTGTTCAGTGATGTCTGAGTCTTCATGACCTGATTTGGAATTTTCTTGGCAAAGATATTGAGTAATTTACCATTTCCTTTTTCAGTTCTAAGGAAACTGAGGTAAACAGAGTAAAATGGCTTGGCCAGGGTTACATAACTAGTAAGTGTCTGGGGCCAAATTAAACTCAAGCTTCCTGATTCCAGGTCCAGCACTCTCTCCACTGTGTCACCAGCTGCCCAGCAGGGACCTAGATTATTTCCTGTATGGAAGATGAGAGGGTGGATAATGAGCCCTCCTTAAACTTTACCCTCATCAGTATTGGCTTAAAGAAGAAATGATATATACAATTAGTTGATTATAGAAATCCATTTACCTGCCAAGGAAGTAGGAGGGGGAGGAGATTACATAAAGGGAAGGGTTTGGAGACTAGTAGAAGGAAGAGAAGATCAGGGGCTGGACAGAAACAAAACATTGTAAGGAGGGAAAGAGTGAAAGGAGAGAGAAGACAAACAGGAAGAAAAATATAATGGAAAGAAATACATAGGGAGAAATCATAACTGAATGTGCAATTGGAAGAACAGGGAATGGTCTACCTGTTAGGTCAATGGGGATGGAAAGAATTCACGATCAAACAAAAAATAAAGAGTATTATGAAATGCAAATTGGATCACTTGGATTATATTAAATTAAAAAACTTTTATGCAAGCAAAACCAATGCAACCAAAGCAAAGCAGGAACGTGGGAAATAATCTTTATATCAAGTATCTCTGATAAAGATCTCATTTTTCAAATATATAAAGAACAGAGTCAGAGTTATAAGAATACAAGATCTTCCCAGTTGGTAAATGGTAAAGGATATGACCAGGCATTTATCAGATGAAGAAATCAAAACTACAATAACCATATAAAGAAGTGTTCTAAATCACTTTTGATTAGAGAAAAGCAATGTAGAAGAACTCTTAGATAGCATAACTATGAGGTTGGCTAATATGATTTAAAAAAAGTGATAAATGTTGGGGAGGATGTGGGAAAATTGGGACACTATGGTATGTTGGTGGAGTTGTGAATTGATCCAATCATTTTGGAGAGCAATTTGGAACTATGTCCAAAAGGTAACTAAACTATATTTCCTGATACTAGGTCTATGTCCCCAAAGGGGAAAGAACCTAAATGTATAAACATATTTATAGCAGCCCTTTTCATGGTGGCAAAATATTGAAAACTGAAAAGATGCCCATCAATTGGGGAATGGCTGGACAAGCTGTGGTATATGAATGTAACAGAATACTATTGTGCAATAAGAAATGATGAACAGGCAGATTTCAGAAAAACCTCAGAAGATTGTCATGAACTGATGTAAAATGAAATGAACAGAACCAGGAAGTATTGTACACACTATCAGCAATGTTACATGATGATCAGCTATGAATGACTCAATTCTTCTGAGAAACAAAACAAGTACAAAGGACTCCTGGTGGAAAATGCTATACACATCCAGACAAAGAACTGATGAATTCTAAATTCATATCAAAGCATATTTTTTTATCTTCTTTATGCCTTCTTGTGTTTTTTCTCTTTTGATCTGTTTCTTCTCTCATAATTATGACTAATATGGAGATATATTTTATGTGATGGCACATGTATAAATGATATCAAACTGTCTACCATCTTTGGAAGAGGAGAGTGAAAAAAGAGAGGGAAGAAACATTTGGAGTTCAAAATCTTGTAAAACTAAATGCCAAAAATTTTCTGGACATGTAACTGGAAAAATAAAATACTATAAAAATGTAAAAATAAAATGAAATGTGACTCTTGGAATTGGAAAGAAAGAGAGAAAAGACATAAAGAGAGACAGAAACAAAGAGAAATTGACCGAGGAAGTAAAAATGGAATTTCATTTTATTTTATTTTTTCCATTTATTTAATATTTTGTTTGTAAAGATGGGATTTTAAAAAGGACTTAGAGGAAGCTAGGAAAGTCAGTTGTAGACATAGAAAAGGGAGAGTATGCACAGAATGGGGGGACAGACAGAAAAAATGCATAAAGCCTTGCAAATAGAAACAAAGAGAATTTTATGTTTAAAATGAAATGTAGAGTACAAAAGGGAAATATTAGTAGTTTCCTAAAGATTTCATTAGCAGAGGCTAAAGAAGTCCCAAAGCTCACTAGTAGAGTGTAGGCAGATGTTACAATGCTGCCACAGAAGCAGATCAAAGAACAGATGGTCTCAGTTACCCAGCATTGGAGGGGAAAATTGAAGGGGAGGGTTAAGTGACTTGCTCCGTATCACACAGTAAGTGTCAAGTTTCTGAGGCTGAATTTGTACTCAGGTCCCTGAGACTCCAGGACCAGTGCTTTGTCCACTGTACCATCTAATTGCCCCAGAAAATCTTAAAAAGTGAAAGTCTCTCTGACCATACCACTCAGGTATATCAGTCTACAAGAGAAGCACAATGAAAGAAAATAATGTAAAGAAAAAGCAAGAATACTAGTCAAAAGACTTGACTTGAAGTTCCATATCTATCCTTGATCCACCAAATGATCTTGAGTTGGCTGCTAGTCACTTCTCTAGATCTCATTTTCCTCCTCTGAACCATGGATTAAATGATCCCTAAGAGTTCTTTCAGTGTGAAGATTCTGTGTGTTTATTCCAGTGAACCAGAAGAGAGTACTCTTATGTAGTTTGCTGTCCAGGAACTATGGAAAAATGCCAATATTCTTAGTATTTTATCTAAGAGAATTTAGTATAATAGACAGGGTATCTACCATAGAGTCAGGAAGACCTGGATTCAAATTCTTCCCCCTATTAGTTGTATAGCCAAGTTCAAATCAGTTAAATTCTCTGTGCTCCACACTTTTTCAGACTAAAGTTAATAGGCAAATTGCTAATGTTCATCAGAAGAGGGATTTTCCATGTTGGGAATATTTCATACCAATGAAATTATGCCCAGGAATAAAATGTGTTTATATATATCCACAAACTCATGTAATTTTCATGATATGTACCTGACTTTATTTATCTCCTTGATTTCTGAACTGAAGCTGTTTTCATATTACCTATATATGTACATATATTATATATATATATATATATACATATTTAAAAGATTCCTAAATGGAGCCTCCTTTCAATCACTAATTCACTGTGGAAGGGGCAGATGAGAACAATGTGTTCCAAAAGCCATGAAGGCAATGTTGTGTAGCATTTAATTTGGTTGGACAGTGAAGACACAAGGTCCTCCCCTGCATCCCAGGCCATCAGCAGTTGTACTGATTTTTGTCTTGTCATTGGAATTCTATGAATCTGAAAGAGAGAGTGATAATTTTGTACAACTTCGCCTTACTTAAATCCAATTCGCATGCAAGTCAAGGGATCACCCTGTGATGTCATTGGTTCTTTTCTTTCTTTCTTTTTAAAATTTTCAATAGTATTTAATTTCCCAAATACATGTAGTTTTCAACATTCGTCTTTGTAAGACTCTCTGTTCCAAATTTTTCTCTCTCCCTTCCATATCCTTCTCCAAGACAGCAAGTATTTCACATAGGTTAAATAAGTGCAATTCTTTTAAACATATTTCCTTATTTGTCATGTTGTGCAAGAAAAATCAGACCAAAAGGGAAAAAATTATAAGAAACAAACAAAAAATGAAAATACTATGCTTTGATTGATATTCAGTCTCTATAGTTCTCTCTCTGGATGTGAGTAGCATTTTCCATCCCAAGTATATTGGAATTGCCTTGAAACATCGCGTTGTTAAGACTACCAAGTCCATTATAGTTGATTATCACCTGATCTTGCAGTTCCTGTGTACAATATTCTCTTGGCTCTGCTTACTTCACTCAGCGTCAGTTCATATAAGTCTTTCCAGGCTTTTCTGAAATCATTCTGCTCATCATTTCTTATAGAACAATAATAACATTCCATTATATTCATATACCAAAGCTTATTCAGCCATTTTCCAATTGATGGGCATCCCCTCAATTTCCAGTTTCTTGCCACCATAAAAGAGCTGCTACAAACATTTTTGCATATGTAGGTCCTTTCCCCTATTTTATGATCTCTTTGGAATACAGACCTAATGTCATTGGTTCTTTTCAAAACAAAGAACAAATAACCCTTTATTGTAATAAATTTTGCAATATTGACTCTTGCCTTTAAAAGCAAGTATCACAATCTGGAATTATGCCCAAAAAGTTATCAAATTGTGCATACCCTTTGATCCAGCAGTGTTTCTATTGGGCTTATATCCCAAAGAAATACTAAAGAAGGGAAAGGGACCTGTATGTGCCAAAATGTTTGTGACAGCCCTGTTTGTAGTGGCTAGAAACTAGAAATTGAATGGATGCCCATCAATTGGAGAATGGCTGGGTAAATTGTGGTATATGAATGTTATGGAATATTATTGTTCGGTAAGAAATGACCAGCAGGATGAATACAGAGAGGCTTGGAGAGACTTACATGAACTGATGCTAAGTGAAATGAGCAGAACCAGGAGATCATTATACACTTCAACAACGATATTGTATGAGGATGTATTCTGATGGAAGTGGATTTCTTTGACAAAGAGACCTAACTCCGTTTCAATTGATAAATGATGGACAGAAGCAGCTACACCCAAAGAAAGAACACTGGGAAACAAATGTGAACTATTTGCATTTTTGTTTTTCTTCCCGAGTTATTTTTACCTTCTGAATCCAATTCTCCCTGTGCAACAAAAGAACTGTTTGGTTCTGCAAACATATATTGTATCTAGGATATACTGCAACATATCTAACATATATAGGACTGCTTGCCATCTAGGGGAGGGGATGGAGGGAGGGAGGGGAAAAATCGGAACAGAAGCAAGTGCAAGGGTTAATGTTGTAAAAAAATTTACCCTGCATGGATTCTGTCAATATAAAATTATTATAAAATAAAATAAAATATTAAAAAAAGCAAGTATCATATATAATCCAAACTAGAAACCATAGCAATTGATTCTCATCATCCTAAGAGTGGGGTTGAGGGACAAGTGGCTTAATTCTGAGATACTCTTGTCATGCAATAAAAGAATGTTTTTCAAATTTGTCACCTCCAATCTTCTCCAGAAAGAAAGATCAACGATGAGAGGATAATAGTGTAGGAGACTGAAGCCCAGTATTCTTTTTTATGCCAGAACTTATTTGTAGATTGAGTTATCAAGAGAATACTAGTAGGAACTCACAGTCCTATAGAGCTTTATTAATTTACAAAGCACTTTCCTTGTTTCAGAGAGGGAGAAGTAACATGGGTATTGTAGAAAAAATACTCAAATCAGAGGATGTGGGTTTGAAATCTAATTATTCTCTGTTCTACATCATTTTCTCAAGAAAAACCTAATGAATGTAAGTTTCATATTGCCAAAGACTTTTTTATCTTTGTCTCATAGTGCCTACGACAGTATATGATGACATATTATACTACTGTTCATCCTTCATCTTGAGAGGAACATGACCTCAGGAAGGTTATGCCATGATTTGCAAGAGAATTGGATTTAAGTGACAAAGGGCTGGCAAAGTCACCAATTTCACTTCTCCTCTAGAGCCATCTGGTTCCATTAGCTTAAAAGGGCAGGTTCTCCCACTTTATCCAAGGATCATCTCTAGTACACAACTAATAAATTGCTAAACTACATGATTAATTTCAGAAAATGATATCTATCAATCATATACACCTTAGTGTAAATATTATGGTGATCTTCTCCAAAGTTCCTATTAAACACACTTAAGACATTAGAGAATAAAAGGGGAGCCTTTCTGGAATCCCCCCAAGTCACATACCACAGGGGTCAGCCCTGCTGAATATTAGTGTCTCTCAACTTTCCCCAGTGTACAATGGCCTAACCAGCAAAATCAGCAGGAGATGATGATAAGTAAGTTATAGGAATATAAAGCATCCATGAAGCCTAAATTAGAGGGATTTAGCAAGCCAAAGAACTCACTTTCTTTCTTTCTTTTTTTAATTACATGGAATGGCTGAATGTTTAAAGATGAATGGAGTGGGAGGGGAGTTAACTTGTAGAAATTCCAAGGCTTTTTTTTTTTTTTTTTTTAGCATTTGAAGATGTAGTATTTTCTGAGGATTTTCAAATTCATTCCTGTCTCATCCAGACTAAGAAAATAAATGATGTTTGCATTTCTTTTTAGATCTCTCATTCTTTGCCATTTGGACTTATTTAGCAAATGCTCTCCTGAGATGTAATACAATGTGAATAAACCAGAGCCTTATCCATAGCAAATACAAATCGTATTCATTTATCCTTGGGAGCAGAGGTTTCAACCGTAACTAAATACAATATGCTGGCCCTTTTGGTGCTCTTTATGAACTTTTGAAGCAGGTTTGTGATGAATAGATTTTATAGGATTATGCAGTTATAGTTTGCTTTTAAATTTTTCAGAAAGAAATCATAAACATGACCTCATATGTTAATAAATCAATTATGGAATGTTGTTTTATACATATGTTCAAAATATGACTCTGTCCAAATATCCCTGAAAGAATAGTAAGAAATAACTTGAAACTCAGACTCACAGAGTTCTAATCTCCAAAATGTTATGAGAAGAATTCAGTTCTGTATAGAAATAATGATAATACTTCACTATATTTATAGAATGCTTTATAGTTAGCAAGTGATATACCTCACAAAAAACCTGGAGAGGTAAAGTAGTGCATTTTAGGGTTGAAAAAACTGGGTCAAGAAATGCCAGGCCAAGGTCCAAGCTACAAAGGATATCAGAAGCCATCTAATCTACTCTCTTCAAAAGAAGAAAGAGGCCCAGGAAAGTTAAGTGAGACAGCAAAGATAGAATTTGAATCAGTCTTTTAGACTCTAGAGCTATTTCTCTTTCCATTGTACATCACTGCCACTCTTACCTTGAATATATATTGTTACTATATTCTTAGGCAAGTCACTTAAACTCTCAATAAGACGCTATTAAATCATGGTCTCTTTGAAAGCAAAGACAGTTCTTTATTTATTTATGCTTTTCTTTGCACTGGCAGCAGTGTCTGGCACAGAGTAGGATTTTAATAAATGCTTATTAACTGACTTTAAAACTGTAAATTGCAGAATAATTATCAATAAATAATGTTTCCTCTTTGGGAAATATATTCACCAATGAAATCATAGATCTAAATCAATAACAACATAATAATAAACTTATGTTATTCCTGATGTATCAAAAAGCCTATATTAAGAATAGTTCCTGGGTCTAGTCATCAATACCATTCCAGTCCAAGTGAGGCAGAAAGAAGAGAATATTAAACATATTAGGTGTCCTGGATATTGACTTCAGGACAATTCAGTGATTCCATGTGTTTATTTCAATACTTCACGCATATGTGAGCTAAGTGAGGTGGGCACCGGTTCCAATGATGTTAATTGAAACCCACCTCTGCCTTCCCATCCTCCAAGGCTTTTTGTCCTGCAGTATAGCACATCTATCTGATATCCTGGAGGCATTCCTTAATCTTTTTGACATTGGGTAGCCTTCAATAAAAGATATAGGTTGCTCATCCCATATTCTTGCCATATCCCACTTTCTTTTCTAATCATTTCCTCTATATCATTTTTTTACACAATCCTTAGTTGCTTTTGTTAGAGTCTATTTACCAATTGGAATCCTCTCCCATACCTCTTAAGTGACTGTTCATTTTAATTCTTCAGATTTAATACTTCCTATAACTCAAATAACATAATTAGAAAAATATTCAGATATTTGTGGATATTTCAACAATTAAGGAGTTCTCTCCAATAATTCAGATTGTACCTTCTCTATGCTTATCCATTCTTGTTTGAATTTTGTCTGTTTTCTCAATCATTTAACACAATGGGTCAATTCAACATTGGTGATCTTTCTTCCAACAATACAAGGGTACAGGGAGTTCACTCTGATTGTATGTCTGTTATCACTCACCTAGTCTTTAACCAGATCATCTTTTATTCCTGCCATGTGATTGCTTAACAACATCCTTTACTCCTATATATTCTCCTTTAAAGTTTCTCCTTAGTTTAATGTCAGAGTCTCCCTATACTCTCCATGTGCCTCTCAGTTGCTTTCTATGTGATTTCTTGTCTTTAGTTCTTCAAAGACAGTGGTATGTCTCACCACCATATAGCAGTATTAGTAAACTATTATTATTGAAAAGATAGACAATACTTCTGATTTAAAAAGCTGCAGGAAAGATCACAAAAGAGACAGCTCCCTCATAATAAATGCTATCAGAGTTCTAAAATGTCAAAAAAATGAACATTCATCAAGAAATCCAAAGAGAAACTAGAGTAAGTACTTTCATTCAGCCCAGAACTGCACATAAACAACAAGAAGCCTCTGGGGAGGGACCCCACCATCAGGAAAGTTAGCGTAAGTAAAGGTTATTAAACTAGAGACTCGCCAATTCCTTACTCAGAGATGTTTCAGGGACACTTCAAACTTGTGGGTGGGGAAGGAAGCCTGGGATGCTCCAGAGATCTCAGAAAGCCACAACACTCTAAGCACTCTGACCATGGATATGGGGATGGGACAGGCAATACTCAGATGATGACAATCTAGAAGGGATAGAAGACTGCATCAAGATGACTTGAGTTGTCCCAAGGGTTTCTGAAGATCAACAGGATTCAGAATTAGGATGCTTTGGGACCTGAAATCAGCCAGTACTCTAAAATCAGATACACTAAGAAAGATGGAAGTCAGTGGGAGGAGATAAGGTAACCAAGGTAAGAATCAAACAGATCCCATCCAAAAGCACAGTTTGTGACCTGGTCTTACATAAGGATCAAAAGCTGAAGATAATAGTAACAGAAATTATGATCAAAGGTTATGGATCCAGAGATATCTAAGGGATATATTCAGAAGTTGAGAATAATTTTAGAGGAGCCTCATAGGATTAACTATATGACTATAAGATACCATAAATAAATGAAGTAAGAAATTCTTTAAAAAGAAATTTTAAATGAAATAAGAGTTTTAGAGAGAAGAATTAGAAGGAAAATAAATAATGACATAGAATATAAATTTTGCTCAAGAAATGTACTTAATTAAAACAGCAAATAGAACTGTCATCACGAGATAATAACTATTAGAACATAATCAAAAGACTGAAAGAAGAAACAAGAGTTATCTATTAACAAAAACAATTGAGCTGGGAGAAAAGGAAAGAAGAAATAAATTAAGAATGATTGGGCTCTCTAAAAACCATAACCAAATAAAAAAGCCTGAATCCCATATTCATGAAATCATAAATGAAGAATGCCCACAGGGCAAAAAGAAAACTGAAAGAATCCACTGGTCATAACCTCAAATATGAAAATTCCCAAGAATGTTATAACCAAAAAACAGAGCTTCCAGGTCCAAGAAATAAATAATGCAAACAACCCAAAAGAAAGAGTTCATGCACCAGTGTGAAACAGGATCACATAATGCTTAGTAGATAAAAGCTCATAATAATAAATAGTTACCTTGCAAAACTGAGTGTAATTCTACTGGGAGAAAAAAATTGATACTTAATGGAATCATGGGCATTTAAGCACTCCTGATGAAAAGACTTGACCAAAAAAAAAAAAAAAAAAGACAAAGCTACTTTGAAATGACAACAGAGGAATTGAGAAGCCTAAAAAGGTAACTATGTTTGAAAAATTGGAAAGGGGCTAAGTGAAGACAAAGTTTTACCACCTAATAGGGGAGAAGAAACCTAATGTCTTCAAAAGTAATTTATGGAGTTCAATAAGACAAGCAGAGGGTTTAGAATTTGGTATTGTTTAGATGGTCTTACGAAATGAAAGGAAAAGTAGAAGAAAAAGGAATATACTAGGGAAGATTTAAAGAATACAAAGTGGAACTTATTATTTTTCATGAATGAGGTATATTAGAAAAATTAACAGAAACAGAAGGAGGAGTGAGTGACTACCACAAGAATTTTATTCTTTTTTTTAAATAACTTTTTATTGATAGAACCCATGCCAGGGTAATTTTTTATAGCATTATTCCTTGCATTCACTTCTGTTCCGATTTTTCCTCTCCCTCCCTCCACCCCCTCCCCCAGATGGCAAGCAGTCCTATACATGTTTAATAGGTTACAGTATATCCTAGATCCAAAATATGTGTGCAGAACCGAACAGTTCTCTTGTTGCATAGGAAGAGTTGGATTCAGAAGGTATAAATAACCCGGGAAGAAAAACAAAAATGCAAGCAGTTTATATTCATTTCCCAGTGTTCTTTCTTTGGGCGTAGCTGCTTCTGTCCATCTTTGATCAATTGAAACTGAATTAGCTCTCTTTATCGAAGAGATCCACTTCCATCAGAATACATCATCAAACAGTATCATTGTTGAGGTATATAATGATCTCCTGGTTCTGCTCATTTCACTTAGCATCAGTTCATGTAAATAAAAATTTTATTCTTAACTGGCTATGACAAAGGAAGGTTGAACATATACACACAAAAAGGTTGTTATAGAACTACTTTAAACTTAACAGTAAAAGAGATGAAGAGAAGGGAGTTTAAGAAAGAAGGCAGAGTCAAAAATTTAACAGTTGCAAGCAAAAAAATCCTTTAGTTTTGGTTAATGAATCATAAAGGATTTAGTAAAATGAAAGGAAAAAAATGAATATTCAAGGTCTAAGGGAAGATAAAAGAGGAGAAACCATAGTGTATAGGCAGAAAATTTTAACTGAAGATTAATGCTGATCACATTCCTTTCTTTTATTATCTTTTTTTTAAATATAAGTTGAGAAAAGAAGAAAAAGTATACAGAGAATAGGATTAAGGAAGGCAAAATTAATATTTATACCCAATAACTTAAATGTAATGAATGTAATCATAACATAAAAGATTATAGAGTGGATTAGAAAGAAGAATTTAACAAGATGTTTTTTAAGAAACACAGTTGAAATATAAAGATTCATACATCATTAAAATGAGAGGATAAAGTACAACTCTATTATGCTTCAGGTAAAAAAAATAATTTAAGTAGGAGTAGAAATTATGACAGAAAAAAGTAACAGTAAAAATAGACACAGAAGATATAAATAGGGAAACTATATTATGTTTGAAGGTACTGTAGATAATAGAATAATAGCAATATTCAATAAATATATATGCACTAAATGTCATGGTATTTCCTTAAATACTTAAAGAAATTGAATTACAGAGAAAAATAAGCAGCAAAAATATAGTTGAAGATCACAAATGCACCTTTTTCCAGAACCAGACAAACCTTACAAAAAGATAACCAAAAAGCAAGATGTGATATATGTATTATGTATCTAATCTACTTTATTTCTTAGCCAGTACCAGATGGTTTGGATGATTACCTCTTTGTAATATAGTTTCAAATTTGGAGTTACTGTTTTGGAGAAACTGTTTTCACATTTTTCTCTCTCATTGAATCTCCTGATATAATTGATCTTCTGTTCTTCCAGATGAACTTTGTTATTATTTATCTTTGTCTATAAAATAATTTTTGGTAGCTTGATTGGTATGGCTTTGAATAAACAAATTAATTTAGGTAGTATTGTCATTTTTATTATATTGACTTATCTTGTCCATGAGTAATTACTATTTTTCCAGTTATTTAGATCCATTTTTATTTGTGTAAAAAATGTTTTGTAATTGCATTCATATAATCCCTAGGTTTTTCTTGGCAGATAGATTCCAAAGTGTTTTATAATGTCTACAGTGATTTTAAATGGAATTTCTCTTTCTGCTGGGCTTTGTTGGTAATATATAGAAATGCTGATGATTTATATAAGTTTATTTAATATCCTACAACTTTATTAAAGCTCTAAATTGCTTCAACTAGTATTTAATTGATTCTCTAGGGTTATCTAAATATACAAAGAGTGACAGTTTGTTTCCTCATTGCCTATTTTCATTCCTTCAATTTTTTTTCTTTTCTTATTGCTAAATCTACCATTTCTAACATAATATTGAATACTAATGATAATAATAGATATTCTTGCTTTATCCCTGATTTCACTAAGAAAGTTTCTAGTTTATTCCCATTATAGATAATTATCACTTATCATGTTAAGAAAGGCTCGATTTATTCCTATGCTTTCTAGAGTTTTTAATAGGAATAGGTGTTATATTTTGTAAAAAACTTTTTCTGCATCTTTTGCTATAATATTATGGGTTATTTTGTGTTTGATAGGATATAGTTTTCCTAATATTGAACCAGCCTTCTATCCCTGGTATAAATCCCACCTGGTCAAAATATATGATCTTTGTGCTATATTGCTGTAAACTCTTTGTAGCATTTCATTTTTAAAAAATTTGCATCAATATGCATTAGGGGAATTAGTCTATAATTTTATTTCTCTGCTTTTGCTTTCCATGACTTAGGTAATAAAAGCATATTTTATGTCAAAAAAGGAAATTGATAGGACTTGGATTTTTTTGCTTATTTTCCCAAATAGTTTATATAGCATTAAGATTTATTGGTTTTTTAAATATTTGGTAGAATTCACATGTAAAACATTTGGTCCTGAGGATTATTTTTTAGGGAGCTCATTTAAGGCTTGTTCAATGTCTTTTTCTAAGATGTGGCTATTAAATAATCTGTTTCCTCTTCTGTTAATCTGGGGAATTTATATATTTTTGTAAACAAACATGCATTGCACTTAAATTTTCAGTTTTACAAGCATACAATTGGGCAAAATAACTCCTGATAATTGGTTTAATTTAATCTTTTGGGGGGGTGCATTCACTTTTCATTTTTGATACTGGTAATTTGGTTTTCTTCTTTCTTTTCTTAAAAGTCAAACCAAGCAATGGGTTTTGTCCATTTTATTGTTTTTTTTTTTCATAAAACTAACTCCTAGTTTTAATTATTAGCTTATTTTTTTTTAATTTTCAATTGTACTAATCTCTTCTTGGGTTTTCAGGCTTTCCATTTTGGTATTTAATTGAAGATTTTAATTTTTTTCTAGTTTTAAAATATTTTGTCACTAATTTATTGACCTGCATTTCCTCTATTTTATTACTGTAAATGTTTAGGGAGATAAAATTTCCTCTAACTATTGCTTTGGCTTCATCCCACATAGTTTGCTATATTGTCTTCTCATCATTATTTTTAATGAAATTATTAGTGCTTCTATGATTTGTTCTTGACTCTTTTGAATTAGATTTAGTTTCCAACTAATTTTTCATCAATTGTTTCCTTGGCTCTTTTAGTATTTCTTCTTTTCTGCATTTGTTTATGAGGTTTTTATGCCCTAATACATAGCCAGTTTTTGTGAAGGTGCTATATGCCACTGAGAAAAGATATTCTTCTAACTATTCCCATTCAATTTTCCCCAGTAGTCTATCAAATGTAACTTTTTTAAAATAAAATTTCATTCATCTCTTTATCTTACTTTTTACTTATTTTATGATCATATTTCCTCTGAAAGGGGAATGTTGAGGTTTCCCTCCAGTAGAATTTTATTATTTCATCCTACAACTCATTAAACTTTTCCTTTAAGAATTCAGTTGCTATGCTGTTTGGTGCACATATGTTTCATATTAATATTATCTCCTTGTCTATGGTACATTTTAGCAAGATGTAGTTTTACTTCTTATCATTTTTAAATAAGTCTATTTTGGGTTTTGCTTTGTTTGGGATCATGATTGTTATGTCTGCCTTTTTTTACTTTAGCTGAAGCATAATAGATTATGCTCTTTATTCTAACTCTGTGTGTATCTCTCAGTTTCAAATGTGTTTCTCAAAAATAACATATGGTTGGTTTCTGCTCTCTAATCCATTCCATCATCAACTTCTGTTTTATTGATGAATTAATCCCATTCACTTTCACAGTTATTATTACTATGTATTTCCTTCTATTCTATTTTTTCTATTTATCATTCTATCTCTCTGCTTTTACCCAGCCATTATGTTATTTTCTTCTGTCTTCACATGATCATTTTTTATTCTTCAAACAGTTTGGTATTTCTTTGGTGAGGGTCATAGACACTATAGACGCTATACTTGCATAGCTTCTGCTTATCTTTCCTAAATATTGTGATATATGGACACAATATGGATTTGGACACAATTCTTTCGTAGGCCTCAGACTATTTTCTCCAAAATAGGATTGCCATTTGCTTTAAAAGATATACTTTGAACATCATTTATCAATAGATTTTTCTCCCTATTTTGTTGCAATTTGAGTTTATTAACAAAATATTCAATAGAATGTTTTCAAAATATATTTATGAATAGCAGCTCTGACCAGTTGCTAACATGTCATCACTGGAAGATGAGGTTAGATGTAGGCTAAAAATATCTAGTAGATAAAGGTACCTACTAGAAAGTAATTACATGTCTTCTTCTGCCTTTGTATAATCATGACTCAACCCACAGATAAACCAGGAAAGACAAATCTACAGGGGATAGTCCAACTCTATACCAAAAGGACTAATAATTACAAAAAATCCTTTAAAATACGTTGAATTTAGGAGGCTATAAAAAGAGAAAGATTCATGTGTACAAAAACATTTTTAGCAGTTCTATTTGTGGCAGCAAAATCTGAAAACCTTTCAATTGGCTGAATAAAATGTCTGGTATGACTATAATGAAATATAGCATCATAAGAAAAAAGAAAAAATAGTTTGGGAAGATTTGTATCAGGTGATAACAGAGTGAACAGAATAAGAACAATTTGTATTTATAACGTCAGGGAAAACAAGTTCTCTGAAAAGATTTAAAATACTGATAAATGTTAAAATAAAGCACAATTTCAAAGAACCAGTAGTGAAATATGCTACTCACCTCCTTCCACAGAGATGAAAGATTCAAGAATACAGAATGTGATGTATGTTTTTGAATATAGAAATGTGGTGTTTTGTTTGCCTTAATTACACTTATCTATCACAAAAGTTTTGTTTTTCTATTTTTTCCCTTAATAAGAAAATATTAAGGAGAGAAATTAATGAAAAGATTAACACAAAAAGAAGAAAAATTGGTCAGCAAAGCATTTTTTTTAATAAAATGAACAGAAGGTCAAGAAGAAACACAATCAGGATACCTTTGAAAATTACAGGTTGAATGTGTTATACACTTATAAATGAATGTAATATGAATTTTTATTTTCATTTTTTTCTATAAAAGACATCCTATTTGGTATTTGATAAATTCAGAATTGCAAAAAATACCTTTAAAAAAAAGTTTGTGAAATTCAGTCTAAATATATACATGCAGAGTATTTTACAAGATAGAAAGATAAAAGACCAAGCACTGAATGCTGATAGATTTAAAAGGAGTAAGTAGAAATTCATGCAAATGTATATAGGAATCAGGAAAACTATAACTAGAAGCTATTTCTCTGCATTTTCATCTAGCTTTGACTTTCCTCCAGCTTCAGAGGAAGATGTGATCATCTGTGTCCTTATCTCAGCCTATTATTATTCCCCTCTCTTTCTTTTTTCCTTCCTCCAATTGTTCTCTTTCCTTATCCTTCATCTCCAAACATACACCTTTACCTGGTCATCTCTTGAAGTCTCCTTCCCCTACTCTAAAAGATTACCTACACTGCTACTTCTACTTGTTTACTATACTTCACTTCCTTGGAATCTTCCTTCTCTATCTGCCATGCTATTGAAAGTGATCTTTTAAAAGTTCTTACTGGTTACATAATCATATAGAATGATTATTTTCTTTTTTTTTCAGTCACCTTTATTTATGTATGTATTTATTTATTTATAATAACTTTTTATTGACAGAACCCATGCCAGGGTAATTTTTTTTACAACATTATCCCTTGCACTCGCTTCTGTTCCGATTTTTCCCCTCCCTCCCTCCACTCTCTCCCTTAGATGGCAAGCAGTCCTATATATGTTAGATATGTTGCAGTATATCCTACATACAATATATGTATTTTTTAATATTTTATTTTATTTTATAATAACTTTATATTGACAGAATCCATGCCAGGGTAATTTTTTTTACAACATTATCCCTTGCACTCGCTTCTGTTCCGATTTTTCCCCTTCCTCCCTCCACCCCCTTCCCTAGATGGCAAGCAGTCCTATATATGTTAGATATGTTGCAATATATCCTAGATACAATATATGTTTGCAGAACCGAGCAGTTCTCTTGTTGCACAGGGAGAATTGTATTCAGAAAGTAAAAATAACCCGGGAAGAGAAACAAAAATGCAAATAGTTCACATTCGTTTCCCAGTGTTCTTTCTTTGGGTGTAGCTGCTTCTGTCCATCATTTATCAATTGAAACTGGGTCTTTGTCAAAGAAATCCACTTCCATCAGAATACATCCTCATACAGTATCGTTGTTGAAGTGTATAATGATCTCCTCGTTCTGCTCATTTCACTTAGCATCAGTTCATGTAAGTCTCTCCAAGCCTCTCTGTATTCATCCTGCTGGTCATTTCTTACAGAACAGTAATATTCCATAACATTCATATACCACAATTTACTCAACCATTCTCCAATTGATGGGCATCCATTCAATTTCCAGTTTCTAGCCACTACAAACAGGGCTGCCACAAACATTTTGGCACATACAGGTCCCTTTCCCTTCTTTAGTATTTCTTTGGGATATAAACCCAGAAGTAACACTGCTGGATCAAAGGGTATGCATAGTTTGATAACTTTTGGGGCATAATTCCAGATTGCTCTCCAGAATGGTTGGATTTGTTCACAACTCCACCAACAATGCATCAGTGTCCCAGTTTTCCCGCATCCCCTCCAACATTCATCATTATTTTTTCCTGTCATCTTAGCCAATTTGATAGGTGTGTAGTGGTATCTCAGAGTTGTTGAATGATTATTTTCTCTGTCCTCATTCTCCTTAATTTTTGTAGCTTTGACATTAGCCACTTTCACCTTCCTGAAATCATCTCTTCTTGTGTTTTCTATGGCACTCTTCTGAATTTTGGATGTCTTGACATCTTCCTTGTCTCTTTTTCTGATCACCTTCCCCCTTATCTTGAATGTAGATATTTTCAAATGTATAATACATGCTTTCCTTCTCCTCTCTGTCTCTCTCTGTCTCTCTCTCTCTGTGTCTCTCCCTCTCCCCCTCTCTCTCTTCCTCTCTCTTTCCTTCTCTCTCTCTCTCTCCTTCTCTCTCTCTCTCTCTTCCTCTCTCCTTCTCTCTCTCTCTCTTCCTCTCTCTTTCCTTCTCTCTCTCTCTCTCTCCTTCTCTCTCTCTCCTTCTCTCTCTCTCTTTCTCTCTCTCTCTCTCTCCTTCTCCCTCTCCCTCTCTGTCTCCCTCCATCCCTCCCTTCCTCCCCCCTCTCATTCCTCAGCCACACATATCAGATCTACGTGATTTACTCCACCATTTATATCATAAAGCCATCTTCTCTATAGACCAATATCTCCAATTTCTTGCTAGATATCTCCATTTAGATATCCTACAGCACATCAAATCCAACATTTTCATACACAAGGCCTAGAACAATACTATACAAATACAAGTTCTTTAATAAATATTGAAAAAATAAGCATGAAATTAATTTTTTTTTTTGCTAAGGCAATTGGGGTTAAATGACTTGCCTAGGATCACACAACTAGGAAGTATTAAATGTCCAAGTCCAGATTTGAATGCAGGTCCTCCTGACTTCAGGGCTGGTGCTCTATCCACTGTACCCCCAACGGCCCCCTTATTTTTATTTTTAAAACATTAATATTTATTTGTTCCTAATTAGGAATAAAAACTATCTTTAAAATTCATTTTTTTTAAATTTTGAGTTCCAAATTCTTTCTCTCTCTTCCTCCCATCCCACCTCATTGAGAAGGCAAACAATTTGAAATTCATTATACATATACAGTTTTGCAAAACATATTTCTTTATTAGTCATGTTGTGAAAGAAAACATAGACCAAGAAAAATAAAACTTTAAAAAGTATGTTTTAATCTGTATTCAGGTTCTACCAGTTCTTTCTCTAGAGGTGGATAGCATTTTTCATCATAAACTCTTTTGGAATTGTCTTTCATCATAGTACTGCTAACAGCTAAATCATTCAAAATTGGTTATGATGCAATATAACTGTTACTCTGCACATTGTTCTTCTTGTTTTGATCATTTCATTTTGCATCAGTTTACATAAGTTTTTCCAAAAGAGGCCTGCTCAACATTTCTTATAGCATAATTGTATCCCATCATAATCATATAGTACAACTTGTTCAATGATTCCTCAAAGGACATCCCATCAAGTTGCCATTCTTTGCCACCACAAAAAGAGCTGCTATAAATATTTTTGTACATGGATGTTCTTTTCCTTTTTAAAAAATCTTTTTTAGGAATACAGACTTAGTAAAAGTATTGCTGGGTCAAAAGTTATGACTATTTGAGCCTAGTTTCATATTGCTCTCCAGAATGGTTGGATCATTTTATACCTTAACCAACAATGCATTAGTGTCTCAATTTTCCAAAATCCTCTCCAACATTTGTCATTTTCCTTTTCTGTCATATTAGTCTATCTGAGAGGTATAGAATAGTATTTCAGAGTTATTTTAATTTGCATTTTTCTAATCAAAAGAGATTTCAAGCATTTTATTTTCAGTTATGATCACTAACTCCATTCTATATCTCTCTCCCTGATTCTCTATGTCTATTTCTCTGTCTCTCTGTATTTGTCTCTGGCTCTCTGTTTTCTGTCTGTCTGTCTGTTTCTCTCTGTCTCTGTGTCTGTCTGTCTCTCTCTTTTTTTCTCTCTCTGTCTCTGTCTCTCTGTTCCTGTCTGACTTTCTGTCTCTTCCCTCTGTCTCTCTATCTCTGACTCTCTTTGTGTCTCTCTTTCTCTATCTCTGCGTGTTTCTGTCTCTGTCTGTCTCTGACTCTCTGTCTCTGTCTTCTCTCTCTCTTTCTCTCACTCTCTCTCTCTTTTTCTCCTTTTCCTTCTCCCTTTCCTTTTACCCAGTCTATTCTCAAATGTATTTTACTTCTGACTACTGCCTCCCCCAAATTCATACTCCCTTTGATTATCCTTACCCCTCTTTTTTATTCCCCTTTCCCTGCTACTTCCTTGTAGCAGAAGATAGTTATCTATACCCAACTGTTTGAATTTCCTTTTTGAACTAGTTCTGATGAAAATAAGGTTCAAATGCTCCTCCCCCACTTCCTACATCTTCCCCTCCATTGTAAAAGTTCTTTTCCACTTCTTTTGTGTGAGATAATTCACTCCATTCTATCTCCCCATATCCTCTTCTCCCAGTGCATTCTTCTTTCTTACTCTTTAATTTTTTATGTGTGTATGTATCATCCCATCATACTCAATACACACTTGTGCCCTTTGTCCATGTACATTCCTTCTAACTGTCCTAATAATGTTAAAGTTTTTAGGAGTTGCTAGTATCATCCTCCTATGTAGGAATACAAAAATTTAACCTTATGGGATCTTTTATAATTTCTCTTTCCTCTTTACTTTTTATGTTTTTCTGGAGTCTTGTATTAAAAGGCTTTTTTAAAAATTCAGCTCTGGTCTTTTCATCAGGAATACTTGAAAGTCCTCTATTTCATTAAATATACATTTCCCCCCAAAAGGATTCTACTTATTTTGGCTGGGTCTATGATTCTCAGTTGTAATCTTGGGTTCTATGCCCTCTTAAATATCATAGTGTAAGTCATCTGATCTTTTAATATAGAAGCTGTGGGTAACACAAAGACCCAGACTGTGTCTCCATTGTATTTGAATTATTTATTTCTGGCTGTTTGCAATATTTTCTCCTGGACCTGAGAGCTTTGGAATTTGACTACAATATTCCTAGGAATTGTTGTTTTGAAATCTGTTTCAAGAGGTGATCAGTGAATTCTTTTTATTTATGTTTTGCCCACTGGTTCCAGAATATCAGAAAAACTTTCCTTGATAATTTCTTGAAAGATGAGATCTAGGCTCTTTTTTGAAATCATGACTTTTAGGTGGTCCAATAATTCTTAAATTATCTTTCCTCTATCTATTTTCCACATCAGTTGCTCTTCTAATGAAATATTTCACCTTTTCTTCTCTTTTTTCATTCTTTTCAATTGGTTTGATTTCTTGATGTCGCATGGAGTCCTAAGTTTTCATATGCCCAATTCTAATTTTTAAGGAATATTTTTTTTCAGTGAATCTTTCTACTTGGCTAATTCTGCTTTTTAAAGAATTCTTTTCAGTAGGTTTTTGTAATTCTTTCATCATTTGTTTTATTTTCTTAAGGTGTTATTATCTTTAGTATATTTTTGTGCCTCCTTTACCAAGTTGTTGATTCTTTTCTTATGATTTTTGTGCAACGTTCTCATTTGTCTTTCCATTTTTTTCTCTGTCTTTCTTATTTGATTTTTAAAATTCTTTTAGAGCTCTTCCAGGAGTCTTTTTGTGCCTGAAACCAATTGACATTTCATTTGAGACTTTGGACCAGTTTTGACTTTGTTGTTTTCTGAGTTTGTGTTTTGATTTTCCCTCTCAACATATTAACTCTCTATGGTCATGTTCTTCATTGTTATTTGCTCATTTTTCTAGTTCCTTTCTTGATTTTAAAGTTGGGCTATGCTCCTGGGATGGAAGAGGCACTGTCTCAAGCTTCAGGTTTTTTTTATGTTACTGTTTCAGAACGAATTCTGGGGATCTGTAAGTTTTCAATCCATCTGTGTGCTACTCAAGCTCTTTGTCACACTGGAATTGTGACCAGGATCCCTATTTCCCTGCCACCCCAAGCTCTAGTGTGTAACTGCTGTTATTTTTTGTCCTAAGACTGAAACTCCCAGATCCACGTATGGACAATGCAACTGATTCCTGCACTAAGTACCAGCAAAGGGAAATTTAATCTTTAATCTAATGTAATCTTCTGACCAGTTGTCCCACCATCTGTAGGCTGAGAGCTCTGGAAGTCTGCTGGTCCCCAAGGTGCTGCTGCTGCTGCTGATTTGTTGAGCCAAGGCTGATGATGGTTTGTATTCTACTCTCATCCTGATACAATGTACCTTTCCCCTCAGTCTTCTAAGTTGTTATAAAATTATTTCACTCCCTGCTTTTGTAGGCTGCTGCTCCAGAATTCATTTTACAATGTTACTTTAAAGTTGTTTTGAATTGAATTTGGGAGAGCTTAAACTAGTCCAGGTCTTTTTTCTGCCATTTTGTTTCCATCCATGATATTAATTTTAAGTCTTTTACATCAATCATCCAGTGGTGAATAAATATTTAGTGAGTGCTTACCATGTTTAAAACACTGTTCTAAATACTAGGGGTAAAAAGAAAGACCAAAATATTGTCCCAACCCTCAGAAAGTGGTAGACATCCAAAAAAGGGCACACATAAGATTTCAATCTGAAAAAAAAAATCCAAACATCAGTCTAACATTTTGTACATTCTGTTGGATTTCTCCTTTAGGGCCATGTCACTTCTTTTCTGGACTATATCAATATTCTTCCTGATTTTTTTCTGCCTGCTTGCTTCATTTAATTTATTTTTGTCAAAATAATCTCAAGGACCCCAGTTTCTGGGATAAGAATGCATTATTTGACAAAAATTGCTGGGAAAATTGGAAATCAGTATGGCAGAAACTAGGCATTGACCCACACTTAACACCGTATACCAAGATAAGGTCAAAATGGGTTCATGATCTAGGCATAAAGAATGAGATTATAAATAAATTGGAAGTGCATAGGATAGTTTACCTCTCAGACCTGTGGAAGAGGGAGGAATTTATGACCAAAGAAGAATTAGAGATCACTATTGACCACAACATAGAAAATTTTGATTATATCAAATTGAAAAGTTTTTGTACAACAAAACAAATGCAGACAAGATTAGAAGGGAAACAATAAACTGGGAAAACATTTTTACAATCAAAGGATCTGATAAAGGCCGCATTTCCAAAATATATAGAGAATTGACTCTAATCTATAAGAAATCAAACCATTCTCCAATTGATAAATGGTCAAAGGATATGAACAGACAATTCTCAGACAAAGAAATTGAAACTATTTATAGACATATGAAAATATGCTCCAAATCATTATTAATCAGAGAAATGCAAATTAAGACAACTCTGAGATACCACTATACACTTGTCAGATTGGCTAGAATGACAGGGAAAGATAATGGGGAATGTTGGTGGGGATGTGGGAAAACAGGGACACTGATACATTGTTGGTGGAATTGTGAACACATCCAGCCATTCTGGAGAGCAATTTGGAACTATGCTCAAAAAGTTATCAAACTGTGCATCCCTTTGATCCAGCAGTGTTTCTACTGGGCTTATACCCCAAAGAGATACTAAAGAAGGGAAAGGGACCTACTTGTATGTGCCGAAATGTTTGTGGCAGCCCTGTTTGTAGTGGCTAGAAGCTGGAAAATGAAAGGATGTCCATCAATTGGAGAATGGTTGAGTAAAATGAATGTTATGGAATATTATTGTTCTGTAAGGAATGACCAGCAGGATGAATAAAGAGAGGACTGGCGAGACTTACATGAACTGATGCTGAGTGAAATGAGCAGAACCAGGAGATCATTATATACCTCAACAACGATACTGTTTGAGGATGTATTCTGATGGAAGTGGATCTCTTCGATAAAGAGAGCTTTAATTGATCGAAGATGGACAGAAGCAGCTACACCCAGAAAAAGAACACTGGGAAATGAATATAAACTGCTTGCATTTTTGTTTTTCTTCCTTTTTATACCTCCTGAATCCAATTCTCCCTGTGCAACAAGAAAACTGTTCGGTTCTGCACACATATATTGTATCTAGGATATACTGTAACCCATTCAACACGTAAAGGACTGCTTGCCATCTGGGGGAAGGGGTGGAGGGAGGGAGGGGAAAAATCGGAACAGAAGTGAATGCAAGGGATAATGCTGTAAAAAATTACCCTGGCATGCGTTATATCAATAAAAAGTTATTTAAAAACTAAATAAATAAATAAATAAAATAATCTCAAGGAACAACTCCAATCAATAACCTATGATGGCTTACTTTTTTTGAATAAAGCCCAAATCTTGCTTACAACTCTTTGCAACTGTAACCCATTTTACACCTATCATGTATACTTGCATAATACTAAACTGTTTAATGTAACCAAACACTTCCTGAAGCTCTGTGTTTTTGCTTATGTTGTATTTCTCTCTCAAATACTTTCCTTTTCCTTTACTGCATAGATATCCCATCTGCCCTTCAGGACCCCAATCAAATACTATGCTGTGAATGAGACCTCTGTGAGCGAGGAGTTCCTGCCTTACTGTTCTATGCAGCCCCCTAGTACCCAATGTAGGGTCTTGTGCACAATACCCATTCAAGTATTTGTTAGATTAGATGCAATGCATTTCTAACCATTAAGCAGGCTATGTATACTCAAGATATTGTAATCATCACTAAGGTACTTGTATGGGAAGATGGTTGTGTTTCCGGCATATGAAATGAAATATCTCAGGAATGTATGATGGCTAGTAAGAAATACACATCCTTCTTTTTCATTCTTCCTTTAATGTTTAAATAGGTGAGAAGACTATCTGCTTAAGACACGGATTGGGGCAAAATGATCTCGCCACCTTAAAACCAGTTCAGCACTTAAAAAATGCAAGTGCATTATGTATCTGATTTAAGTCCAGAAGAGAGAAAACCTTGTTTTGATTTTTTTTTCTGAGTAAAAAGAATTGCTCAGTAAAAGTGTCTTGTGCAATTTTAAAAGAAAATTATTAGATGGGTATAGGCAAGTACCAGCTTGTGATTATAGCTTAGGTGAGGATATAGTGATGTACAAAAGAAAATATTGTTATGAGTTTTCTGTTTGTTTTCATTATCTAATATACATTGAAGGGTGAGGTCTTTTTCTGGTGAGAGAAAAATGTATAAAGTTATTAATGTTTTCATCTGCTGAAATTGATCAAAATCTTATTCGCTTAATCATAGCTAAGTAACTTACCTGGCTGGCAAAATCTTCTAAAAAATAATCACATCATGAATAAGAAATTGCCTCATGGGAGACTGTCCCAGCTGCTATTTCATAGACCAGGTCTTTTGTGTCCCCATTTTAAAAGGCTTGTTATGTTGCTGTCTTCAGGCTCCAGAGGAAGTTATGCTTGTCACTAATGAGTCACTCTGGGTTGTCACATACCTAGGATTAGAAAAGGAGTGATGGATTTTTGAACTCGTGAACGAGAGGATTATTGTGTAAGAGCATCTGAAGAGCTTTCATGTTTGGATCTGGAGCCACTGGAAGGGCTTTGCCAAGAAAAGAAAAGAATGAAATTGAAGAAAGCTTTGCATTTCTGTCCTAGGATTTTGAAAGCTCAGGGCCAGGGACTTCAAATATAAATGGGATGATCTCTTCAAGGTACTAAAGAAAGGGATGGACTAGCATCAGAGGATTGTTTACACAGCTGAAAGATATAATCATTTCTCATAGTTCTCAAACATATCCTTCATGCACAGAGATATTTTTCACTTTACCTACCAGGCAAAGGGAGAAAGAGATGGCAGAGGATGAGATGAATAGAGTGTCGTGGAAGCAACAAACATGAGCTTGGACAGATTTTAGGAAACAGAAGAATGGAAAGATCTGATGTGCTATGATCCTCAGGGTCATGAAGAGTCAGGGATGACTGAACAACAACACTAGTATTGTTAAAGTCTCTGGAGTAACAAGCCCGCCTGAATTACCCATTTTAACTACCCCATAGCCTTTTGGAGGGCATAATATCTGAGACAAAAAAATGATCAATAACATTATTCTCTCTACTAACATTATTCTCTCTACTTTCTGATAGGTAGAGAGAACCAGCAGTTAGAAATGCAGAATTGTATTGCCAGGAAATAATCTGGACAAGAAATAAAGATTTAGGGCTGCTTCAAGAAAGGATTACAATTAAACCACAGGTGTGAATGGGATCATCTAAAGAAAGACAAATGAACAGAGAAATAGAAAGAGGCTGACGATGTCCACCTTTTAGCATCTATGACAGAACTAAAGTCTGCTTACCATCTCTCTCAGATTCATAAAGAATAATACAAAATATAATTCACAGTAAGCAGATCACAGAGAATTGGTCAAAGGTTCTCTTTTGATAACAGCCTTCCTCTTTGAAGCTCTCTCAATAATTTATTATTATTTCATATTATAATTACCTGTGTTGGTAAGCCTCTTTTCCTAGGGTCTCTGTCATTGTTCCAGACTTAGCAAAATTTACAGGGATCAAATTGGTGCCACATGTAACAGAGAAGTAACTACAGTTTGTTCTGGGAGTGTGAGACAGGTAGACCAACACTATAGGCTCCTTCTGGGATAAGGAAAGCAAAAATCAGGCATTTTCTCTTATTTCAGGTCACTTTGCCTTCCACTTGTTGAAAGCTACTCATAATAACCAGTAACAGAAAGGAGAATAAAACGAAAATGATAGAGTCTTTCAGTGTTTAAACCTCTATAGTTGGGGAAATCTTGGCACAGAGAAGGGAGAGGGAAAAAGTGAGGGTCCACCCCTAAGGCTTGGACTCTGGCTGCTCAGAACCACCACCATCCTCAACCCCTGTGGTGGATGGAAGGCTTGGAGAAAGCTCTAGGCCAGAAGTGAACCAGAACCAGAGGACCAATTAAGCATTAATGGTACTATACCATAACAGCTCACAATAAGTTCATGTGATATAGGACAGCACATCAAATTAGAATTATGGCGGGCTACAATAAACTCTGATCTCTTTCCTTGAATTAATCTTTCTCCCCTCCATTCAGGCTTCCCAAAGAGCAGAAAAAGGAATCAAGTCCTAGGCTTATTTAAGGATTATAAGGTGTTCTATTATAAACAATAAACCTCAATTTCTATTCATTCTTCCTTTCACAGCCAAACTCCTACAAAAATAAAATCAATTTACAATCCATGGCTCCATTTCTATTGGCTTCTCAATCCCAAGTCCAGTGTCAGACTCATGCTTAGCTCTTCCTTTGAAGTTTTTGCCATGTTTAACCAGTTAATAAGTCTTGTGGATTCTACCTCCAGCTCTCTCCAGACTGTCCATTCACTTGGTCACCACCTACTTTCATCTCTATTGCCTCTTTTTTAAAAAAATATTTTATTTGTTTTTGTTGCATTTGAGTTTCATACTGTTTCAATAGCTTCCAGATTGAACTGGTTCCCAGTCTCTCCTCTCTCCAATCTATTCTCTACACTGATATCAAAATAATCTTCCTGAACTACAAATAAGATCGTTACTCTTCTGCTCTAAAATCTCCAGTAACTCTCTATTCCTTCTAGTATAAAATACAGCCTCTTCAATTTGGAATTTACAACTCTCCACAGTCTGGTTCCAGTCTACATTTCCAGACTCATTTCTACTAGTCCCCTTCATTCATGCTGTTCCAGTCAAATTGATCTGCTAAGCTATATTGGAGATTTTTCTCCTACTTTAGTGCTTTGTATATGAGGTCCTATGTGTCTTGAATATGCTTCTTCCATATCTCTACTCTCTTTGATAAATTTCCTTCAAGGTTGAATTCAGGGCTCCCTTCTACCAAAGCCTTTTCTCATCCCTTAGTTGTTAATATTCTCTGCTTCATCATCATATACTATATTAATAAATTTAAATCATGTATATCTCACTGCTTCATTCCCCTATCCCAGTCCAGTATAAACTCTTTAAGGCAGGGGACTTTTTTTTTTTTTTGCTTTGTCTTCAATGCTAAGCAGAGCACCTTTTTGTACATAATTGGTATATGATCAATGTTTGTTGAATGGAATCATGTTCAATTGTTATTATTATTTATCTCTTTGGAACAAAATCTAGCCCTTAGTACCATAACTTATCTCCATTAGGGATTTGAAATTAAAACTTCCACTCAGGGCGGAAGCCTCAAAGTGAAATAAAACTTATTTCAAGATGATCTTCATAACTGACAAATTATTTCAAACAATTTCAAGTCTATAAGTTTCTATAAGATCTGCAGCAATTCTTAGTGCTAATGTTTACCAATGTTTTTGCAGTGATATGAGCCAATATTTCATCAAATTTCAGAGTTATAAGGGACCTGAAATAAGATCCAATCCAACCCTCATCAGTTTATAGATAGGGAAATTGAGTCACAGAAAAAAATGGAGTTACCTGAGTTCACACAATGTTAATTACATAACCTAAATTGGTTTCCAGGTCTCCTAACTCCCAGTTTAGTACTCATTTTTTTAACTACACAGACTTGGTCACTATTGATTATACTTTTTGGTTTCTGTGTGTAACACAGTATCAGTAGAGTAAAAGGGGTGTTTTTTCTTATCTCATTCTGAAGCTTGGTAAACTTTTGCTTCTAGGACACAAACCTGTTCTCCTTCCTCAGCATTATAGAAGAAAATCTGACATGTGATAAAGAGGAGAAAAGATCTGAGTTTTAGTCCTAGTTTTGCTAATAATTTGTTTATGACCTTGGGAAAATGTTTCTTCATGTATAAAATCAGAGCATTGGGCTGAATGGTTCCTAAGGACTCCAGCCTTGAAATTTTATTCTACTACTAAAAAATGGCTATTCCAACTATTCATCAATTGGCACTATAAGTGAAATGAAGCTCGGACCCATGTCCTTTCAGCTGCTATGTGCTTCCCTGTTCCTAATAGAGTATTCTTTTTGCCTTGTTCTAAAAGAGAGGTACAGTAATTTCTCACACGTAAGTTCTTGCTTCCTCTGCTAGTGATGAGAAAATGCTGTGACTCATGATAACTCATTTTATTTTATTTTTTATCCACATATTTGTTGATCCAAAGTGGATCTGTGGCTCCATATTTTGAAAGACTTTTCAGAAAGGGCTTTGCCTGTAGCTAGTATTTGCTTTTGATTGTATACTTCAGGGTTTGATTTAAGATGATAGGAATGTCATTCAGTTAACACAACTGCAATTTCTTTAGCTATTTACCTTTAAATCTCTGTATTACACTTGCTACAGATGATATATGAAAGTAAAATATTTGCACAGTTTGGTGATTCACTCCCGGGCTCAGACAGTCCTAGTACCTGAGGGAGAGGGAGAAGCTAATGTTGACCTTGACCAGGCCCAATATTTTTGTAGCAAACAAGTAAATACAAGCATTGCCTATTTCTACCTATAATGTCCCACAAGTTAGGTCATGGCCCTGAAGATGATCATCGATACAGGCAGCTTGGTTTTGCGGCTGCATAATCAGAGATGGGGGTCCCTTGGTGGTTTTTGTTTGCTGTAGAGGTTGGTCTGATCTTTTCGTTAGTTTCAACTATTTTCCTTCTTGCCAATGGTTCTTTGTTATAGCCACAAATTCATGTAACTGCTACTCTGATGAAATGCCAGAATTTCTAGGATCTCTAGAATATAGATTTCTGAAAATTGTATCTTTTAATCTTTTTTTTGTTTGTTTTTATATTACCTTTGTTTCTAAATATGTCCCTCCCATCTCATACATAATGAGATCTCCCTTCTAACCAAAATTAAAGAAAAAAAACTCAGTTCATACCAAAGACATATTTTTGAAGTGAATTATCATACTTTCTAATTGTCTGACTTAATATCCAACAATCCACAGCCATAGTTCCCTACCTTTGCTATGAAGAAAGGGAGAAAACATTTTTTTCAGCTCTAGTTCTCTTTCTAGACCTGCTTCCTAATTTGAGATTAGTCAAGGTCTCTTTAAAAACTGTCTTCCTTTCTTCACCCTGTCAGCTCCCTACCTGGACATAGAGGCCCTTCAGATCCAATGCAGGGTTTGAAACTCTTGTTGTATTTCAATGGGGGTCACTCTGCTTATCCGATTAGGATAGTTTAAAACAGCTTGTAAAAGAAAACCAACTTTAATTTACCTCAAGGAAAGCTCATTTTGTTGCTAATTTAATTTTTGAGAAATGCCTCATGTAGAATGTGCCACAGGAATTTCTATAAGATCTATTTATCCAACCCAGGAGGATTATCTAACTTTTGTACATTAATCCTCTTGAAAAGTATGTCTCAGGTTCTATGAGGAGGCCTGTGATTTTTTTTACATTTTGAATGTCTGAATTTGATCTAGAATAGATAAATTGATGGCATTTTCCCTCACCTATACCACTTTCATCAGAAGCACAAATGCTATTCCAACATAGTTCAATGTTATTGCTAATTTTAGAAAACGGAACCACAAATCCAACTTAGTTATCACTGTGGAGTAGGCACAGAGAAATTACCCACTCCCTCTCCTAAAATCAGTCATGGAATGTTATTATTGTTAAGGGACAAAAAGGATGAAAAGGGAATAAGTATTTATTAGGTGCCTATTATATACCAGGTACTGTGCTAAGCACTTGATAAATATTTCATTTCATCCTCACTATAATCTTGAGGAGATAGGTGTTGTTATTATCCCCACTTTACAGCTGAAGAAACTACAGAAGAGATTCAGTGATTTTCCTAGGATCACATAGCTAGCTAAACATCTGAAATTAAATTTTAATTCAGATTTTTTTTTTACTCCAGGTCCTTACTATTTTATCATCAGCTGCCTAATATATTAATCATCATAATACATTTCTATAGCACTTTGAAATTTAAGAAGCACTTTTTCACCATACCAACATTGTGAAGCAGATATAAAACGAGCCATTGATCACATGATCTCCAAGGGCCTTTCTAATTCCAATACTTCTACATTATTGCTCCCATTTTATAGATGAGATAACAAGTTATTAGAAGTATAGAGTCATACACCTAGTAAAAGGAAATTTTATCATATAAATTACTTGGTGTACATCATAATAATATACTACAAGCCATTCTCTCAAATATATTAATCATCTAAAGCTTTAAAATCTGGATGTATTTTTGTGTTTGATCACAGGTATTCTGACTTCTACTTCAATAGGTATTATTTCCATATTATATTATGTTATGTTGTACAATAGTTATTATTATGCCTCACTATGGACTTAGGGGACAGATGGGGATGAAAAAGAATGGAGGGGCAGAAAAAATAATGAAGTGTTCAATCATGCTTCCATTTTTAAGCAGCAGTGGTTAATCTGCCATTCTACTGATTGAGAATCCCAAATGAAGGCTTTGTGATAGGATAGAACTAGAAAGTCAGAAGAGCTGTGCCTAAATAAGTAACTCAGTAAATTATTTCATCTCCTGAGTTTTAGTTTCATCATCTGCAAAATGGGACTAATGATTGTTGAACTACCTTCTCACAAGGTAGACCTAAGGATTAAATGAGGCAGGGGACATTAAAAAGTTCTGTAAAGCAAGAAAACATAGTGTTTATTCTTTCACAAAAAAAGATGTTCATCTCCAGAACACATGTTTTGACTGGTTATTCAAGGAATGGGGGAAAATTGCATGAAACCATCCTTGTTTAGTAGTCCCTGATCTGCTTATTGACCAATGGCATCTCTTTACTAGGAAGAAATAATATAGTTTATTCCATAACAGTGTACTGAGTGCTTAGAGGTCTATAAGGACATGGAGACTCCATTGGTCAAATCATGTCCTCGTTATGAATTCCATTTTCCTCCAATATGAGATGGCTTCAAAGGTCCCTTCCAGATCTGATGATCTATAATAATTACAATAAATTTGTTTGTATACTTGGTCAGTCTGCCATTGGGTGAGTTACTTCTCCCTGGTGGGTCTCAATATCTTTCTAAAATGAGTGATTTAGACGAGATGGGCTATAAGGTTCAAATCAGCTCTGCTTTTAGATACTCATTAGCATCATTCCCTGAGGAGCCACAGATGCTTTCCTAGCTGAAATCTTGTCATTAGTTTACAAGAATTTCCTTATATGTCAAAGGAAAATAATAACATAGAAGGATATTACAAGCCAACCAAAACAATCAACACTTGTGGCTCCATCACAGAAAGAAACATGTGAAATGTTATACATTAATAATAGTAATAACAAAAAGTAAATGTTTACACATACAACCAGTGGCAGGTACAGATGGAGACCCAGACATTTAAAAGTAACACTGAGCTTTGTAATCTGTGTATTTACTGAACTGATTTCAATTAGATTATCTAAATCAGCACAAACACTGGCAGTGGAAGTTTTGTAACTCCTGGCAGTGAATTTAAGAGCATGTTCTCTCAGAAGGAAATACGTTCCAGTTTCTCAGAGAATTCAATGTGACTTTTGTTTCTTTTTTGTAGCCAGTTATTCTCCAAGTTAAGGTTTTTTCTTTGTTTCACTATATAACTCCATTTAGTATACAAAGTGAATCACCTACAGTTGGAATCATGTGCTTATCCATGATATGTTCCTTCGAAAAGATCAAATAAGGATAAAGTATTGGGTCAATGCAAAATAGTATCTTCCCTCCTCTAGTCTTAAGAATTAATTGATTTATCAGAGTTTTATCCTGTAAACTATTCCTTTGTATGTGTTTTGTACTGGGCCAATTTAAGAAAGTTCCACTATCTGTATACTCTTCATCAGCTCTTTGCTCACTGGAACTAAACTGAAGCAGAATTGGAAAAATTCTCATGCTTTTGTAAATTGGTCTTAAGATGTGATAATAAGACGAAAACACATTTATTCAATTTGTAGATGACATAAAGCTAGGAAAGATAGGTAATATTTTGGATGTTTGACTCAGAAATCTAAAAGATCACAGCAGGCAAGAACAATGGGTTACATCTAATGAGATGAAATTTGTAATTTAAAGCTCTGTAATTTGATCCATGCCAGTGGAACTGATTGAAAACTCTTTAATTATTCAGTAGTTTGTTTTTGAGAGTTACTGTTACTGAAAAATGCATCTTTCCATTGTCAAACCAGTGATGAGTCTCTCTGAACTTAGCTGGAGGCTGGTCCTTGGATAACAAATGAAACACATTTCATCAGCAATCCCGAACCTGAGGCCATTTCAGATTTGCAATTTCCACCAGAATTTGTGCTTGCTAGCTAACATAATCCTTGAGAACTCAGGATCACTTCCACACAATTGTGAGACATTAGAATAGGATGATAATAGAGGAAGATGAAATTTAAGAAAGATTAATGTAAAGGCTGACATGGATTCAAAAATATCAGTTTCAAAATCAATGGCAAAGGTATAGATTGTTGATGGTGTAGAGAGAAAATAATTCTTATAAAAAAGATTTATAAGTGAACAGAATGTACTAGCTGCTGGAAAGATATGAGAGCCAGGTTGCTTTACAATCAAAGAATATCAGAGTTGGAAAAAGAAATTTAGTCAAATTTTGACCTAAGTAATATCTCTTTCACAATATATCCAACAAATGGTCATCTAGCCATGGGTTGAAGATTTTCATTAAGGAAGAAGACATTATTTACCTGCCTCCTCAAGTAGTACATTTCACTTTGGAGTAAATGGTTATTAGGAAGATTTTCCTAATATCAAGCCTAAATTTGTCTTCACAACTTCTATTGAATGTTCCTCATTCCAACAAGACCAATCCCTGAATTTCATCATTTGCAGTATAGTAGGGGATGGAGAGAGGAGAGGTTTGTTGACCTTTCAAGTCCCTCCAATATTGGATGACAGCCTCCATTTCTCATCTGACTTCTCTTCTCTAGACTAATCATCCCCACTTCTTTCAATTGAATCTCAAATAACATGGACTCAAGGGTCTTCATATCACCATTGTTGCTCCTCTTCCTCAATGTCCTTCTTATACTATGGAACTCAGAACTGAACATAATTTCTAAATATGGTCTGACCAAGACTTTGAGACCATCACTTCCTCATTCTTAGAGGTTATTTTTCTTATAATTCAGCCCAATGTGGCATTAGGTTTTTCTCCACTGCTATGTCACACTGATGGTTCATATTAAGTTTTAAAGTGCACTAAAACCTTAAGATCTTTTGCAGACAAACTTCTGTAGTCATGTTCCAATTCTTGTACTAGTAATGTTTATTTGACTTTACATTTTTCCCAACTGAATTGTATCTTATTAGATTCATCCTAATACTCTAGTCTGACAAGATCTCTTTGATTTTTTATCCAGTGTGTTAGCTATCCTCCCCAGCTTGTCATCAGCAAATTTGGTGAGGCAGTCACATGTGTCTATGATGCTATACTTCTGGCAAAAGATGCCCAGCAATGGGAACTCTAGGTCAAAGATATGAACATTTTTGTGTCTTTTCTTGCATAATTCCAATTAATTTACAACTCTACCAACAATGTATTAGTAGGCATATATGTCTTCCCGAAGTCCTTCCAGCATTGACTATTTCTGCCTTTCATTGTTTTGTCAATTTGTGTGTGAAGGGAAACCTCAGAATTGTTTTGATTTGCATTTCTCTTATTATACCCAGTAGTATTTCTACTAAGCAAATGTATAGAAATTTTACATATTTTACAACAGTTCTGGGGGCTCAGCCAATATTTTTACATATTAACATAACCCATCCTTCCATTTGACAGCTCTTCAGAGAGTTATTTCTCTTTTAAGTCTTCTCTTCTCCAGACTAATCATCCCATTCTTTCAATTGATCAACCAATCAATTGATTGAGGCACCTATTTATATTTGAGTTGATAAATATTTATCCTTCACCATAGAGCTATAAGCAGAACCCTAATTTGTGAGTTTACTAATCATTTCTTTATACTACACAGTTATATATTATATAATATATGAATTCCACAGCAATCAGAAAACCCAAGTTTGATTCTCTATTCCAATACCAACTACCCATGTACCCTTAGGTAAATCATTTCATATATTTGAGCCTCTATTTCCTCATATGTAAAATGGTACTAATATGACTTGTTTTGTTTATTTCACAAGCTTGTCATAAAAATATCTTAGGAAATGGCACATTTTAAAACACTTTGAAAAAAAAAGAAATACTATAGGAAGGTAAAATATTGTTTCCTGTCATGAAAAAGCAACCTTTACTAAAAATCTTTCTCTAATATCAATCATATCCTGGTGCAGAGGAAATCCAGGATTCCTAAAATCTATATTTACAAGAAAGTTCTGGCAGATCTTAGAAATAGGAAAACCTTCAAGTATACGTCTTAGGGTAGACTGTATGCCTGTCATCTGTGGATCATACTGACCTAAATAAGGGAAATCTAATTACCAGAGGAATGACCCACCAAAAGAAAACCTTTCCATTAATTTTGGGGAGTCTCCCAATCTCCACACAGTATCCCATAAACTACTAAGGGACACTGTGTGGAGATTAGAAGAGACATGACCATGACTGGTTGAAGGAATACCTGCATGAATGAAGTTACAGTAATTGATCTTATCCTTGAAGCATATAAAAATTAAAATAGTTGAAATTTAGTTCTGCTAACAAAATATTACATCAAAAAGAAGTGACATTGAGAAGTAATAGTTAATATCTGTATCAACTTCATTTGATAGCTTGAATTTTAGGAGAAATTGCATTAGTTTATTAGAGTGATTATAGAAGAGAGATTATGAGATTCTGTAATATAAACCTCTTAGGATGTCAGTCTTATTCTTGAATTCATGCATTTGCTCTTACCTTCAGTACTTCCCAGCAATCCCCACCCCCTTTTTTTAGTACACACATACTGTCAGACATAGTGAGTCCATTTGCTCAGCACTGAAATGTTTCAAGATGTTTAAAGCTGAGAATTGGCCACCTGCATATGTTCTAGCTAAGACTTTAAGTTGTCCTACAGCTCCAGTCTTTCTGACAAAAGTTCAAAAGGTGATCATCTGAATCATTCATGCTTTTGTTATCCTTGACCTAAAATAATAATCCCTCTCTTTCCTTCTTTCCCTTTATCCCTCTCCCTTTTCCTCTTTCCCTTTCCCTCTCCCTCTTTCTCTCTCCCTCTCTCCTCCCTCTTTCCCTTTTCTTCTTTCCCTCTCCCTTCCCCCTCCTCTTCTCTCTCTCCCTATCCCTCTTTCTTTCTCTCTATTACTATTTCCTTCTCTCTCTCCTCTCCCTTTTTCTCCCTCCTTTCTTCTCTCCCTCCCTCTCCTCTTTCTCCCTCCTTCCCTCCCTCCTTCTCTCTTTCTCTCTCTCTGTCCCTCTCTGTCTCTCCTCTCTCTCTGCCTTGGTACTTTATAAGATCAATTTAAAAATCTTTGGACAAGTCTTAAATATCTTTTCAGCTCAAAGCCATAGAAGTAGAGATTTAGAGGTTAGCAAGTTTAACTCCCCATTTTATAGATGAGGAAATTGAGGCCAGGAGAAGCTGAGGATCAAGCTGGTAAGCAATCTTTTCACTCTGCTACCCACACCTACACTTGTACAATCTCATTCTTATCTTGAAGCCCAACACAGGAAATTCTATTTACTGGCACTTTAATACCCCATTTTAAAACATCCTGACAACAACAGAATTCTCTTCAACATTTGTTTGTGAGGAAAGCATTTTCTTCACTTGAGTCCTGGAAACTACTAACATACATAAAGATGCAAACCCGGCACATTGTGTGAGAGGGTGCCAATCAACCCAAGCACAGAATTCCTGATGGGGAAATATAGTGAGGGTTCTTTCACCTTTCCAAGCTGGGAGCCATTAGGTAATGGCTTTTTTTTCCTTTTCACTAACACACATCCTGAAAGTTGGGTCCTCATTTTAAAGAATGTGCCCCACTGCCCCTTTGCATCCTCGATTTCATTTACTTGGTTCAGCTAGTTAATGATGGTCCATTTTGGCTCAAACATCCAATTCCCTTTCATCAATCATGTCTCTCTAGTCTGTCAGTGGTTGTCCTTTGCAGTTGTAGAGCACTGATTACAAAGCCTTTTCATATATGAACTCTTTAAAAGGGTGTGTTAATTCTTGGAGATAGATACAGAGCTGATTTTCTGTTTTTGTATTTTTGGAGGGATCTATTTTTATTATTCTCATTAAAAATAAAGTGGAGGAAAAAGCAAAAAGAAACCACTGTTGATCATATAAATGACAATCTGGTATCACTTGGATTTGAACAAAGGCCATTTGCTAGAAATATTCCCTAGTAAATTAAGACTAATTCTTTGCTCAGTGTACTGGGAAATGCAAAACATTATAAATCAAGATAAACAAGATTTGATTCTTGGACAATACCACAGATGGAATATTTATTTCTCCTTCCCACACAATGCACACTCTGAGTTCACTACTTTTCTCCCATTTAACCATATTTGTCATATATTCTGCCTTATCTCATCCTACTCCCTTTCACATACTCTACAGTTCTGCTGTACTAAAGCACTCACTGTTTCCTGAAATCACCCTGCCCTTTCCTGACTCTTTTTCTGTAATCTTACTATCCCTTATGCCCGGGGTGAATTCTTCACCTGCCTTTGCACAGTTAAGTATGTGGTGGTCAGTGTTTACCACTGGGCTGGGGAAGGGTGTGATGAATTATACACGACACACTTTTAAGTTTAACCTATCTTATTAACATTTTCTGCATCATTTTCTTAAAACTAGACAATCATCAAAACAGTAAACCACCAACTTATTGTATTTGCAGCTTTCTGATGTATAAATATCCACATTGAAAATTTAATAATCAACTCTCTCAAGTCAGTTGGAACTAGCTCCAGCATACCCCTGATTATAATGTGACTGTCCTTCCAGATATAGCTCAAATGTCACCTTCTCAGTAAAATTTTTTTCTGATTAACCTTCTGGCCAGAAGCTCTTCCACTTGAGATCTTACATAGTGCTTTGTGAATGCTAGAGCTAGAGTTAAAGGACTTGGGTGTAAATTGTGACTCTGCTTTTTACTATCTGTAACCTTGAACAATTCCCTCTTTTTTGATTTAGTTGCTTCATCTAAAATAAGAAAGTTATATGTCCAAAGATCTATAAGGTCATCCAAAAATCCAAAAATAAAAATAAAAAGACCTATTTATAAAAACTCTTTTTATAGTAGCAATTGGAAACTGAGAGGATGCCCATCAATTGGAGAATGGCTAAATAAGTTGTAGTATATGATTGTGATGGAATACTGTTATGCCAAAAGAAATGATGAGCAGGATGCTTTCAGAAAAACTTGAAAGACTTAAATGAATTTATGCAAAGGGAAGTCAACCAATCAGAACATTGTGTATAGTGACAACAATGTTGTATGAAGGTCAATGTGAATGACTTAGCTCTTCTCAGCAATACAAAGATCCAAGAAAATTCCAAAGGGCTTATGTTAAAAAATGCTTTTCACCTCCAGAGAAAGAATTGGTGAAGCTTAAATGCCAATTGAAGCATACTTAATTTTTACTTAATTTTTTCAATTTTTTTTGTCTGCGTTTTCTTTTATAACATAAATCTCATGGAGATATGTTTTAGATGAGTGCATGTATAAAACCTACATCAAATTGCTTGCCTTTTCAGAGAAGGATGAGGAAAAGAAAAAAGAAAGAATTGGAAACCAACTGTTTTTGTAAAAAGAATATTAAAAATTGATTTTCATGTGAATGGAAAAAGTGTGTGAGAAAATAAAATGAGGAAGTTATATAGATGACCTCTAAATTCCCTTTCAACTTTAAATCAACTTTTAAGTTTATTTTATATGGTTTGTCTTCCAATAGACTCTTTGAATAGGAACTTGTACTAAGTTTGTGAATTGAATACATATTCAGTAGCAGAATAATTCTTGCGAGGAGATAGTGTTTAGTAAAACAAGGCCAACATATTTTTTCTTGATGCCATATTTTTATGCTTTGAAGATAGTCATCTTTCATTATGTTCCTTTCTACCACCCCACCCCCACTCTATCAAACTCCTATTTCTCAAGAGAGAGAGAGAGAGAGAGAGAGAGAGAGAGAGAGAGAGAGAGAGAGAGAGAGAGAGAGAGAGAGACATAGCCTTAGAAGAATATCCAAGGGAATTCTATTGGAAGTGACCACCTGTTATAATATTGTTGGTCTCATGGTTTAATTTTTTATATTATTAAATAGTGCATAATTTAGCAAGTAAGGATGCTTTGAAAAAGAGTATGGTGTAAGAGACTTATTGCATTAAGACATCATTTTAACAGATTGTTTAGTTTTGGTAATATAATTTGACATCTAAACATAAGCTGAGAGGGATCTCCCACAAAACCTTTGATAATATGATTCATTGTCAAATGTTTGTTTTGCCTATCTGGCCCTCATTAATTAATTCTTTTTAATATAGCTTGGATTTACTGATTTTGAAAAAGAGAATTATTCTTATTGATGTTGCTAAAATATCCAGGTGGCTTGAATTTCACCAACTAGATAGTATAATCTAGCACATTTGTGTAGCCCTAATCAAATCTTTACTAACAGATGTGAAGAGCCCAGTACTGAAGCTAATGTTTGTGTCTATATGATAATTAAATTAGCTCAATAAGGAAAATAAATGAACGATAATGACTATATTGTTTTTCCCCTTTTTCCTAAACCTGATTAATCAGCTTTTAAAAATATCTTTTAGGGTAATAAAATTCAACTTGGGTTCTTAAAAAAAGATATTTCAGAACCAGTCACATATGAAATAATAATAACTTGGAACTCTTTGGTATTTTTTTCTGTCATGAGAGCTAAATCTCTGATCAGATCATAGTTCAAAGTTCAGTGGTCCCCAATATGCAAACACATGCAAACAAATCATCTTAGTAGTGAATGAACAGGTCTCAGTCAATAGTATCAGAAGTTTTGTATTTAGAATTCTGGGTGATATTTTCTAATGAATAGGAAATGCCTTTCTTGGTCTGAATGATTATTTCCACATATAATTAGTTCCTGCTTACATGAGTGTTATACTAATGTCATGGCTCAATGAATTGACATTATAATTCATTAATCATATCCCTCATCTAGCTTTTGGCTCCAGTTGGTGGCGCCTCTGACAAAGCCTAATCATTTTTTATTTAAGGATTTTCTCACAAATCCTAGAGTTTTGCATTCTTGATGTACCCTCCATCCACTCAACCTCTTCATAATGTTGAATTGTTTTAATAAGGGCAAGATAATATGTTTTATAAAAGATTAAGTTCCTGGAAGGAAAGTGAATAAATGAGGAGTGGACAATAACTTTTGAGGAAAGCTTTCCTTTACCCAATAACCAGTAAATGGGCAATGGCGCAGCTGTTGATCAGATCACATTTGACCATATTTTCACTCTGAAAGGAGAAACAATTCTTCCTCTGTTCATGTTCTGCCATGCTTTGACCTAGCTGGAGGCTAAGTAATGTCACCAGCTGCATTTGGAGATCAGTGTTGAAAAGTGAATCAGCACAGTTTTCCTAGGGATGAAGCCTCCTTGAACGTATCTCACATTCCTGCAGGTGTGGAGACTTTTATTTGTATGTTTTACCATGTTTGTTTATTTGTCTGGCTAATCAACTCAAGTCCACATGTATGTCTAAGATATGTTTCTCTTGGTGTTTTTTATTTTTTTTAAAAGACATTCCTATAACCTTTCCTAGTTCCTTTCATTGATTGTTTCCAGGCTTGAAGAGACAAAGAATGGAAGCATAATTGGACAGTTCTTTAGCAATCATGCAACTATGTTGTTTTTATTAGATTTTAAGCAAATGATCCATTATGAGAACCAAAAATAACATCTTACAATTAGAAATTACAGTTAGCGTGTATCTCTTTTGGTAGTCTCATTTAAATTTCAAAATGACCAGGACTAAAATGAACATGAGCAATTTGGGCATGAGCACTTTGTTTTTCTGAAAATTTTTCAAACAATGCTCTAATAATAATAAAGTGAGGGATTTTAGCTAGACATTTATGCTCTAGCCTGGGCAGAATAAATATTGATATTGATTGTATTCTAAGTACCTGACTTTTAGACACAACTGAAAATGTTTCATAGTTCTTTTTATACCATAACACTCAAATCTTTTAAGGCTAGCTGATGTTGGATGACGTCATAACAGACTCATGTAACAGATATTACCCTAACTAAAGTAGGTAAATACAAATTAATCAATCCAGGAAAATGAATGACTTTAGCAGACTATGAAGCCCCAAATTTAAGGTGTTACACCAGAATGGTGTCTTAGCCTTAATCATGTCTTAGCCTAGTGATCGCTAAAATATAACCGACTCATGTAACAGATATTACCCTAACTAAAGTAGGTAAATACAAATTAATCAATCCAGGAAAATGAATGACTTTAGCAGACTATGAAGCCCCAAATTTAAGGTGTTACACCAGAATGGTGTCTTAGCCTTAATCATGCCTTAGCCTAGTGATCGCTAAAATATAACCTTGACTTGACCACAAGAAGGTGTGTGACCAGTAGCAGGTAGAGAGATTGGTCACACTTCACCCCTTCCATCTTCCCAAAATACCAATTCCTGGGTTGTTTTCAAAAAACTACACCATCCCATACCACAGCCTTCAACCACTGTGGCTCAATGGTCCCCATTCTGTCCCCTTCTTCTATTTGTCTTCCATGGTTCTTTTGTCTAACCTCCTTCTTTCCCCTACTCCCAAACTGGGTTCATTAGAGTTATTTTAACCTAATCTCAAACCAGGCAGAGGATACCAGCTACAGCAGATTAATCCCTTTCCCTTATCTCCTTCAGATCACCTTTTAACTATCCCAGTTACCCCTTACCAAATGGTGTTTTATGGTCCTTGAAGTGGCCAACTTCCCACTTTTTCTTTTGGTTCAAAAGAGTAAGTGATAAGCAAGATAAGCAGATGTAAATGGAGTATGATATAAATCATAGATTTTACTATATAACTATTTGTCTCAAACCCACTGGGGAATCAACTAGAACTAACTAGTTGTGCAAAACAACTTTTTTCTCTTTTTTCCCATTTCCTACTCTTCCCCAATTTAGCAAAGTGCCTGACACATAATAAGTTTTTAATCAATACATATTGACTGATGGACTAGTTGATTCCTGACAGATACAGCTTTGGTTGAGGAAGGTTGTTCACCCCAATCCTCACAATTCAATCAAATGCAATAAAATTAGAGGGGGATGCAAACCCATAAACACAAATAATACAATATAATGTAAAATGCAGTTGGGATTATGTAAAAATCCAGTTTGCTCAAGCAATGTTTGTATAGGGAGACAGCATTTTTAATGGTTTGAGGGGAGAGAATGAAAAAGAGAGGAGAATCAGAATAAGCTTTATGGGAGGAAGTGGTACATGAGCTAGACTTTCAAAAAAGTAAACTGTTTCAGCCACTGGGATGAGGCAGGTATGTGCTCCAGAGAGAAACAAAACTATGAATTCTGGTGTATTCGGTTAAAGGGCAGGACAAATGAGGACCATCAGTCCATGTCTAGTGTATTTATGACTGGCTTCCCCTATAGGTCATATCTCATTTAAGTGAATTTCAAGAAATTATATATACTAATATGTGGACATTTTTTTTAAACTTGCATTATTGTATTTCAATATAACTGGTTTCTTTTGTATTTTGTTTCACACATTTAAAAATATCATTCTAAGGAGTCTACAGGCTTCTGCAGGCTGCCAAAAGAATGCATGATATAAAAATGTTAAGAACCTGCACACAAAGTGACTCCAAAGTTACTAAATCCATGAGCCTTTTTTCAATAACCATCCTTCTCTACCATTCAGCATTCACTTGGTCTTCTGGATAGTCTCTCTCTCCTTTGTGATATTGCTCTTACTTTGTTCTCTTACTACACACACACACACACACACACACACACACACAAACACACACATATATATATATATATATATATATATAAAACTCTTGCCTTTTAGTCTTTTCTGCTGAATTATTATCTCTGTTCAGTTCCTCACAAGATGGCTACAAGCCCTCTTCTTCACTCTATTTTCTCTCTTGCTGATTTCACCAGTTATCTTGTGTTTAATTATTCTAGCTTGCTCCCAAATATGCACATCCAGCCCTAATCTCTCTCCCAAATACTAGTCCTCTATCGCCAAATACCTGTCAGACATCTAAAATGTTTCATTGACACCTCAAACTAAGCATGTCCAAAATATAAAACATCTACTCCAGAAATTCATTCCTTACTCCAAAACTTCTGTTGAAAGCCCAGTCATCATCTTTATCACCCAGTCTAACTCTGGATCTATCCTTGACTCTTTCTTCTTCCTAACTTTTCCCTTTCATTTCTATCTCTATGATTCTCTTGTTTTTTCCATCCATGTAATTACCAGCCTAGTTCAGGCTCTCTTTACTTCCTATCTCAACTCTGCCAGTCTTCATAGGATCCAGAGAAGGGACCTTAAGGATAAGGAATGCCATACCCTTCTTTTATAAATAAGAATAATAAGGCCCAGAGAGAGAAGGGCACCAACTCTTACTAAGCTCCCACTATGTGTCAGTCATTATGTGTTAAATGCTTTACAAATAGTGTCTCATTTGGTCTTCACAACAACCCTGGAAGGTAGAAGCTATTATCATCATCCTCTTTCTATATATAGTAAAGGAAATTGAAGAACACCTAGAACATAAATGTCTGAGATTGAATTTGAATTTAGATCTTCCCAACTCCAGTTCCACTATTCTCTCCCCTGTGTCACCTAAATGCCTGAAGGTTAAATGACTGACCCCAGGAAACACAGAGGAATTAGTTGCAGAGGTAATATCTGAATCCAAGTTTTCTAATTCCAAATCTAGTTGAACTGTCTTTATTGGTACCTTTTGGTTAGTTAATAAATTAAATAATAAATAATAAAAATAAAATATAGAGTCAGTCAATAAACACTTTTGAGAGTCTTCAGTGTACCAAATACTGTGTCAAGTGCTAGAGACACAAAGAAAGGTAAACATATGGCTCCTGACTTCTAGGAGTTCATGCTGTGATGGGGGAGACTACACACAAACAAGTTGTAGGTTCCTTATTTACAAAGAAAATAGAAGTTAATTAGCTGATTTCAGAAGGGATTTTTTTTTTTGAGGGTGGGGATGGGGAAGGACAGTCAAAAGCTTCTGGCAGGAGTTTACAAATATTTTATTCATGTCTTTATTTTTGTGCCATCCTTATTTTCTCTTGCACTCTTGCTACCATAACTGAATTCTATCTTGGAATAAAGAACAATTTAAGCAAAGCCAACCAGTACAGGGATCAAGTCCAATCCTATATAAATTGTTTACTCTTTTTTCTTGAATAAAATCCATTTTCTTCAGCTGGCATAAGTGAACTTGTGCCAGGAAGTCTTGAGTTCAAATCTTGTCTTAGCTATTGTGAAACTGGGTAAGTCATTTGACAGTTTTAGTTTCTTTAGCTGTACAGTGAGTGCTAAGCACAGCACTTTGTACATAGATACTTATTATGATTGGATTGGATTGGTATGGATGAACTCAATGGGCTCTCAGATCCTTTCCCACTCTCTGTCTTCAATCTATAATCCTATCATGATATTCATGTTCTCTACAATCCAGCTCCAAATCACTTTTCTGTCTTGTTTTCTATTACTCTCTTCCATATACTCTCCATTTCATGTGAACACACTCTAAGGAATTCCTGAAACTCAACATTCCTTTTTCCTGTTTCCATGTATTTGCATATCATCCCTCCTTTTAGGGATACTCCTCCTATTCTTTCCTGCCTCTCAGAATCCTTTTTTTTCTCAAGGCTGGGCTCATGTGCTAACTCCATAGCCATATACCCATATAGCCCATATCCCGATTGCGCCTTTTCACTGCCTGTTCTCTCCGTCCAGAATAATCTCTTTCCTCTTCTCTGATTCATGATTTACCTGGTTTCTCTTAAATCCAAGCTAAAAATCTCCTCTTCTATGGGAAGTTTCTTCCTGATTTCCAATCTTTCTCTCTATTGAGAGAAATCTATTACCAATTATTCTATTTATATCCTGTTCAAACATAGTTGTTTGTATTTTATCTCTTTGATTAGACTGTGAACTCCTAGTGGCCAAGGATTGTCTTTTACCTTTCTTTGTATCACTTTCACTATAAAATAGCACAATTTAATTAGGACTCTGGATGGGCTCCCTAGAATTTAAAAACATGTACACAGGCAAGTAAGTACAAGGTTATTTGATGGGGAAGAGAGTCAGTCAAGTAGTATTTATAAGTGGTAATATTATATATATTATAAGTGATGTGGATACAGAGAAAGACTAAACTATAGCCTCAATAAGTTAACACTCTAATAATTAGAGAAACAACATGAAAACAACCGTGTACAAAGAACAAATGTACAGGATAAAACGGAGACAAGAAAAGAAAGAAGACAGAAAGAAAGCATTAGCATTAGGAAGGATCAAGAAAGACTTCTTATAAGAAAAAGATTTTAGCTCAGATCTGAAAGGAGTTTGGGAAAAAGAAAATAAATATGATTTCTCTACTTGTTGGAATATCAAATATCATAATAGCTTGAGAGGGAGCAAAGTATAATGAGTAGAGGGGCAACCAAACTAAGAAGAGGTTTGGGTCTAACCTCTTGACTCATACTGGTTGTGACTCAAGGCAAATTACTTAACCATCAATGCCACTGAAGAATAGTCTTCGACTTCTTTTCCTAGAAAGAGATTTCTCACCTGGATCTCCCTACAATGAAGCTGAGGCAAAAACATTAATAACTGCACTTATGATTTAATGATTCATAAGGCATTTTCAGTACCACAGTGTTGTGAGGGAGGTAATGATTGTATTGCCATTTTAAACAAGAGGGAACAGAGATATAGGGAGGTTAATCTACTAGGCTCAAATATTTTCTGTCATGATATTCCACTCTTAACCCATTCCCACCCCACCCACCACAAATTGCTTTGTATTTAGAATAGGGACTAGCTCAAGGAAAGAAACTATTTTTATCTTTCTCTCTCCTACATCATACATTAGCACATCACAGGCACTCAATGTTTGTTGACTGGAATTGAATTGTACCCACCGAATGTCACAAAACTAGGAAATGGCACAATCACTAATTCCAAGTCCAAAGCCTTGGCCACAACACCGATGGTGAATTCGACTAGAGAACATGAGCTCTCCCTTTCTTACACTCTTCCTTCCCCCCTTGAATGTTCCCATTATTTCTCCCCTTCCTAACTGTTTGACACTTTTTCTATATTCTCCACAACTGTGGGAGAATGTACCAATTTAGATTGAAATTTGCATGTCTTAAATACACACATACACTCTCACACACACAAAGTGCAAAGGAAAGAGAGTTTCAACACCTGGATTTGATTTTGCGCCAAAGCAGAAGATACGCTTTAGCTCCTGCAGACTTGCCTTATTTCCTTAATGCACTCACAAGAAAGAATCAGGAAACTTTCCTTTTTGGTCAAAGAAATCAGATAAGTTGGTGATTTGAGGCAGGTATTCTGGTCTTCATTTATTTATTTGGGGACATTAAGAGCCTCACTTGATGGTTATGACTCAGTTGAAAAGGAGTTAAAAATACAGTCAAAGAGATTTTCTTTCCTCCTTTCTTCCTCTGGGTTATGACCTTTGCTCTATTCAACTTCCTCAATTTAGATTCAGTAAATTGTCCTAGAGTGGCCCAACACCTGCTTTGGGTACTTGAGAAATTGACTTTTCCTGCAAATTACCCTGATCAGTGACCTTGTCTTGGCTACCAAAGGATGGGGAAAAGGAGCCTAGCTGTATGTGTGGCCGAGCCTGAGCTCCCAATTGCTATTTAGTTCTTTGAAGTTCACAGGTATCTATTTAATGTACAGACATATTTGGAAACAAATGCCAAATTATAATCATCAATTGGAAACCCCAACTGTCACCTCTTAACGGAAAGAGCATTTGATCTTACAAGTGATGCATTGTCATGTTATTTGAGAACTTCCAATTACCATTTTTAAAAGGGTGGGAAGTGGGTGGAAATTGGTAATTCAGACTTTTTGTTTTGTTTTGTTTTCAGTGAATATTTCATTCAGATGCATGAGGAAATAGGTACATTTTAATCATGGATCCCTATTTGGTAACTTCAAGAGAAGCTTCTTTAGGAGGAATCTAAAAACCTATCCCTCCTGCCACACAAGCATTGAGAGTCAAAGGTCACTTCTGGGAGCTCAAAAGGTAAAATTATATTTTTATCCTTTACCTTTGATTTTTGGCAGTTTACCGAATTTTTTTTTTTTTTATTAATTGCTCTGTCCAGCTAACAGGTGTTAGCCCTCAAGTATGGGCCCAAGGGCAAGCAGGCTGGGCAGGCTGCTTAAAGATCCTATAATTCACTGCAATCTTGGGCTCACACAAATTGGTCCAGAGAAAGTTCTAAAGATACTTCAAGGCCAGATGACATGGGAACCTTCGTCCCTGTCAAATATCAAAGAAAAACAGTTAGACTGTAAAAATGTAAACTTATAAAGCACGCACTTAATTTTGACAAGCTCTTAGTATCAAGTTGCAGATTTTGAGCAATAAGAGGGCTTAGTTTAAAATCTGCAATAGAAAGAAAAAAAAACAAAAACTCATTTAGAATTATATTCCAAGTCCCTGCCTCATTTTTCCCCCACATCTGTTTGCTTTAATTGAACCAAACAGTTGGATTCACAGTCTACAGCCAGACATCAAAATTCTGTTTTACCTGCAATTCTTAGAGTAGCAAAGAACCCAAAATAATTTTTCCCTGAGAAAATTTTAAAATTATCAAACTTGATATTGTTATGCATCTGCTTTCTTACCAATTTATAGTCTTCTCATATGCTTTCTCCACATTCTTTGTATTTCACTAATTATTTGATTTCACTTACTGGATCTTAAATTTCTAGAGGGCAAAGGTCACATTATTTATATCTGTTGCATTGCATGTAGGGATAAGGATGTCCTTGGAAAAGAAAGCTCACAATAAGGACCTTAGAACCATCTCTGCAACTTAAAAGTCCTATCATGTTGCCTAAGGAACTGAGAGGTTGAATGACATAAAGCAGATATGTGTCAGAGATATGAGAGAACTGATCTTCTGACCTCACCAGGCACTTTGCACATGGTTAATAAATATTTATTGAATGAATAAAAACACAAACTTCCTTGATTCCTTGTTCACTGCCTTCCTGTAAGGCTTCTGAATGGGTTTAGAATGTCTCTGAAATGCATAATTTTTTCAGGAACATTTGTCCCATATATATGGGGAAAAGATTATAAAAGAAATTCCCAAAAAATTCTTCTAATCATTTTAGGATTGAAGGAAAATGTGTGTGTGTGTGTATGTTGTCTTTTTTGTGTCTGTGACATGTTAGCACAGTTAGTTCTTGCATAGTGGTAATGGAGCTGAAATTGTGAGGCAAGTCCTCATATTACTGGGGGGGGGGGAAGGGGGCTTTATTCTAATCTGTGGCCTGCCATTGCCAACAACCCCATAAAAGTGTGCCATCAGTTCCAAGAGAATCCAGCTAAATGGAGGACAATATAGGGTAGTAGAAACATCACTGTTAAAGTTAGGAGGCTCAGATTCAATATAAACAACAGTGGAAAAAAGAAAAAAGAAAATATAGACCAACAAAAATTAATTTGCAACAGACTTAATATTAAGTTCCCTAAGCAAATCCAGGCCTCCTTGGCTGCCTAACCAACCCATAAAAATTTCCAATCAAAATCTGCATCTTGGCCTTGCATGTTAATTTGGTCCCCACTCTCTTGCCCTATCTCCCATCTCTTTTTTCTACCAGCCATGAATGCCCCAGAAGTTATACTCTCAAGAGATGTTATAAAAAGTTCATTGGACTCAAGAGTCAGTCGGCCATCCCACTAACCCTGGTTTTTCCACGACCTGTGTAATTTTGGTAAAGTGTCTTAATTATTCCAAGGGTCAGTTTCTTCATATGCAAAATAATAGGATTGGACTAAAGGGTCATTATGGCCCCCATCAACTTTTACATTACATAACTATATGAATATGGACATTATAAGGATGCAGGATGGTTAGTGCATGTGTAACTGGCTTCCAAGCCTGGAGGAACTGTAAGAATCTACCTCATATTGGTTCATTCCAGGAAAATCTCTAAGACTCTAAGCTGCAGAGCAGATGCTGACTTGGTCTGGTGGGATTTCTTCACCTAGTAGTTCCCTATATCAATTTTATGACATGTCCATTCCCTATTTCTAGCCTAAAGTGCTAGAAAATCATTTTAAGATTCATTTCCTAATGATCATCAGTGGTGTCATCTTTTGGTATGAAAGATTTGGGTGGGATTAGGAAAGGGAGAGTTGTTGGTCTCGAACCTTGATTTCATCAATATACCAGTTCCCCAATATGAAAATTTTCTCTCCTGATGGAAAGCTCTCGTCTTAGAGAGCTTCCTGGAACACGGAGAGATTAAGTGATTTTTTCCCATGATCATCCAATAAGTGTGTATCAGAAGTCAGGCTTGAACCCCAATTTTCCCATGGCCAGACCTTTATCTGTTCATAGCATTGTTCATCATGAGAGATAGTATGTGGATATCGATTCAAAATAACAAAAAGAAAAGAAAGAAATGATACTGGGAAATGGAAAAAAAATTATGAAGAATGATGCCTGCTAGAATGAATCTACCCTCTTCCTCTCATCCATTCATCCTCCTATCCATCCTTTCATTCATTCAACAAACATTTATTAAACACCTATGTATTGTGTGAAGCATTGATGAATAGCGAGTCTATGGGAGGGATATTTACCTAAGGATCATGAAACAATTCCCTGCTCTGAATGCTATTCCCACTGGAGTGTTTATTCGACCCTCTGCTATCTGCTTCCTCTTTTTCCCTACACCCCAACTCCCCACTTCCCTAGTAAATGTTGGCTCTGTGACCAGGCTGCTGATATCACAATATGCTTTCTCACATTGAAAGGAGGCAAAACTTCAGCATGTGAATTGTATTCTCCACAACATATGGTGGAGCAAACAGACAGTGGGGAACGAAGTGATTTGTTGCTGTTCATCCCAATGTGCGTTCTATTGTGTTGCCAAAAAATGATAGACTTAAATAAATTGCTCTTTTTGGAATTTATACTCGTGCCTTATTCCAGTTTTTTTTAAATAAAAAAAAATCCTCATGTCCCTCTTAGAAATTCCCATTTATTTATGTGGCCCTCCTCACCCTACCCTACCCCCACACACCCAGATCTGTCTGTAGACATTTGGGGATCTGGATGTTCATGGATTCTCAGAGCAAAAGAGAATTTAGAGATAATCCAGTCCATCCCTTTCATTTTTCAGATGAGGAAACTGAGTCCAGACAAGGGGAAAGACTTTCCCAAGATTACCTTGCTGGATAGGGCAAAACTGGAATGAGAATTGTACTCAATTCAGTCGCCTTTTCACTATGCCGCAAGCTGAATGCACTTCATTATTCAGGAAGGACTGAATCTGTCTCGAGAAGCTATTAAATCTGGTGCAAATTAATTTTTGTTGGGCTGTATTTTCTTTTTTTTTAATTTTGTCAATTGCTGTTTCTATTGTTGGGGGGTAAATAGTACCTAAATGCTGTCAAAACATAAATCACATCTTCAGTCTGGTAACTTTCAACTACAGTGAAGTGTAATTAGATGAAGTGTTTTAAAGTATTATTTACAAATATGCTTACAAAAGAATGATTTAAACAGGCACTTTGCTGTTAATAGATTTAAAGTCAGGCAAACAAAATTAATTGTCAGGCTCTTCTTAATTTTATGGTTTGTTGCTGTGGGAAGAATAGTCTGCTTTGTCCCTCATGTACAGCAATGTCCGGGGAGTTTTTCTCAGTATCCAATTTAGGGGCAGCCTAAGGATTGGGGCCAGGGGATGAGTGGGAAAGGAACTGAAATAGTAAAAGATTTAAACTGACTAATGCTAGCAGTTCCTTAAAAAAATGTTAAATGATGGAGGAGAGGACAGAGAAAGATAGTTATTCAATTCAATTCATTAAGCATTTATTAAGTTTGCTCTGCAGTTAGAACTACAAAGTCAGAAGTGAAACAGTCTCTACCTTCAAGGAGTTTATATTTTACTCAATATACTAATTTTTAACAATCTAGTATCTAAGAAAACAATTAGGTATTAATTTTCATAAAATAAACTGTGATTTACATCAGAAATCATTTAATTTCCCTCCCTTTATTTTATTTACATAGGAGGAAACTGAGTTAGAGAAGTAAATGTGTCTTAATCTTAGGTCATACCACTTTGAGTGTCAGAGCCCATAATTAAAGCCCAGGTCCAAATGTAGTGATCTTTCTACCCTCCAATGTTACCTCAGAGATTTGTTGGAAGAAAATCATTTTGTCAGTCTCAAGATGCTATGAGTAATGTGGAAATATGTTTAATATGATTGTATATGTACAAGCTATATCTGCTTGCTTGCTGTCAGAAGGAAGAAGAAGAGAGAGGGAGAAAAAATTGGAAATCAGAATTTTATAAAAGTGAATGTTGAAAACTCTCTTTACATGTAATTGGAAAAAAATAAAATACTATTAAGTAGGGTGGAAAGAAAGTTCAGAAGTTCCCTTTGCACCCCTGTCCTCCATCCCCAAAAGATTTTTCTTGAATGAGAATTGTCATTAATTGGAAACACTGCGAAATAAGACAATTTGCTTAAAGAAAAAAAAAAAAGTAAAGATTTTTCTCAAAAATTTAAGATATATTTAGAGATGGGGGAAGAAGTTTTGGGAAAGGCTTTTTTTTAAAAAACTAGCATGTTATGTTATATAAATAAGAGGTTTACCATTTTGTTTCTTTGTGGGAATGTCGATCTATTTGCAAAGTATACAGACAATTTTAGCTACAGAGTGAGGAAGAAAGCTGGTTTCTTCAATCTTACATTTAATTAATCATTTTTGTATCTTTTGTTCTGAAATTAATAATCATAGCTGACACAGAACTTTAAAATTCACAAAGCACTTTATAGACATTACCTCACTTGAGACTCAAAATCACCTAAGGAAATAGTCATTTCAATTATTACTTCTATTTTATAAATGAGGAAATTGAGACTCAGAATAATTTTCCCATAGTCACACAATCTATGACAAAAGCAAGATTTGACAGATCTTGATTCCAAATCCTGCAATGACCAAATATCATTCTTACTTATGGGTACCTTCCTTTGCAATCATGGGAAACATTTAATTATTTCGTTTGTAAAATACATGTAATAACAACATGGCTCTTTAAATACTCTGGACACTCTCATGATAACCTAACTGTCATCTAAGGGAATTAGAAATTAGAATCATTAGACACAACCAATAAATCAGTTGGAAACTGGAAAATAGGTTCTTAATATGATAGAGATAAAAACAATAATCTTAATTCCTTGTATTTGTGCAGCACTGGGTAGTTTTCAAAGCACTGTCATAGAACAAAATCTTATTTGCTCCTCACAACAACTCTCTGAATTCAGTGAGGTAAGGAATCATTACCCCTATTTTATAGAGAAGAAAATTGAAAGTCAAAGGTTAAATACTTACCCAAATTCATATAATTCATCAGTGACAGAGCTTCATGATAATAATTCACATTTCTACAGTACTTTAAGGTTAACAAAATGTTTTACTCACAACCACTCTATGAGAAGGTTGGGAGTACAAGTATACTTATCCCTGTTCTATGGCTAAGTAAAGTAAGTCTAAGAGTGGAAACTTAAAGACATAAAACTAGACACTAGAAAATTCATGTTTTCTTCACTTTAGGATCTGTACCATGCTGCCAGACTGCTTAAAATACCACTTTGCCTCTCTGATCAAAAACTTTTGTGGTTCTCCTTTGCCAAAAGAATAAAATTCAAACTTAGCCTGACATTTGATACTCTTCACTATCTGGCCCCAAGCTATCCTCTCCAGCTTCATTTCTCTCATGAATCCACCTCAAGGCTTAATTTTTCCTGCTGGAATGCTTTCTTGTCTGTATTTCTAAATACAGGCCTTCCTCTAAAGCCCAACTCAAATCCTGTTTCCTCTGGGGAGTCTTCAGTATTGCCTCAGGGAAGGCACAATAATCTTTCTGAACTCCTCTAGGATTTTTTGTCTGTACCATTTATTTGGAACTTATATGTTTCCTTGTACTGATCAACCAATCAAGCAAATATTTATAAAGTGCCTACTATGTACCAGACATTGTGTCACATCCTAAGAGAAAGATGTTGCCTTTGGGGTTCTCACGTTTCCAATAGAGGAGACAATGCATAGATATAAATATACCTAAAACACATACAGAGATATAATGTAACCTGGATGGAGAAAAGAACAGCAATTGAGTAGAACAGGAAAGGTCTTACATAGCAGGCAATGCTTTAACTGAGTCTTGAAGGAGCCCACTTGGACGTACGGGGAATAACCAATACAGAGATTGAGTGGTATGTAAAATATGGAGGAAATAGTGTGTATTGTTATCAAGACATTTTTCAGTTGTGTCCAACTCTTTATGACCCAATTTGGGGTTTTCTTGGCAAAGATCTTGGAATGGTTTGCCATTTCCTTCTCCAGATCATTTTATGCATGAGGAACTGAGGCAAATTAGGGTTAAGTGATTTGCCCAAGATCACACAGTTGTTAAGTATCTAAGGCCACATATGATCTCATGAAGATGAGTCTTTCTGGTTCTGAGCCAGTGTTCCTATGCACCTAGCTGCCCAAATAATGTGTAATTAAGTTATAAAGATCATAGTTATTAAGAGGTTTAAATGCCAAAGGTTTTTGTCCTTGATTCTATTGGTCACATAGGAGTTTATCAAATGTTAGGGAAGAGTAGAGAATGAGGGAAGGGAGTAATATCCTCACCCCTGAATTATACAGAAATCTGATAATTGTGAAGAAATGAAAAATGGAGTCAAAGAGACTAATTGCAATTAATTCTATTATTATTATTAAAACTATGCTATAGTTCTATTGCAATAATCCAAATTAAGAGTGAATAAGAATTTGGATTAGAGTACCAAAATGGTGGCTGTGTGTGGAGCAAAGGGGATCTATGTAAGAAATGATATGGAAATAGGAATAACAAGATTTGGAATCCGATAGGATTTGTGGGGTAAGTGAGATTGAGAAACTAAAGATGACAGTGACATTATAAATCCAGGTGACTGGATGGAATCTAGAGTAAGAAGGAACTTGAGTAGAGAGGAGGCACTGAGGACAAAGATAAATGAGTTTTGTTTTGAACTTGTTGAGTTTTATATGCTCTTGAGTAAATAACTTCTTGCATTCACTAGAATATAAAGTTCCTGAAGTAGGAACTGTTTTGTTTTCTCCTTCCTTCCTTTCTTCCAAATACCTACTTAATAAATGCTTATTAATCGAATTGTTTAAATCATTTTCTCTAACAAAGTTTGAAGACATAGTTCAATCTCATTATAGAAGCTGGTTAATCAATGTCATTTGGACAACCAGTATTTATGGTGTAGTCTCTATATATTCAATATTATGCCAAATCAATCTTTGTCCCCTCACTTTAAATTCTTATTTTTCTCATTAGAATCTTTAGTAGCTAATATGATAATGCTATCTTTGTTTCACAGAATCTGAGTTAGTGGAACCTCTGTAACCATCTAATCTGGCCCACAGACAAAAAGAATTCCCATATAATATGTCTATCTTCTTTTAATAGTTAAGAAGGGCACAAAAGTTGTTACATGCACAATCAAACAGTTGGTCACATGGAATCTGCCACAGCTGCCTTCATAGGTCCTGGTCTTTCCAGAATTCTTTACTGGACTTTCTCTAGAGTTCCCTTTTCATGGAAGCCTTCAAGAAGTCACTTGTCAGGTATATTGTAGAAGGAATTCGTGATCAGGTACAGATTGGGCTACATGGCCTCTAAGGACCTTTCTAACTTAAAGAGTCTGATTCTTTCCAAACTTCAGTCAAGAAGAGGATTCACCAGTCCTTTAAGTCACGTTTGATTCTGCTGCAGCTGGGGGGAAATGCAGCTGAGATGAACTTTTTCTGTCCTCTGAGGTCAAGATGAACCCTATCTCATGTCATCATTATTAGCTGCCAAGACCCACTCTAATGTTCCAGAGCGCCATACATGCAAAAGCAGGTAAAGGAAATGCTGTCAAGACTGGCCGCCTCCACAGCACAAAAGGGATCAGAAACTCAAAGAGCACACTCTGCTTCACCAGCTTGGGACCAGATGATGAATCAGAAGATAGTTCAAGACTTTCAAAAGATGATTCATGAGTTAAGGGAGGAATGGTGTGGTATTTTTGAAGCGGGGGAGGTGGAAAAGTTGTAAATCCACATCTTTTTATTGATTCCAACCAATTCTGGTCAATCCTGGCAGGGTTAGAGAAATCAGAAGTTTCCTTTTAGATGACAGCTTCTCAGAAATGCTGAAAATATGCTCACCAAGAGGCAAGGTCATATGTTAGCTTGTTGATTTGTTATTGTTAGTAATTGTTAAAATGACAAAGTTTATGGCAAAAAAAACAAACAAACAAAAGATGATATTCCTGTACTCTTCAAAACTTATTTACTCATGTTCACATGGTTAATGAGTATCAGAAGTAGGATTCAATACCCGGGTATTGGAATATGGACTTCTAGTCCAGTGCTCATCCCACTATACAATCTATAAAATAAAGATACATAAATTTCATATTATGAATTCCTTCAATGTGCTAGACTTTGCATATTGAAATGAATATTTTAAAGGCATTGAACTTAAGGGTTAAAAAAAATTCATTCAAGATCCAATTCTACTACTTATTAATCTTGTAACTATGAAATAGCTATTTAGCTTCTTTGTATGAATGAATGAATGAACAAAGAAGCATTTACTAAGTCCTTCATATGTGCTAATAAGCACAATGCTAAAATCTGGAGATGCAAGCTGGAAAAAAAAGAGAGCCCCTCCTTTCAAGGAATTCACATTGCAATTAGGAAAGAGTATAGTTTTTTTTTTTTTAAGTTTAATTATATGACAAATGGAAAAGCTAAAGGTGCAGTGGCAGGTGAGCTGGCAAGATCCAAATTGTCCCTATCCTCAGAAGTATTTTATAAGCCTTAAACGACAATATAAATAGAAGCTGTCATTATTATTTCTTTCTGTGAAATTAATTAGCTCTTTTAACAATTTTATAGAGGCAGCAAAAGATAAAGAGCCAGTCTTGGAATTTGGAATGCTGGGTTTAAGTGTGACCTCTGATGTACTGGCTGTGTGACCTTGGCTGGGTAAATCACTTCACCTGTCAGTGCCCCTCCACCCCAGGCAACTCTTTTAAGATGACCAGTTTGAGAACTGTTTCCAGTTTGCCAACCTGCATTGGTAAGAAGAATTTCCTTCTGGAAAGATCACTATACTGATGTAATTACAGATCTAGATCTCTCCTAAAACATCAAATTATTAAAATACAACAAAAATAATCAATGACCAATAATTTATTAAGTATCAACTGAGAACTAGAAACTGTAACAACACAACGACACAGAGTTGTAACAATAACATTTTCTGAGCCATAAAACACTATAGAAAATGGGGACAATCTTCTAAGCTCTGATTACTCCAGCAGTTTTCTCCTATCTATAAAATGTAATTATTTGACTAGTTTTATGGACTTCATAGGATTGTTGAGAAAATCTAATGAGACAACATAGGTGGAAGATCTGTGAAAATTCAGACATGTTCTACCAGGGTAAAGGGTCTCGTTCTTACCACCGGACAGGGTTTTGCCATGCATTGCACTGGGGTCCTCATATTACTCTTGATCCAGATCGCTTTTTCTTTATTTATTTTGGGCCACAACTTTATGTCCAATGTGCATTTTCACAATGATTGCTTTTTAATCACCAAAGGCGAACCTTTATTGATGAGAAAGGTAAGCTGTGACAACTGAAGGTTGCAGGGTAAGAATCATCAAGAAAGAGGTAATAGAAACTTTGCGGATAACATCCTATTTGAACATGTCTTCCCAGCCTATTACTTTGAAGTGGCTCATCACTCTTCATGAGGCTTCCGACTAAAGAGCCTAATGTTGCCACCCCCTCGGCTCTGTTTACCTTGTCAGCTCTGTGGCTGACGAGCTGTCTCTGTGGACATTACAGAGTTAGGGAATATTTGGACAGCTCAAATCAAGTGTAGATGGTCATTTATAGCGATGTAAAGGAACTCAAATAATAGAGCCGTGATGTTCAATTTATAGCTGGGCTCGGCCCCTGCAAGATAGGAAATTAAAACAGGCTACTGGAGTGATTCTGATGGGTCTGGCCTTGACTTTCACTGACATGGGGTGGACAATAAGTAACTACAACTTCTTTAAGTTTTAGGCTGTGTTATTTTTAGTGTCTTATGTCCCTAAAATTATAGTCCAATTTATTAAACAAAATTGAATTTTTAAAATATTCTCAATGATCAAAAAATATCTGGACTACTCTTTTTTTAAAAAATCATTTAAGCATTTTATGAGAGGGGTTTTTTGAGGGGGAGGATATTAGAAGTAAATTTGTAGTTAGAGGTGATCTGGCTATGAATCCTAGCTGCTCAACAGGCCTCAAACACATTGGTGAGCTAGGGGAACATTTACTCCCACAGACATGAAGACTTACTCCAGGGGCAAATGGGAACAATTTGTTCCAAAGGCCATGAAAAGCGACTGAAGGTGCCATGGAACACTTAGAACTTGGAGAGGCATCCAAGATACCAAGGTCATCCACTGCATCCCAGGCCTACACCAGCCAATCTTGACTTCTGTCTTTGCTATTAGACTTCAAAGAGTCTGGGAGAAGAGTGAAGCTTTTATTTTTGTAAATTTCTGAATCACCTAAATCCAATTCACCCACATGTCAAGACATCACTCTGTGATGTCATCTGTCCTTTTTGAAGACAAAGGACAATTAAAAATGTACTATCTGTGTCACCTGGGGAAAGACAGCCTCAATTGCCTCCTCTATAAAATAAAGGAATTAAAATTTAGACAATCCTTAAAAGTTTCTTCCAGCTCTTAATTCTTTAATAGTATATGAAAAGATTGATTAAAGAAGTGTGTGTGTGTGTGTGTGTGTGTGTGAGAGAGAGAGAGAGAGAGAGAGAGAGAGAAATAGTGAGACAAAGACAGACAGAGACAGAGACAGAGAGATACAGAGAGACAGAAACAAAGAGAGAGAGACAGATAGACAGAGAAATGGGAGGAAAGGGGAGAGAGAGGGGGAGATAGAGAGAGAAATTATTTTCTACCATCAATCTTCCTTTTTTTCCCTGTAGCCTCTCATCAGTCTGCCCACAGATGGTCCTACTAATGACTGAGAGTTGGTAAGTGAGGTAAGCCTTAAGAGAGCAAAATCTTCCCAGGCAGTCAACCTCAGCTCACCTCTGATTAGCTCTGTAACCTTAACCAAGCTTCCTTCCCTTTTTTAGAGATGTCTTAATGAGGCATGACAGAAAGCAATTGGACTTTTGAGTTTACAAACGTAGAATGATATGATATCTCTGAAGTGTAATCCTAGATAGGAAATATTTGTTGATTTGTTTTTGTCTTTCTATCCCCAGCACCAACTTCTAAGAGGGATTCAGGCCCTGAATGAAACTAGGGATGTTGGGGCACAGGTCATAAAGCAATCAAAACCTGATCCTTCAGAGTGAGCTCCTTTCTAAAATCTGGAAATATCTTAATCCTTGTTCCAGTGCTCAAAGCTCTCTGCTTACTAAACTAGCAATCTAAAATTCAATGGGTTTTTTTTTTCATTTATAACTAGACCTGAACCCTTAATCTACTGTCTCCTCAAGATAATTAGATCTATAAGCACCTGCCCTTTCTTTCCTGTCTCCTCTCTGTCACATACTCTCTACCAGTGTACTTTTTTGAGGGTTGATCTATATATGATAAAAGAGTAAGTTCAGAGGTAATATACAAAGGCATAAGTAATCAGAAGTGTGTATAAAAATTTCATCTAGCAAAATCTGGGCATCACAGATTCAGGACATGAATGTTAATAATTAGTTCCACTGTCCCTCTGCCTCTCAGTAGGTCAGATGGTCCTACATGGCTAGGATAGAAAGTGTACTGGGCTTTGGAAGTCACTTCTTAGTCCTACCACTTACTAATATCTCTAGTTCCTACTTATCCTATACATCATTTGTCTGCATATATCTGTTTGCTGGTTGTTTTTCTGTTAAAGTGTGACTTCTTTAGGGACAGAGTTTGTCTTTTGCCTTTCTTTGTATCCTCAGGGATTAGCACAGTGCCTGACACATAGTAGGTTCTTAACTATCCTGAGAGAAATCATTTAATCTCTTTGTTGACAAATTTGGTTCTTCTCTGCAGTTCAGTGACCCAAGGCAATCCCAATATACTTAGAATGGAAACACCATCCACATCCAGAGAGAGCACTATGGAGGTGGAATATAAATCAACACATGCTATGTTCGCTTTTTTTCCCTTTCTTTCTTCTGTTTTTTTTTCTCTCATGGTTTTTCCTTTGTGTTCTTATTTTTCTCCCAAAATGATTAATAAGGAATGTAAAAAAGTGAATTTATATGTATAATTTTACAGGTAATTGGGGAAAATAAAAGTTAAAAAAAAACTCTTTGTACTTAACTTTTCTCATTTATAAAATGAGGAGATTGAATTAGATGAAACTTACTCTTCTAACTCTTATGATCCTCCTATATTTTCTATATAGAGAAATCATATGGCAGATTGGATAGAGTGCCAGTTATGAAGAGAGTACAAATCCAGCCTCAGCCACTTACTAGCTATGTGGCCCTGAGCAAGTCACTTAATTCTGTTTGCCTCAGTTTCTTCTTCTATAAAATGAGCTGAAGAAGGAAATGGGAAACCGCTTCAGCATCTTTGCCAAGAAAAGCCCAAATGGAATCAGGAAGAGTAGGACATAACTGAAAAATAACTGAACGACAAACAACAATGATATCTACTATTTTCTCATCAGGAACTCAGAAATTTCCCTCTATCTTTCCCTACAGGGAAATGTCATTTACCCTCCATCCCTCCTCCATCTTATGTTTAGTCACGGGCACAGTTATAAATAATGTCAAAAATCTAACAAATTTCATCAATCTAGAATCCTCACTTGTAGCTGTCTGTTTCAGGATCTCGGTCTTTTAATATCTTTTTTTTATTAAAGCTGTTTATTTTCAAAAACCTATGCATAGATAATTTTCAACATTTACCTTGGCAAAATGTTGTGTTTCATTTATTTCCTTTCCTTCCCCCCATCCCTCCCCTATATGGCAAGGAATTCAATATATATTAAATATGTGCAATTCTTCTACATATATTTCCACAATTATCATGCTTTATAAAAAAATCAGATCAAAAAGAGAAAAATGGAAAAGAAAACAAAATGCAAGCAAACAACAATAAAAAAGGTGAAAATACCATGTTGTGATCCACACTCAATCCCCACAGTCCCCACTCAGGTGCAGATGACTCTTCATCACAGGTTCATTGGAACTAGCCTGAATCACCTCACTTTTGAAAAGAGCCATGACAGCCAGAATTGGTCATCATATAATCTGGCTGTTGCTGTGTACAATGTTCTCCTAGTTCTACTCACTTCATTTAGCTGATCAGTTCATGTAAGTCTCTCCAGGCCTCTCTGAAATCATCCTGTTGATTGTTTCTTATTTATTTATTTCTTTGTTTATTGATACCTGTTGCTTCATGAATCATGTTGGGAGAGAAAATCCATGGGAGAGATTTTTAAAAAAATAGAAAAAAGAAGTGAACATAGCATATGTTGATTTACATTCAGTTTCCTTACTACTTTTTCTGCATGCAGATGACATTTTCTGTCCAAAGTCAATTGGGATTGCTTTGAATCACTGAATCACTGAGAAGATCCAGGTCTTTCATAAGTACTCATTGCACATTCTTCCAGTTATTGTGTACAATGTATTCCTGGTTCTGCTTATTTCATTCCTATTAATCATTTCTTATAAAACAATAATATTACATAACATTCTTATTAACCAGTTTTTTACCACTACAAAAAAGGGCTGCCACAAACAGTTCACAACTCCACCAACAATGTATTAGTGTCCCAGTTTTTCTACATCCCCTCCAACATTCATCATTAATCAATCTGAGAGGTGTGTAGTGGTACCTCAGAGTTGTCTTAATTTGCATTTCTCTAATCAATAATGATTTAGAGCATTTTTATACGACTAAAATGGTTTTAATTTCTTCACATGAAAATTGTTTGTCCATATCCTTTGACCATTTATCAGTTGGAGAATGGTTTGAATTCTTATAAATTTGAGTCTTCTTTATCTATTTTGGAAATGTGGCCTTTAGCAGAACCCTTGGGTGTAAAATTTTTCCCAATTTATTGCTTTCTTTTTAATCTTGTCTGCATTGGTTTTGTTTGTACAAATACTTTTTAACTTAATATAATAAAAATATAATATAATAATATAATAAATACATTTATAATATATATTTCTAGTCATATAATTTAATAAATAATATAATAATGAAAATAATAATATAATAAAATGCAAAATGGATAATATAATTAAAAATTATTCATTTCTAGGTGTTTTGTTTTGTTTTGTTTTTTACCACAAATTCCTTCCTTCTCCACAGGTCTGAGAAGTAGACTACAGGATCTCAGTCTTTATCATCATTCTGACCACCCCAGTGTTTTAGAGCCTTTCACACAAAAACCTTGGTTTACTTAATAGCAATCTAGTCTTCAGCATTTAAGTGGTCATTTAGGTATCTCTTTGGATTTGCAGTCAGAAATCACTGGATCATTGATTTAAAGTTGGAAGGAAACCTCAGGGGTCCACTGAGTTTCACCCCCTCTCCAAGGCCCAGAGGAATTAAATTGTTTATGTGGAAGAAGCAAAATGTAAATCTAGCTCCTCTGGCTCTTCTTTCCACCAGACCAATTCTGAAGTCTAATGCCTTGCTCTGCCATTTAATGCCTGTTCAACCTTGAGCAATTACTCCTCTGAAGCTTGCTCTAAATGATCTCTCGGGTCTCTGGGCAGCTCTTACTTCTTCTGTTTTTCTGAACGGCTGCTATAATAGCTCTCAAAGATGAAGAAAGAGTAAATCTCACCCCCAGCTAAAATGGGTTCCATTTCCACTCTCAACCTTACTATCAAACAGTCTAGTAGCAAGCATTTATTAAGTGTCTACCATGTGCCAGGCTAGACACTAGGGATAAAAATACAAAGAATGAAACAATGCCCATTCATAATGTGCTTACATTCTAGTGGGGAGACTAGAAGTGCATACAAAAATATATATCACATAAATATCAAGTTAATGAAAATAATGTTATGAATTTTCAGAAGCTTTAAAATACATATATCATGGGATAGAGGGAAGAAAATAAGAATGCTGCTGGGAATATAATAATTTCTTAGTTAATATTCTGGAATTAAGACATTGAGATCAGAAAACACTGTGAAATGAGGAGAGCAGAATGACTTCAGACTTGGTCTAAATCACTGAAAATCAGACAGTTAAAGCTCCTACTAGGGACACACATTCTCTCACCCTTGTCAGACTGAATGAAGAAAAAAAAAACTCAAGAAACCAAAGAAGTATATTTCTCCTCCCCCAAAACTTGGCTGATGATTTTTTTAGTTGAAGATCATCAGAAAACTCGAGGGGATTCTTGGGAACAAATTCTTGCTCCAACTGCAGCCACCCACCGTGATTTGAATTTGGCTGGGAATTTTCAGTTCTCTGACTCTGTCTTTAGCTGACCTGAGCCGGCTGCTGGGTAGCCCTTCCTGCCATAGTCCTTGACTACAAAAAATGACTTGAAAATGGTCCAGATGCTGATGAAGCCCTGTTGGCAACTAAGGCCTTGGAAGAGAGTTTAAAATGACCCCTTCTTCCTCTGAAACATTTGCTTGACCACCTGGGTCCATCATTATAAAATCATTTGATCTGGAAGGAACATTGGCTGGGGTCACTTAACCCATTTCCATGTATGGTATTAGAGCCAAATTCATTATTTTCTTAGTAACCTGGACTGAAGAGGTTCCTCTAAGATCATTCAATAGCTCCAGTAATGGGACCTGGACTCTCTCATAGCTCTGTCCAGTTTTTTGTTTGTTCCTTTGTTCTCATGGTAGTATTTAGTTTTTGATTTAAGTTTTTTTGTTTGTTTGCCCAGTATTTTGTTTTGTTTTTGTTTTTTAATCTACCTTTCCCCTCTATAATTTGTGCCTCAGCTCTAGATGCAGCTAGGGGACAGTGCTAGATCCAGAGCTAGGAAGATGTGAATTCAAATGTGACTTCAAATACTGACTAGCTGTGTGATCCTGGGCAAGTCTCAACCTTTGTTTGCCTCAGTTTCCTCAACTGGAAAATAGGGATTATAGAAACATGTTCCTGGCAGAGTTTTTGTGAGGATCAAATGAGATATTTATAAAACATTCAGCATAGCACCTGGCACATAATAGACTCTTAAATGCTTATTCCTTTCTCCTTTACCTACTTCTTTGACCTTTGCAAAAGCTATTCTACCTGAACAGGTAAAGATATGGCTTTGTGATCTTCCACTCAATCATGCCCTTTAGATTGATTATGACTGATATACATGATGCATTTATTCCCCAAACCACTGAATTTCTCTTGTTCAGTGGTCAGCCTTATTTATTTTTACCAGACTCTCTAACACCTGCTTCTTAGATGAATAACTGAAATTTTGTCCCGCAAAGCAAGTCAATGGAGGTAGCAGGATTGCTTTTTGAATGGCCAGTTTCCATCTAACTGTTTCTAGAAAGACGGTCACATGCAGGCATAGATCCAGAGTGGAAAGTTATCTTGGAAATGATATAATCCAGCCCCTTCTTTTTAAAGTTTGGGACCCAGAGTCAGACTCACATGGCTAGTAAGCATCAGAGGTGGGATTTGAACCCAAGGTCTCTGACTTGAGGGCCAATATTCTTGACATTATTTCAGACCATGAGGGATTCCACAAGAGGATTTCCACCAAGAGCACCATTTCTCTATATGGATATTCAGGGTATTAGCAAGAAAATTTTGCATTAGCATGGATTTTTTAAAAGCTAAATCCAAACTCTTTGTTTTAAAAACAGCTCTTTCTTCAGCCCTCTATGCCCCAATCCCCTTTGCCACAAAATAGGCTCTTTGATGACAACCACACGTACTTTCATCTTATCTCTCTCCCTTATTCCCCTGTCTCTCTTCACTATGCTCCTTAGCTAGCTTCCCTCCCCTAGCCTGTGCCCCCCACTACACCCACACACATAACCAGCTGTCCATGTGTAGACCCCGTTCTTCTTTTGAAGTTCAGCTGTTCCCTAACACAGCAGCTGGATGCACGGCCATTGTGGCGTCCCCCTTCCCAGCTTCTCAGAGCACTTAACAGCACTTTGGGGGACAGCTGGGCTGATCTGAAAGTTTCACTTCAAATTTAAAAGTACCAGCTCCTGAGACAGGATGCAGAAATAAATCTAACCCCCTCATGGCCCTCCCATCCTAGCCATGCAACCCTTAAACAATGTGTTTTATGTCTTTGCTAAGCCCAAAGAGATGGATTTAGAATCCTGCTCCCAACACTGCAAAAGGAGCAGGGGGAGACAATGAATTTTCCTCGTTAAAGGAAACTTCAAAGCCCAGATCAAGTCTCATCTCTTCCCAAAGACTCCCCCATCACCCCAGCCCACAGTGATCACTCCTTCCTTTGACCTAGAGCACCTGTACCATTCACAAGGCCCTAAAAAAAATCTTTTCATCTGTTACTTCACCAGCATCTTGTCTCCATAAAGTCTACATGATCTTTGAGGGCAAAAATGATCTCTTCAGTCAAAAAATCAACAAGAATTTATAAGGTGTGTTACTTTATACCAGGGTCTATGCTAGGTTCAGGAAGTCCAAAACAAATACAGCATAATACTTGTTCTCAAAATGCTTGTTTTCATTCTATAGGAGACAGCATGAACATAAATCAGAATATATACAGAATAAACACAAAATCCATACACAGGCACACAGCATGTAGCAGAGCATCTTGCTCATAATCATTGCTTAATAAATCATAAAATCACCAAAAGCTAGAAGGAATCTTGGAGATCAGATAGTTCACTTTCAGTCCCTCCTGTTTTATGAGTGGAAACAGAGATGAAGGGATTTGTTCAAAATCAGACAACTCATTAATAGCAGAGCTTCATACTTAAGCCTCTTTTTTTGATTTCCAGGCTTGAGTATTTTCTCCTTCATGTCACCCTCTCAGGTGTGTTTATCAATCGAATGATTTGCTAATTGATGCAATTTTTAGGCATCCTCCTGGCCTACAATGCGGCTCCCCTTAGATGTTCTGTCTCTACCCTTCATTCCTCTCCTCAGTGTCCAGCCATGTTTAGAATATTCTCCTGTTTCCTCACCTCATAGAATTTCTAGCATCCTTCCAAGTACAGCTCAGGGGTAATAAGCTTTACCCTTTACACAGGGACTTCCCCATAATTATTGTTCTTAATGTTTTCTTTCCCCCTAAATTATTTTGTATTTTCTTTTCATATATATATATACATATATATATATATGAAAATTTTATTACATATATACATATATATGTATGTGTATACACACACACACATATATATGTATATATACATATATATATATATAGGCACATGTATAGCAACAAAGTTCCTTGAAGGCAAGGACTGACTTGGGAGGTTATTGAAAGATTTCTTGGTCTGCATCCCCAACTCTTAGCCCAGTGTCAGGCATATAATAATCACTAAATCAATACTTTAAAATTGAATTAAACTGGTAGCACCTCTCCTTCTGCAGTGTCCTTTCTTTAGAGCCTTCATGTGTTTTTAACTGTGATTAGAATTAGAATAAAAAGTCTTCAACTTCTGAATTACTACAAGGTCATTGTTGTGAATGCAAAAATTCCCAGATCTTGTCCCATTCCCATTCTGTGGTCCTATTTTTTTTGGACCTTGCTTGTTCTTATCTAATGATTAATTAATCTCCACTAAGATGTTAGCTATTAAAACCTTAGAGTATTACCTTTCCCTTGGGTATTGGACTTTCAGGAAACTTCAAGACAGAAAAACCCATTACTATCTAGAAGTCCACAGACTTTTGAATGCTAGAAATCAGGTAGTTCCACCATCTCATTATAGTAATAATTTGCATTTATTTAGAATTATATGAATAGTTTTAATCCCAACTACTTTGTAAGGTAGATTTTATCTACAATTCACAGATGAAGAACTGATTGTTCTAAGAACAATAAGTGTCAATAAAAATCTATATAGCAAAGAAGAATAGT